>NC_136886.1:5550042-6150042 GCF_949152265.1 Phoxinus phoxinus
ATTATTGAAATCACTTCAAAGCAGGAAAATACTTTTTAAATTGTGTGCAGCGCAATTCTGTCATATTGGCTACATAAAATTATCATGAGATGACAACATTATAATTGTTGTTATAATTATAATTGTGTTTGGGACATGTTTTTTAATGGTGAGACTTTTGTTTTTGTAATCAGGCTCTCAAAATTATATAAAACTTTGGATTTAGATTTATCGGCCGATATATCGGTTATCGGCTTTCAAATATAAAGAATTATCGGTCATCGGTATTGGCCAAAATTTTCACATTGGTGCATCCCTACCATTGACAAAGCTGTTGGAGCCAGAATTAAAGTTGTTGTTGTTGTTGTTGCATGATGTCACTTTGTAGGCCAATCGGCAGTTAGCATCACACTGGTTCCCTCGACAAAAAAAACCCAATATGATTTTTCTACAGGCTTTTGGATTATCGCAAAAAACAAGCTCTGTGATCAACTAAAGTTTATGACACTTACATGTTTTGTCCATCAAGATCATTTTCACAGATGAACACAACTTTTAAGAATTTTTTTGCCTAAATGCAGTCGCCAGAAGTTAAATGCTGAAGGTAGGCTGTAAACGAACTACACCACCGTCGCTCGACTTCAACGTCACCATCACTAGCTTTCGAAAAACATTATCCCAGAACGTTTGAGTTAGACTAGTTTATAAGAGCTCTATTATAAGCACAATGAGCCTGTAAAAACTGTAAAAGTTTACTTTTTAAACATGATGACGTTTAATCTCGCTGACCGCCTCTGTAGTTCCATTTAGCTACTTTTTAGCAACCGTCTTATTCAAAACACATAACAGCTTTAAAAAATCACGAGTGGGGTAACACTGATGTATGTTATGTCATAGAATAAAAGAATAAAACTTGAAAGTGTCTTGAGCTTGTGTATACCACAGACCTTATTACAGCCATTTAAAGCTACAATATGTCATTTTTTTCACCGCTAGGGGTCGCGACTCGCTAACCTCTTACAATAACAAAGGCGTAGGTTGATGACGCATACGCGGAATTATGGAACTTGTCGTCATGCTGATGGATCTAATAATGTTTATGGATGAGTGAATACATTGATGTTTTTAACATGACTGTGGTATGAAGCAGGGCGCGATTGCTAATGAGAGACAGATATCAGCGCCACACGCGAGTCCCGCGGATATAAAGGAATAAGGACATTTCATTCTACCGAACTACACGCAAGTGCTGAATTAATACTCACACAGGTCAGTTTATTAGATGAATGAAACTTGTGAGGTAACGCAGCGCTGTTTCACTTGCTCTACACTATCACACTAAACTGCATTTGAGTGCGTTGAAAGTTATAATGTTATTCTATGTGTTAGTTTATCTGTATGAGACTAGCAGGAAGCTAGATCAATATTAGAATAACATACTGATCATATTCTAACATTTCATCATGTTGAACTATATAACATTTCTATAAAACATCCACGTTTTGGCCTACAAAGTGATGTTATACCTGCACCACTCTATATTGGTCTATCCTTACTGGACTCCTTAAATGGATAGTTCAATTTTCTGAAGAGACACGATCGCTTATATTGTGAACAGATTTAATTTAAGCTTTTGTTCACATATAAAGCAAGAATATGAGAATGAACTAGAATGAACCTCATTGGTTCTCGTGAAAGCTCAAGCGTCATGTGTAACATGAGAATGAACCTCATTGGTTGAGCTTCCGTTTACCACAACTAATGTGTAAGTTGATGAATGTTTATATGTGAATAAAAGCTTGAATTTGGGAATGTCAACTGTAAAAAAAACCTGCATCTGCATGTTGCCAGAAATTTACCGTAAAAAATACAATAGTAACATTTTTGGTTTTACAGATTTCACTTAAATTTATATAATTGTTTTTTATTTCATTAACTGATATAATGTTAATATACCAACCTATACTAATATCTGTTTTGTACCTGTATAACACATTGACAACAACCATAAACAGTTGATGTGAAAGTCACATGATGAATCAAAGATCATCATAAGCAGCTTTTCCACAAGGTAGTAAATACACAGTGTAATTCACACAAATACTAAACACCATCATGCTAACAGACATGACATAAAAAATGCTATAAACATTTCATTTAACAATATTAGACGTACTATAAAACCCTAATGTATATAACTGATTAGAAAAAAACTACGAAGAAACAGTTATTTCAACGAAAATATACATCAAATGTGAAGTGTCACGCAGGGAATTATGGAAATGTTAATTTACGGGTTTTCACTGTAAATTATACACTTTCAAAATCTAAATTTTATTTTAAGTATTTATTTTGAGTATTTTACTGTAAAATTATATTAAATGTAAGGTATGATCTAGTACAGTTTTTCACTGTATATAGCAAGGAAACTTACTGTTAACCTAGTAACAGGTTTTTACTGTCAAATTTTTAGTCTCTTTCCATTCAAATGATATCATTTTTCACAGTGTAGTGTTCCACAAAAAAACAACTCTGCTGGAGATCAAATATTAGAGAAATGCTGCCACCTTCTGGTGATAGATCACCCAAACCCAAGAGTTATAATAAGTTTATCATGCATCTTTATTTAAAGGTGATAACTTGGGTTTAGTCTCAGAATGTAATTTAATAGGGTGTCCAACTGAAGAACTTAAACTGAAGATGGTGGCTCGTGTAGTTGTTGATTTTTTACTTTTAATACAACCTCACTGTAAAACCATACTTTGTTTCCAAATGAGTTTGTTTAGTCTCTGCTCCCGAACACCACACACAGATTAAGGGATCAAAAATAGACCACAGTCTGTTGAAAAATAGCTCAATGAAACGTCATTTTCCAATTCGGTCACTGCCATAAAGTAGTTTATCTCATGTTGACATCACATTGATTTTTTTGGTTTCCTCTCTGGTTATCATGTCACTATTTAAAACCTTTGTTTTGAGCAATATAAATATATTTGAAAAATCTATGACTTCATTTGACACATCAAGGCACCAGATACATGTTTGGCTTTAGGCTGTAGCTTGAATGAAATGTCAGTGCCTTGTCTTTTCTTTTATTAGCTGAAGGAAAATAATAATAATAAACAGCTGTATCTCTATTCTAGACTATAATTCACACCTAATGCATTGTATACACAAAAAAATGTATAAAGTATAAATAAGGTTTATTGCCAGATATATGCAAGTGTATATTTTCTTTAGCATGTCTGATGAATGTACCTAATATTTACACCGAAAAAGTATTCACTGCATTTGCTCCAAGACTATTTTTTATTAAAATCATTTTGGAGAAAATCCTGAACTAGCCTATTTGATTAAGTTTTAATTTAGATTGTAGCCATTGTTTTAAACCCCTAAGAAGTCCTTGCTATCATGTTTAGTCTAATGAATGTTGTCATTAATTGTCAGTAGAAGATATGCTGGTGTCATAGATTGTTTTTTATAATATTTCTGATTTATTTTGGTTATTTGTTGATTCAGAATTTCATATATTGCAAGTAAATCTTCACAAAGGGTAACGTTTTTCATGTGGCGATTCTCAGCATGGAGATCTGTATAGTGCTTTTTCAGTTTATTTGAACATTTCTTTGTTGCTTAAAATGTGGTAGGCCTACACAGTATGATTTATCTTGACATTTACAATGGAAAATCTAAATACTGATAGGAAGCTTTTAATTATAATAAAAGCACTTTAATCCATGTAAGTGAGCATGAGTTTAGACACCTTTGGTTGTGACATGGCTTTTCAACAAGTTTTACTTCTGGTTGCATATTGTTGCAATCATGCTTAAATCAGTGGCTGCTTCAAATTGTTTGGACAATATTAAGAAAATTAGCCTAAATAACATATCTCTTTTTTGCTCCTACATTAATTTACACTGCAGTTATTAATAATTAAGTGCCTTCTCACACAAATGCATCAGTTAATTCTTGAAGTTGATAAGGGGGAGTTTTTAATTAACATTCACTGAAATAGGAAGTCCTCTGTATTATGTATGGACAAATTTTAACAAATGATGAACACTTCAATTAAAAAAATATTTTTGTCATTTCTAAATGCTAACTAATTAAATATTAGTCTTTTTTACGTTGAAAGAATAGCTCGTATTGCATAGCAGTGCCAAATGATGAGAATTTCTGAATTAAAATAAATAAAATAAATAAAAAATTTATGTATTTATTTATAAAATGCCACTGATTACAACAAACATTATGTTTACGTTTTAGTACACGTTCAGTTAGTGCTCCGTGCGATTTATAAATGTTTGATTCACTAAAAAGAACCGATTCATACGAGTCATTCGTTTTGGAATCATAACGCTCTAGTCGCGCTCATAGGTCGCGCTGTATGTTAGTGATTCAATACAAAGAACCGATTCATAAGAGTCATCCTTTCGGGAATCGAACTACATTGCTCAGAATATTTAAATAGTGTTTTATCCACCTCGGATGCACAAAACACGTTCAAGAACCATGATTCATTAACAATTATGATTGGCCTCCGGCATTTTTTTTAACGGAAACAGTTCTCGGTTCCCAATCCTATGCAAGATGCGCATATTTACATAATTTAAAGTTGTAGCCGGGTTCAGAAACGTATCCATTAAACATACGAGTATATCGCACTGCCTACATATAACCAGCGATAACTGTAAATAGTAGTCAAAGATGTATCGGGTGAATCGCGAACTTTATCACGTATGATTCATGTCTTCAAAGAGGGCGCCTTTTCTCCGCAGAATCGCCGCTTGCTGACGTTTTCTGGCTGTCATGTGATTAGCCCGTACTCAGGGTTCAATGAGAGCTGTTTGCCCCACCCATCTCTTCAACGCTCTCTCTATCTCAATGTACAATTCACTGAGAAAAGGAAATAATCGCTAAAAATACAGCTCGAAAAGGATTCATTCGCCACAATTGGGGATTCAACGCGCTCCGTCCGTAGGGGATCCATCGTTGTCGTTGTGGTATCGGATTTATCTTCACGTATCCAAATGCACATGATCTACCACCCGAATTCAAGAGGGATACAAAGCGTAGCCTGACAGCGGACTCGGACTGCGATAACCGGTGAAATATCGACGGAATCGGTCACATTTGCATCTGCGGTTGTAAGAACCGTTAAGGATCGCCGCTCGCGTTAAAGCAAAGCCTACGGATGTGAGCAGAAATTCAAATTACAGTAACGGAGAAGACGGCGAAGGGCCTCGTTTGATTTGGACAAGCCGAAAAAAAGCGATCAGTCACCATAAGCTGAACAGGAGGGAAAATAGCGTCAATCTGAGGAGAATTTTTCAACAGCAACACCGTATTTTTCCTCGCAGACAAACGTCGTTTCGTAACGGAGTTAAAAGGTTCATGTCGGCCACGGCGCTGGGCGGAATGATCCACATGCCGTCATTTTGGTGGAAATATTTATTTTTTTAATTTGTAGCCACCCTTTCTATCTCGTTCTGCCCGTGTCGTTGCATCGGCGAACTGATTCGACAGCAAGATACCGAAAAGAATCGCGTTTTGTGGAGCTATTCATGATTTTAATAGGAGTCAGTCGTTATATCGGGACACCGACCATGGATTCGCCACGGGAAATTTGATAAATCGCCGTCGTGGGAAAGCCGAAATCCTTCATGTAACGTCGAAGGCTTCGCTGGATGCACATCCACACACAGAAATCTCATATTTTATAGCAGCAAGCGCTCGACAGGACTCGGCCGTGTGTATGCTGGCCTAGTGTGTTTTCACCAGCACCGATTCTCGCCAATACTAGTCACCCATAGCTTTCATATTTCCCCGTGCTCCCCTGCCCGTATCAACTAAATCCAAGGGGAGTCATGTGCATACAAGTATAAATGTCCCGGTTTTCCATCAAAGTGTTCTGATCGGAGGCCAATCAAGGAATTTGGATCATTTATTCATACGGTAGATTCACCTTCCCCCCCACCACCCCACCCCAAAACTTTTCTTGGGTTTTCGGGAAAATGGGTTGTTTGGGCAACAGTAAAACTGAGGACCAGCGAAATGAGGAGAAGGCCCAGCGAGAAGCCAACAAAAAGATAGAGAAACAGCTCCAGAAAGACAAACAGATCTACAGAGCAACTCATCGACTACTACTGTTAGGTAGGTTGGTCTGAAAGCCCAAAGCTGAGGTTC
Organism: Phoxinus phoxinus; assembly: GCF_949152265.1. Classification (NCBI taxonomy): domain Eukaryota; kingdom Metazoa; phylum Chordata; class Actinopteri; order Cypriniformes; family Leuciscidae; genus Phoxinus; species Phoxinus phoxinus. The sequence goes on from NC_136886.1 coordinate 5,556,208, forward strand.
TTCTTCTTCTGTCACTGCTGGACTGAGCCGCGTGTGACGTCACCGGGCTCTGTCACTCACACGCAGCGTTTTGTGTGCATTTGATTCATTTGTTCGAGTAAGTGATGTAGGTGCACGCGCTTCGATCGGGATTCCTGTGCCGTAGTAGTGGACACCTCAGGGCTAGGGCTGGGAGGCCTGTGGTGCTTCATCTAACAACACCACTCAATCTCTCCATTCATTCCCATCTGATTTGTGTTCAATACGGTTTGCATTATGGAAATGTTTGGTCTCACGTGATTTTATAACTCTCATATTATTAGAGATGTATGCAAACACATTATTACATGTTTCTTTAGGCTTGTGTTCATGAGTTTAGGATTGTTTTCTACTAAAGTAACAATGTGCCTGTTCATGTAGCTGGAAATAAAATAACTTAATGTAAACATTTCTGAATTAAGTTGTTTGGGAGATTAGTTGCATGGGACATGCTGTATATCAAGATATTTTATGACATTTTATATGGAGGGTTGTTTGCATAGTTCTTCTATTTTATGTTTTAACATTCTGGGCACCCTCAAAATGATAATGATATTTCCCCCTTATAATTTGACACTTTTAATTTGAAACAAACTGATTACATCAGTTAATATTTTATTTCATAATTATGCTTTGAACATTCATATCTTAGATTAGTAACAGACCGTTGTATTAACCAGGCGATTAATATAAATAGTAATTTCGCTTATTGTCATTTCCAAAATCTACTAATAGATAATACACATTTTTGTGTGTGTGTCAATTGAGTAAATACTGAAAATAATAGAAATTGTCTTATTACCTTGCTACCTTGAATCTGATATAATCAGCAAGCGACTTTTCTTAGCCAGGCATGAACATGTTTTAACATTGGTTTGATTTGATTTAGTCTCTGTTTAAGAGACGGGTCTGGTCTTACTTACTTTGATAAAACTCAGTTCTCCAACAACCTATTTGTTTAGCATGCTTGAGCTATACACATGGCCTAAAAGTACCCTGTTTTAAATCAAAATCCCATGTATTCAACGTAGCGAAGCAACTCTGAATCATAATGTCTGGTATTTAAGTGAGGAAACGGGTATATCTAGATACCCATGATTGAAGTGTGTCGTAATGATATATGATTTAGGGATGTGTAATTGGAGCACAAAAGTGTAATTCCTGTATGCAAACAGGCCTATTTGACACAATTGGAGCCTGGTAACAGAATATGTGTTGTGATAAAGAGGTTCTCGTCATGCATTTGAACTGAAAGCCTAAATCTGAGGTGTTTTGGTGCTTCTGTAGCTTGTTCTTCACATCCACAAGGGAGAAGTTTACTTTCTTCTCATATTTAGCACTTGGAAACTCAGACAACTGTGCGCTATTGACCATAAATTGTAGAATCATTGTCAGTGTTTGACAACTATGGCTTTTATAGAGAAAATAGGTGGTGTTTCTAGACAGTTCTTTAACATTATTTGATGTAATAGATAGCTACCAGTTACTTTTTAGTTTAGATTTACTTGCATTGATTGGTGATTATTGGAGAGTATTCACAATTTAATGAAATATCAATCAATGAGTGAAGCATCTTTTTGAAATCTTGTGTGATATGAAATATGGAAGCACCTGCTAAATATTCATATAGCATGTGGTTATTTTAAAACCTTAAACTGGCGACATTTTATTTGCATAGTAATGGACAAAGTTATGATATTTTATTTGCATAGTAATGGACAAAGTTACGATATTCCATATAAAATGGGTTTATGAATATGATTGTTATGGTGGTATTATTAGTGATAATAATAATATAATTCCTAAACATTTTGTGCTGTGGATTTTAGTAGGAATTTTCTGTTTAGTTTGTCTCATAAAAGAAACGCTCCTGTGAAGTGTAATGAATTATTCCTGTTGAATCAGGTGATATCTGACTCCCCCTCTTCCCACATCCCTTGTGATTTATATCTTTCTTTTGCTCATCTCTCAGGGGCTGGAGAATCGGGGAAAAGCACCATAGTCAAACAGATGCGCATTTTACATGTCAATGGCTTCAATGCTGAGTAAGTATGGCTTTCACATCTATGTACTTTTTTGATTCCGCTTTAAACTCAAGACTAGATTTTTATTGCGTCCATAACCATAGCATACAGTCAAGTATGAAAGAGAGCATAAACAAACCCCGTTTCATTCATCATGCCATTTTGTTAGCAACATCGTCTTGGTGTAATGTTTTTCGGTGATGGTCTCGCTCCTCCTTTCGATGTTTTGGGAGGATGTTGAAATTCAAATCATTGTGGTAAAGGTGTGCCTTATGTTATTGTGTTGTCATCTGATGTATTTCAGAGTGATATATGTATAACCTTAGTGTATATCTATTTATTGTGAAATGCAGTGCTTTTTGTTTCCATGATAGGACTTCTTATTAATGTACTATGGGTATTGCTCACTGAAAATCCCATTATAATTAAATGCTAAAAGTAGTTTACTATCTAGAAATGCTTGGATGGTCTAAAACCAGTTTTGATATTACCTTTTGTAAAGTTGCTATAATCCACTAGTACACTAATCTACTCCTCGATCAGTGTAGTAGAGGTGTGCAAAAATACTACAGAGGCTACAGAAATATGGATCGGGATTTCGACATAAGTAAAAATTTGAATGCTAATGGAAGACAAAATAAATAATAGTTGCATGAATTAGTTGGTAGTGGTTTCAGAAACAAGACAAGAAGTTATAATTTGATGACTAAAAATCAGGAAAAGTCAGGAAAACTGAATTATTAATGCTTGGGCTTGTTATACCATGTAGGCCTATGCTTTGGTAGATATATTTGTGCATGATATGCAAATCATGTTTGTATTTTTGCTAATTTATAACAACTTGCAGCCATTGCAGGTCATCCAATAATAATTTAGAGTCTAAACCATCAGTTTTATAATATTAGTTACAAGACTTTCGTTTTTAATTCCAGTTAAGCCTTAGTTTATTTAAGACATTTAAGTTGCTTTTATAAACATGCCTTTACAGTTCAAAACAATGGCACTGACATATTAAGATATACCAGTGCAAGTTGTTTTCAGTTTAAACATGCGTTTTAGTCCAGGACTAAGTTAAAACCTTGTCTGTGAAACCGGGAGTAAAGCTATTTTATTACGTTGCCTAAAAATTAATTGATCTGAAGTAACCAAGTGTTATTTTTTTTTACAGAGAGAAAAAACAGAAAATTCAAGACATCAAGAATAATATAAAAGAAGCTATAGAGGTAAGTGTGGAAGGTTTTTGATCTTAACTCGTAATCTCAACATGTACAAATGTGAACTCAACTGAAACTCTGACTGTCTTTGTTCCTTTACAGACTATTGTGACGGCAATGTCCATGTTGGTACCTTCAGTTCAGTTAGCCTGTCAAGCAAATAAGTATCGAATTGATTACATCCTCAACTTAGCCAATCAGAAGGACTTTGAGTTTACAACGGTGAGTAGAAAGGTATTGTCACCCCAGAGTCTTTGCACCGTCTCAGTGTTACACTCTGCCTTTTTCCAGCTGAACAGACGTATTTAGTTATAAAAAACATGACTTTTTAAAACAAGTTTAAATGTAGAGCACTGTATGTACATCTAAAAAGTGTTACATGCATCTAGTTTCTGGCTAATTGTCGCGGATGTTCTTGTCAGACCGCACACGTTTGTTTGGGTGTTTTCTCCTTGGTCGTATTGCCTTGTGTGCTTTGTGCAATTATAATTAGCAGCGATTCTTTGCTTGGGGACAACACATTGGTGAATTGAAAAAGCACCCCACCTGAGGGAAATGTGGGTGTGTGTACGCGTGACTCTCGGGTATAATGGTGTGGTGTTCATTACGACTGATTACTTGTAATAACCTCTAAACTCCCTTAAGAGGGCCTCACCTGAGCCACACACCTTGTCACCCAGGACCTCCCAGCTCCCTCATCACCTAGACAGGTGCTCTGTGTCTAGGGAAAGGGCAGTGGAGAGCCGCCCTGACCTGCGCCAATGGGCCTGCTCAAGATTTAATTACGAGTGACTCAAACTTGCTGGCCCTATGGACTTAAAAATAGAGATCACAAACAGCTCACCTGCTGGTTTAGACAATGTTTTAAATAGTTAGCTACATCATTACATGAACATTACAAGAATTATTAGCTTATGAAAACAATGAATTGGAATTTCTGACACCTAAAAACTGGATGTGTCACCGGATCGTCTGGATAACCGCGTGATTCCGAGTTGATCGTTAACTGTTAAACTTCAGAATTGAATGCAGGAAGTGGTTGTAGTTGTAGCGTTACTACAAAGAAGATAGTGCCCCACCCTCTCTCTCTCTCTCCCTCGGTGGCCCCAGGGCCTGCTGGGAACCAGTCTGACTGGTTGATTGTGTTGCTAGTAAGAGACAAAAATAAAAAGCAAAGTAATTATTGACATTTATAACTCAGTCATGTCACTTTAGGATATAAAGTCCCATTAAAGTTTGTAAATGACTGCTATTTTTACACTGTTGCACTGCTGAGTTGTAATATTTCCATTAAAAAATAAAGTTATCGAGCTAGGAGGAAACTGGTTAAGAGTATTAGCAGAAGGACAGAGAGAAAAGCAGATGTAGATGAGATTAATACAAATAACGCACACAAAATGTTTTAGCGTTACTCATGCTAGGGCTGGGCAACATAGCTAAAAATGTATGTGTGGTTTTCTTTTTTGCCATTTCATTGTCCATATCAATAATGTTTTTGTTTTTTTAGTAAGAGGATCTGTCATTTTACCAAACAGCCACTGTTGCCAAGTACATTCAAATAGTTTAATGTTAGTAAAACCAGTAAAAACGGTTGAAATACTCAAAAGTATGGTACTTTTCCATTTTCATTTATATAATAATGCAGAACAGTTTTAGCCTAATATTTATATTTAATGCCACGTAGATTTCCATTAACATTTTTGAATGATGGAAACAAAAAGTTTAATCCTAAATAGCATGATACAAAATTTTAGATACCCACAAATGAAATGTTTATGTTAAGAGCAGTGAGAGTTGGTGGGTGGCGTGATTCTCAAGTGTGTGGCTCTGGTCCTACATGTTTAACCGTGTAGTGGCACTACTTTATGTTAAAGGAGCTGTGCCAACGTGAATGCTACCATTTCCAAACACAACACACAAACAAAGATCAAGCGAGACAAAGTCTTGTTCCCTATTGGGACCACGGTGTCGCTCTTCCTTTGTCCCTGCTCGTTTGCTGTTCAGGTTCGTGCCATTATGGGCACTACATATAAACAGCTTTATAAGGTGGAAAAGCTGTCTGTGTCCTGCTTTTATTGGAAGTTCTTTCATTTCAAATGCTCATTCATATTTCACCACCACATCTGAATCGCAGTGGGTGGTCAGAACCGTTTAGTTCTGTCTTGAACTCTTTTATAAATGTGGCTTTTGTTAAACATGAGGTGCGTATGTTGTTGTTTGGTGATTTTTATGCATGTTATCCGAGAGAAGAAAGCAGAAGAGCTTAACTGATGCGTATAATGTTAACATCTACCACCAATATTGTCCTCTACAGCTTGTTAAATGAAGTAATTTAATTTGGCTTTATTTTTTGTCTTGAAAGCAGAGGTTCTCAAAGTGGGGTCTGTGACCCATAGCCAGAGGGTCAGCGAAATAATTTGCTATACCATATTTTCTGGACTACAAGTCACATGTTTATCATCTGAAACATGCGGTTTCAATTTATATTCCAAAGTGAGGTGTTTTTGCCTTTATTCGGATAGGACAGTAGCTAGACAGGAAGTGAGGTGAGAGAGAGAGGGGGGACGGGATCGGGAAAGGTCCACGAGCCGGGACTCGAACTCGGGTTGCCCGAAGCACAACGGCGCTACATGTCGGCAGTTGCCCACAAGGCTATCGGCGCCGACCAAAACGTAGACTTTTTTCATAACTAGGCTAGGCACGGTTTCTAGATATATTTCTCATGTCTGTGCGTCAAGTAATCGCAGTGTTTTGGTTCATTTGTGTGATGTGCTCCAGAATGGATGTTTAAACTGAGACGGCTGAAAGCGCGTCCTGTTTGTTTTCTTTATTTTACAATAGCATGACATTTTGTTGTTATTTTGAATATACACACATAAAAATACACTTTACTGTTTTAAATGATGTCTTGGTCTTATCTGTATGACCATAAATGACAGAGAATTAAGTTGTTTCCGCTGCTATGAGGAAAGTGATCGCGTCGATGCCTCACGCCCACACACGTCATGTAGCCTGTTGTTCATTATCAAAATAAAATCCAGTAATTTAAACACAAAAAGTTATTCTGCTTAATTTAATTTGTCTGTTGTACAATGTGAAGGCTGTGCCGGACAGTCATCCCCCTACTGTCGACTTGCTGTTATTCAAAACTTATTTCTCCGCTTATTTCTTGTCTGAAGTACAAAGCCTTCTTTACATAACTAATAGTTGGGCATCCAGGTGTTGCATCGCAAATATGGAAACGCTTGGACCGAATGAGTTGAGAGGTGTACAAGCCCAATGCCAGTTGCGATTCAAATAAATCAGTTTAAAATAAAATTCATTTTTGGTGAATGTCACTAATTAATTTTTTACTTTATACTTGTTTTTAATTCTTGTTTTGTTCTGAATACCATTAATTTAAAGGATTGTTTGTGGAGTTAGGGGAAGTAAAAAAGGCCTACATGTTAATAGTGTTTATAATGTTTAACGTTTCATTTCCTAATGTAGGCTAATAATAAAAAAGGGATTTTTACACTGATGCGACTTGTGTATGTTTTTTTCTCTCAACAAGTCCAAAATTTCTGAATTTGTCAACGGAGGGAAAATCGGGTTGGGAATCTTTTTCCCACGTAAACTCGTACTTGTGATTGTATGTGTATTCACAGACATGACATTCCTCATTAGAAATGTTGTTATTTTTGTCCCCAGTCCCTGGAATTCCTATACAAATTTCTTTTTTTATTTGTTATTCTGTTAAAATCTGTTTTTTTTTTTTTATTTGATAAAAAAATAAATACAATTTGACTAGATTTTTTTTTTTAAAAGACACAAAAATGTTATCAGAATCAAAATAGTTGAAATTAGAAACCGAACCACAATCGTCCAGAGTCTGTAATGGACCAGTCAGTGATAGTGGGTTTTATTTTTGATACAGGTTAGCATGCTCTAAAGAGTTTTTGCAAACCATACAAACATGTTAAAAAAATGACGTGGCTAAAAACTACAGAGGTGTAAAAGATTTGCCTGGATTCCGACAACTGGTTTATGGGTTTGTCCTCTCTTCCACTTGTCTTCCCAACAGGAATTTTATGAACACACAAAGACCCTGTGGCAGGATGAAGGCGTGAGAGCTTGCTTCGAAAGATCCAACGAATATCAACTGATCGACTGCGCACAGTAGTGAGTATTCAGATTCTTTTGAATGCTGGCTTTGAATTGCTTTTTAATTGTGCAGAATTATTAGTATTTGAAAGCTAAATGAGAGCTATTTAACCAAGCTGATTCGCATTGGAATATACATGTAATAGTTGGTCAGATTGGTAGGACTCGACTCGCTTGACTTGATGTAAAATTGTTTGTGTGACTTTCTTAGCACGTTGTATGTATCGGACTGATTTATGCATTCAAGAGGAGGAGAATAGAAATGTGATTAGGGTAGAAGTGACAGAACGTGAAAAAGAGAGACTGATGAGTGCTAGACAGATAGACGATGGAGGTATGAATGTTGAACACGGTTGGGTATACATTGAAAGGTTTCCTGCATTGTGGCGCATATGTGTGCGTGTGTCCTGTCTTCTCCCTCATCCACTGGTGGTTGTTGTGGATCAGACGCTGGCCTGAGCCGTTTAGACCGGAAGTGCCCCCCCCCCCACACGCTTATGTAAACGTAGCGCAGAGAGAGAGAGCGAGCGCTATTTTTAACTCTCTGGTTCACTCACTCGCAGCAGAAGGAGACGCTTTGAGAGACAGAGAAGATCCGCAAGTATTGCAAATAATGCATCTCTCCTTTTGAAGGAGAAAAATGAGCTTGAAGTGATAACGGTGGCTACTTGCGAGGGTTTGGAGGGCAACTCCCAACCTCCCAGACTGCAAAGAGGGACGGAGGAGAATGACGGTGCTGTTTCAAGCGCGCACAAGCACGTAAACGCGTTCAGCAAGAAAACTAGCGTCGTCAACTGCTCGTCCTGTTATGAGCTCATTTTTCTGTCTGAGCGTTTTCAAGGCTCTTCCTGTCACATGGCCATGTGTCCATATTGGACGTGTATGCGTTAGTTTATTCATCTCTGTTTCTTTGTACGTTCAAGCTGCAGCAGTATTGTGGGCTCAATAATGTTATCATTGATGCGGAGACAAACAAGAAAATCGCTACTAAAAGCAAGGGAAGAATACAGACTTATCACAGTTTTTGTTCATCCCGCAACATTTTTTCCCCCTTCTCCTTACTAGTTCTTCCTGCATCTGCTAGTAGCCTCACTGCACTCACAGAAAATGGCTGAGATAGAAAAAAAACAATGAGAATAGTTTCATTAGGGTTATGCTGTTTTCAGGGGAAGCATGTATATTATCAAAGAAAGATGGCTGTGTCTGTAAACCAGAGAATAAATGTTTATTTGTGGTTCTAGTGTATTCAGGGCGAGTGTGTAATAATTGCGTGTAAAGCAATATTTCCTTTACACAAAGCTTTCTGTTCTCATAAACTAAAGAAACTTTGTATTCCTCCTTTTTTGCATTTCGTTTGCCTAAATACAGTGTATGGAGAATTTTTTTTCCCTTTCCTTTGATGTTATCTACAAGCTTTCTACATTTCCATAAAACAGAGAAATGGTGCATTCCTGCCTGTTTACGTTTTGTAAATGCAAATCAAGTGCATAGATTTTTTTTTTTTAATTCCTGACAAAGGTCTTTTGACTGAAATGTTGCTATCTCAGTAAAAATGGGATTTCTTGCAGGCAACAGCAGTATGCAGGATTTTTTATATTCTGTATCCAACGCACCTGCCTGCAACTATTCAGGTGTGCAAGAGGTGTTCAAATAAAGAAATCAAGACACTTTTATTATTACAGAAAGCATGCGGACAGTATTTTCATGGAGCTTTCTATATTTTCGTAAACCAGAGAAATGTTCTTGCTAGTTTGCATTTTGTTTGCATAATGAAAGAAGGGTTTAAAGTTTTCAGAGAAAGTAAAAAAAAAAAAACATAGCTTACTTTATTTAAAATGTATATATAGGTGAAAAAGAAATGACATTGCAGAAACGTTGCATTCCATTTTTTGTTGCGTTTCTTAAGTGTCAATCAAGTGCATGGAAGTTTATTTTTATTAGGGTTTATGCTTTTTTTTTTTGTTAAAGTGGCTGTGTGTTGAATTCAGAAAGCCTTGTTATTAGTGACACCGTGGCCCTTAAGTGAACTGCAGCCAGTAACTTATAGCTTGTGCTCGCAGTCGCACTCGTGCGCATGAAGCGTACGAGAGACTAAAAGTGATTAAAGGCCCCAATATACTCACGGCGATTTTCTTTTTCGTTCTTCAGCTTCACTTAGAATAAGTTTTACAAAAAGTTGTAAATACATTTGCAGTGGACATCCAGACGCCGTCTACACCGCTGAGAGCGACGTTTAGATGAATATGTAAATATGTGGCGCATGCTTTCGCCTCAATAACAAAATAAACCGAGGCTAAGAAAGCATCTGATCGTAGCGATACGGATATGTTTGTACCAGCTCTGCGATTCACCGGCATCATGTCAACAGATGAGGTCATTAAAACGTATGTTGGAGTTTTTCCCTCTTTTCAATCACTTGTGAATGCCCATGCGGCCGTGCGCATTTTACTTTTGCTTTCAAATTAGCTGGAATTGCTTGAATGGTGGGTTCATTATTATTCTTTGTGAAAAACAGTACAATGAAACAGGATTCCTGCTGCTGTTCTGTGCTGCGACTTTTTTATTAATATAAAGAAATCAAGGGAGGGGGGCGATGCCGCGATGGGCAAGTGATGTAACCGGTGTCTAAAATATATCAAGTTTTTTTCCCAAGAAATTCAGCATTTTATCACAAATCTTTTTTGCATGTTGGTTTTACTATTTTGCAAGTGACTAAACATTGCAGCCAAGCTAATCTCCCTATTTGACAAAATAAGCCTTACAAGGTCACAAAAAAAAAATAATGGTTGACATTTAGGCCTAAGTGGCGAAGATAAAAATCTTTGTCATTATTTTTTTGTTATTAAAAAATAAGAACAAAGATACACATTACATATACACAACATAATATACAAATTAAATAAACAGTGCTTTATTTTTTTAGCTACAGGTGTATTTATCATTAGCATTCAAGAAAGAAATGTAAAAAATAAAACACTACATAGACTTTACTGTATACATTATACATTCATTCTTATTAAAGCTACTAAGTTCTCAGTCAAAAGCAGAGTGATTTTCTCTTTGCTTTTTGTTGTTTAATTAACATTAAAGGGATAGTTCCCCCAATTCTGTTTATTTCATTATTTACTCAAGTTGTTTTAAACCCGAATAAATTTCTTTCTTCTGTTGAAAATAAAAGTTATTTTGTTATAAAAAGTTATAAATGTTTGGTTACCCACATTATTCAAAATATCTTATTTTGTGTTCAGCACAAGAAAGAATTCAATACAGGTTTGTAACAACATCCGACTGAGTAAATGTATTTTCCTGGTGAAAACGGCTCAAGTCCTTCAAATAAAAATCAGTCTACCGGCTTTCATAGAAAATCTAGGAAGTCGGGGAAGGTCTAATTTTTTTTAAAGTTTCGTTACAAGCTGTTCACACATTGGCATTACAAAATTACATGAATACGTGATTTCAAATGGTAACATGCTAGAATTTTTCATGTGTGCAGGTTTCTATTTTTCAGAAACCAAAGAAATGTTGCATTCTTGCTTGCATGCGTTTCAGAGAGGAAATAATGTTTCATTAAGGTTGTCTATTTTCAAAGAAAGCAAAATATATATATATATATTACTACGTGTAAACAAAAATATATATTCTACAAGCTTTTTGTAAACCAGATAAACATTGCATTCTTGCTTGTCCGTAGTTCCTAAACACAAGCCCAGTGCATGGAGAGAAAAAATTCCTGAACCATCCGCCATGTTTCTTTCTGTCTCTTCGAGTGTCTCTCTTTCTCTCCCTTTTCTTCCCCTATCCCTCTTTTGCGAAACCAGACCTGTTTTCTCTCTCTCTCTCTCTCTCTCTCTCTCTCTCTCTCTCTCTCTCTCTCTCTCTCTCTCTCTCTCTCTCTCTCTCTCTCTCTCTCTCTCTCTCTCTCTCTCTCTCTCTCTCTCTCTCTCTCTCTCTCTCTCTCTCTCTCTCTCTCTCTCTCTCTCTCTCTCTCTCTCTCTCTCGCGCTCTCGCTCCACTCCCTCTGTCTTTCTTTTTCTCTTCACTCTTTCTCTTTCTGTCTGTCTCTCCCTCTCTCTGGCCTCTCTCCAGTCACACAAGATTTGGAGCTGATAGTCTATTTATAGCGCCTGTGGTTCTGTCGCTATGACAACCGAGCTGGAGGCCAGGGCGCCAGGGAGCTATTTTTGGAGCGCCGCTGTAATGTCAGACACAGCCTTCTCTCTTTTCTTTCTCTTCCACCGCTCCCTCTCTCCCGGTTTCTGCTGCTCCCTTACTCTGGCGTTGCAAACTTACAGAAGTGTGTGTGTAAGAGAGAGAAAATGCGGCGGAGGCTATCGATTAATTCCAAGTTGTTGTTGAATTAACATTTCCTGAGATAAATATTGGTAGCTTTTTGTAAGTTGAAATGCTGAACTTTTTATTTTGTATTATTATTTGTATTTCCTTTTTATTATATATTTTCAACCGATAATAAAACAAGCACAACCAATGCAAGTAATTTTTTTTCAAACAAAAAAACTTTGTTGTTGAACGCCACTGTTGTTTCTGAAAGGCTCTGCTATCCTCTGTGCCGTATCGTGCCACGCACACACACGCGGCCCACACTGAGCCTAAAGAGTGTTTGCGATTGGCCCCGGAAGCTGCCTAATCCACACTCTTAATACTCCACTGCTAACTAGATGAGCTGTAATATTAACCAGATTAGTAAGCGATGAGGATATTATCAGCTTTTCCATGTTAATACACCATCGGCACTCTCTATGAATAGATTTTTCTCTTTGCATGTTTTCTTTTTTTCTTGCCTTTATTTTTAGCCATCCAGGAGACTTAATTTTTTATTCATATTTTAAATATTTGTATATTTTTTTAATTCAATTTTAAATGCTCCATGCTGTGGTCCATTGTAAATGTAAATATTTTTGTTTTTAAGTTTAATAATAGTGCTCAGTTGTTCATTTAATGATTTATTATTTTATTTTTTTACATATATTTATAATTTATTTACTTTTTATATAAAACATACAAAACATTTTTATTAAAGTTGCTTTTGGTGACTGCAAATTAGGGCTGCACAATATTTAGTTTTTCTGCAATATGAAAACAATTTCACCAGATAATTTGAATAGCTCTATTTGTAAAGAATTAATCATTCTAGAATGATTGGGGTGATTTATTATTATTATTTGTTCAGAGATTGCATCTGCATAGAAAATAATAAACAAATTGCAAGCATAGATAAATACAATAGAACAAAATACTAATGAAATAAGCAGCGGTTTGTTTTTCAGGTAAAACTGTACTCAGGTACAGACATTGAATAATCAGGTGTACAATAACATTGCATAGTTTTCACTGTATAAATTAAATATACCGTAATTAATTAATACAATTTATCTGTGTTAAAGCTACAAAAGTGCTTTTCTCTTTAGGTTGATATCTCAAAAAATAAGCTTTCAGTAAGATGTAAGGTGCAGTACCAAACTTTTTCACTAGTTGACATTTCTGCCCATATAAGGGCGCCTCCATTTCCATATGTTGTTTGAGTGATTGAACTGTTATTTTGACAATTTTCATACAATTTATGAAGTAGACATCCTATTCAGAAGTAGTATTCAGAAGAAGAATTGAATGGATGCTATCTTTTGAACTCTTGGCATGAAAACAAACTGAGGTTTCTACCATTCTTTCATGATTTTTCATGTTCATCACAATTTCAAAATAAAGGTCTGAACACGCCTTAGTAGTATGAAAATATTCTTGTTGCAAATTGAAAAATTACGGCTCCTCAGTCATTTATTTTGAAAATCAGTCACCAAATATGTAAACTAGAGATTGTAAGCTTTCAAAGGATATATAGTTTGTCAAGATTAGTTTAGGTTTAGTATTGGATATTACTGTTTTAAATATGTAATGGATGCCAATATAAGGGGTTAAACACATGCAAATGATAAACGGTCACTCTATGATGGTTCAACTTTGCAATTAATCCACGAATTACATGCGTTCAGAACCGGAACCGATCAACTATGATCCCTAAACTTGACATCGCACATCCTGCCATGTGACTAGCTTTATTCTCTCTCTTTATTCAAGTCTAAACGGTTAGAAAACAGTGCAAAAAGTTGTTCAGTCTGTATATTAAATTGAGCATTTTAAGTAAATTAAATATTTTCAGTTAGATTAGGGTGATGGCGTTGCAAGTGACTTTGCATGTTTGTGGTATTACCCGTGCACTTTCCTTTTACCGGACAGTTTTTGTACTCTATGTACGTCGCACACTCGTGTCTGGTGTAGACATGCTGTCATAGTTTATAATCATCAGTAAAGCTTTTGTTTGTTTGGGATACTGTTTGCCATCTTTTATCAACTAAGTTTGTGCAAGTCTGAATAATTTTTAGCACTGTAACCACTTAACACAGCAATGCACCAAAAATATAATATTTTGGACATTTGATAAATGACTAGATGGTGCCATCGGCGTCTCTCCCAGAACAGCTGTTTGGCTCAAACTCTTCTGTTCAGTCCAGAATGCATTTTAAAAATAAAAGTTGATCAATCAAATATTAATGCTGTCATAGACGGGCAGTTTTTGTGATTTAAGAATAATTGGGTTTACAAATGGCACCGCACTATTTAATTTAATTCATGATTTTAATTAATATCAGAATAAATATTTTCTCCAAAAAACAGTTGTCAGTAGAGTGTGTGTGCGCATGTATAAATTATACACTTTTTTTGTAATGTTGTTGCTACACTTTTACTTGCTTTATTGCATTGTTCCTGCAGTGAATTGCTTAAAGCACGAGTGAACTGCATACTTTTTATATAATAAATAAAAGGAGCTGAACAGAAATTGTGTAGGCCAAGTCATATGACGTGTGTGTGTGTGTGTGTGTCTCAGACCATCCATTTACAGCTTGAAGTGTTTTTACAATTTTATTTTAATTGAAGTTGCTGCCTAATCATATCTACACTGCATGCTATAAGAGCAACTCAATATGTATTAATATCCATCTTGTGTGTTAAGACTTTTAACATCTATCACATGCTTTCTTCAAGTGTCTGTGCTTTACACTGCTCCAAACCAGAATCTCTGCAACTGTTGGCAGACATCGACGCGCAACAATTTCACAAACTTCCTGCCGTGCGGCCGCTTGAATTCTCGAATTCCTCTTGAGTTGAGGCTGGATTTGGGAATGCAGGGCTATATATACTCTGTCGCAACTATAGTTGTCTCTTCTGCTTGGCATTACGACAGCGGAGGCTGCATGCGTTCTCAACTAGTGTACCCAGAGGGGCATGAGTTGTATTATGTCTGACTAGCTGGCTGGGCTATTGTTGGAATCATTCTATTAATAGGAAGAAAGGCAATAATTGAGATATGGTGTTAGACAACGGCTGCGGTCACAATACAACTGTCTGTGCGAGCCTCAGCCATCTGTCTGTCTGCATTTTATCCTGTCTGTCTTTCATCGTTTGCTTCTTTTTATTTCTGTTCATGCCCCCTCTTCCATGTGACGTGCCACACTTTCATTTGTACGGCCTACTGTGCGTGTTGCATGCATTCTCTCTCTCTCTCACACACACACACACACACACACACACACACACACACACACACACACACTAGTGCAGTCCATGCCGCTGTGTGTGGGACCTACAGCTTTGCTGTTACATTTCAACCCTGTATGTTACATTCCTGTTGGCCTTGGACGGGGGGGATGCACATGCGCGGGTTTCTCTCACCATCTCTGATTCCCTCATGCTTTGATTTAGGCGTTACACTTTCGCTGGCATTTGTGAGAAATTTTAATGATTCTAATTACAATACTTTAATGATTGTACTTTTGTAGATGCAGATTTGTGATTCAAGAGACTTTTTAAATTATTTATTATAAGGAACTAGTTCATTACCGTAATCATTTGCTGTGAATTTTTTTAAAACATTATTTTATTTTCATAAATATTAGGGATGTGCGCAACGGCTAATTTCAATACCGTTTAAGCGGAAATTTTGCAACCGACTAGTTGACTAGTCTAACCCTGGAGACAGTGTGTATATGCGATCCCTTTGAAATTGACTACTTAATCTATGAACAGTCAAATCCCATTCTGAATACAACCAAAAATAGGTCGAGACACATGCGATGTTCTTGCCTTGCATTATGATAATTTTATATTAAACTTAAGCGTTCACTTAAGCAACGTTAGCCATTATTAGGGGTGTCACGATTCTCCAAATTCTCGATTCGATTAAATTTTCGATTCTAAGGTCACAGTTCGATTCGATTCTCGGTTTTTACTTTTTTTTTTTTTTTTTAAGCACAGGTTGCTATGCTATTTTTAGACCAAATTTAAATTTAGACCAAATGTCAAATTTAAAAAAATTATTAAGAACACAATGTAACAATAACTTATATCTTCAGTCAATTGGAAACTTAAGCAAAATAACCTGCAATAGTTTCTCCTTGTAACCCCTTCTTCACAGAAGATGACATTCAAGTTCACAACAAAACAAACAAACAAACAGTTTAACAGATACATCTATGCGTTGCGCAGAGCCACGTCTTTAAAATTCTATCACTTTATTCTCTGAGTGTACACACACACACGCGCGCACACACATACCGGCGGCGCCATTCGGCGTCTGTCCGCAGCGCCCAGCAACGGGACCGTGTTCAAAATTAATGCTGCTGCGCCACAGAGCGCCATTTACATAGTTTTATATTACATTTATTTTAAATTAATATAGTTTATATACATTTATTTGTCTTGTGACTTCACACTGTGCTGCAATATATAACGTTAGGCCTACATGTTTTACATTCAGAAATCAGCTGGTTGAATGAAAATTGCTGATGTTATCGGATTTTCAGGATACATGCAGTTAACGGACGCTCTCTGAGATAAAGTGCTTCAGACTGCAGACTAAGCAACTTATTTGATTGTAGAGTAGCCTCATGACATACATGATCTTAATTCCATAATGTCCTTAAACATAATATTGCAGGTTATAAACTGAGAAAGTGCGCGCGTCCGGTGTGCGATACCTCGAGTTGTCATAGACGCGACGCGGCGCTTCTCATCCGGTGTGTGCGATACCTCGAGTTGTAAAGACGCGGCGCTTCTCGTCCGGTGTGTGCGATGCCTCGAGTTGTCATAGACGCGGCGCTTCTCGTCGGGTGTGCGATACCTCGAGTTGTCATAGACGCGGCGCTTCTCGTCGGGTGTGCGATACCTCGAGTTGTCATAGACGCGGCGCTTCTCGTCGGGTGTGCGGCCCCCAAAGGAGGTTGACTCGCAGCATTTCAACGCGTGTTTTTTTCCGCTTGACAAGCCGACCGTCACCGAACGTGACATGGGGGCGTGGCAGCATCGATGATTCCATTTTTTAATTCGATGATCGAGATTGTGACTTAATTTCGATCGAAATCGTGACACCCTTAGCCATTATAGAGATATATTTATTAAAATCAACTGAATAGCGTGGGACCAATAAGTTGAGAGACCCAATAGCCTATTATTAACAGATTTCCTCAAATAAAAGTGAGTCCACATAAGTCAGCACGTTAAGGTGTCGTTTGATCGGGTTTAAACGCGCGTCTTGTGTATGAAAAGTTTGACGGTCTGAACACTGTTATTTGAGCGTATTTTCTTCATTACGATGTTAATATAGGAACTGTTCAGCTGTCAAGTAAGTGTCATTCATATTGTTTTTCCTTTAAAGGCACACTAAAGTACCTTGGCACGTGCAGCTTTGAATGCTGCATTGACGTAATGTCCACTGAAACAGGAAACTAAGGTGGGACATTGAATGGCTCCTCCCCTTTTTCAAATAGCCAATAGCGTTTACCTCACAGACTGCAATTCGTACTTGACAGCACCATGAAAGCGAATCCGAGCACTAATGATACGTTGGATTCAATAGTAGAGCTGTGAATAAATTCTAGCCATGCCATTCTTAACCAACGTACAGTTGGAAAATGGAATAAAACTTGAGCGTTTGAGAACCGAACACACATCTCAAACCCGTATTGCTCCGTGACGTGTCAACGGTCCCTTTGGTCAGGTGGTATTTGTAGCATAGGGGGCGGAGCTTTAGATTCTAGAGAGCATTTGATTGGACAGAAGATGTGATGAGAAGCTGAAGTCTGCGGTGATGTCATAAAAATTTGTGATCCATTTTAGTGGAAGTGAGAGACTGTAAGTTTTGAATGCTTATATCTCCTAAATGGAAATGTTGTCATTGTTTTGGAGCACACCAGCTTATTCATAATCGTAGGGCTAACATATTCATACTAAAAGCTAAAAACTTAAATCTTTGATTTCAGGGGGAATTACAATTAAAAATTGTAGTACTACATAACCTGTAGCATAACAAGCCTATAAGCAAGTTTAATACTAGTTTTTGACATGACAATAGAAGAAAATGGAAAAGTTTTGTGTAGGCTCTCAAAATACTCCATCTTGCTCATCCTCCGAGTAAACATTGTATATATATATATAATAATATATTAATTTCAAGATGTAACATTAACATGATGGTAATTTAAACGGAAATATTAGTTGTTTACATTTTTTTTTTTTCACATTTAATGTTATGCTTTATATTTCAAAGTTGACTAGCAGGCAGCAGTATCTTTAGTCGAATTGTCTCGCACATCCCTAATAAATAAATAAATATATATATATATTTATATTTGAGCAGTTTGTTGGAAAAAACTAAAACTGTAAAAAAAAGGTTGAGGGTCAGCTAGTTGAGAATATTCTATTACCGGTGAAACTCGAAAAAATTTGAATATGGTGCAAAAGTTCATTTATTTCAATTATTCAACTTAAAAGGTGAAACTAATATATTATATAGACTCATTACATGCAAAGTGAGATATTTCAAGCCTTTTTTGTTATAATTTTGATGATTATGGCTTACAGTTTATGAAAACCCCAAATTCAAATTTTGAATATTGTGAAAAGGTTTTCATAGCTGTACCATATTTGACTTTTTCGAGTATCACCTGTATAGAAAGAAAATTGTATTATATGGTCTTTTGTCAGCATCATTATAATCATTATAAATATGATTGATATTCTATAAAAAATTGAGCCAGTTCTGAACGAGAAGCGTATCATTGGGGACATCGATTATCGCTTTCTGCGTATGTTTATTTTTGACGAGTGTCTAAGATCTCGGCTGCGTGCACAAAGAAGCAGGAGTCGAGTTCGAGCCGCCCCACCATCTTGCAGCCGTTTCACCGGATAGCAGCTTGACTAAGACAGCGTTTCTTGATCCCCCTCCCTCCTTCTGTTTTGCCCTCTCTTCCCCTCTCCGTTTCCTCCCACTAGAGCCGATCCATTGACTAGAGCAGTGTCTGACTGAGCGCTCTCTGATCACTATGACTCAGACCCGTGCCTGCTTTGATCTGCAACACAAACATGCGCCCCCTGCTGGCTTATTCCACAGCTGCAGATTGTGCCAGCTGCCATTTTTTCCCCTCCATGGTTGATTTGTGTCGTGTGGTGATTTGAAAATGTGTGTGTGAAGTTTTGCGAATATATATGCTGTGTTTTATTGTAAATTAACTTTTGGTTCAATATTGCTATAAAATATATTGGGTTTATCACAGTTTTTAAAATTATTATTAGGGATGGATGGTATATATGACAAATAAATATAGTCATGTGGTAATGCCTTTTTAATGGATGCTTGTTCGGCAATGACTAAACTCTGGGTTGTGCATAACACTTCTTCCTTGTCTTGACTTGTTTGGAATAAATCCAGCTCTCTGTTTACTCATTACTCTTAATTCAAATAACATATTAGTCTTATCCTATTGATTATGAAGAAGTATTGAAGAAATATTAGACTGTTGTTAATAATGTTATATCTTTTTTTCATTTTAGTTTCCTGGACAGGATTGACACTGTAAAACAGAGCGACTATACTCCCACTGATCAGGTGCGTAAAGATCCACATGCCGGGATTCAAACATGCTTGATATTGAAGCTTATATCATTGGCCTTTCTTGTTCTCATCTTAAAAGCCATTGTTCTGTTATTGCGTATGATTTAAAGATGTTTTTTGTTGTAAATGTACTTTGAACTCTTCTCTTTGTTGCTTCCCTCTTTCAGGACTTGCTCCGATGCAGAGTTCTGACTTCTGGGATTTTTGAGACACGATTTCAAGTGGACAAAGTAAATTTTCAGTAAGTTTGACCAAGAGGCCTTCATATATATATTTAGACAAAAATAGATGAAAAACATAAACGGTCAACATCATAATTGTTTTTTTTTTGTGTGTGTGTTTTTTACAATTCGGTGGAAAAAGGGGACACCGTTACACTACATAAATAAGTGCTTGTAAACGGGTCCATGCCATCATGTCTGTGGGTTTTGGACTGATGCGTTTTCTCTTTTTCTGCAGTATGTTTGATGTTGGAGGACAGAGAGACGAACGCAGGAAATGGATCCAGTGTTTTAATGGTAACTTGTGCTTTTATTGCTTTATAATAATGATAATAATAAAGGTCCATTGAGAAGGGTTTTTGAATGGCCAATGCTGATATTAAAGGGAAGATGTACTTTTATTACAGTGTAAAAGGTAAATTAATGATCATATTTATTCAAAATTCACACAAATTTTTTTGTCTATTCACAGAGCTGACATAAAGCTTATTAGCCTGGCCAATACATTCGTTTATTCATCATTATTCACAATTTGTTGTAATCAGGGCCTAAAACAAACTTTTTGCCACACCAATCAATGAACGGTGACTTAAGAATATTTACCAGCCATAAATATTTTTTTTTATTTGCCATTAAGCTATTTTTGTGAAAACAGTTATGACACCAAAATTTTACATACTGGTTAAAATTCACTTTTCAGATGCAGAAATGTAATAAAGAAATCAAATTTGGTGGCATGTAAAAGTCTTCACTGTATAAATTAAACAGAGATTAATTCCTATTAAAGTTACAGAAGTTATTCTGTCCAGAGCAGTGAGTGATTTTATCTTTGGCCTTTGTTTCTTGATTAACATTAAAACAGACGGCAGCGGGACTATACACTTTAAGAGCTAATGCACAGATCTAATATGATGATACACATTTACGGTTTTCTATACCTTAAGACATAACCGACTATGTTTCCCAGAGACGGGTTGACATCATTTTATTTGAATTTGCTTTGGATGTTCGCACACAGAAAGCTTCCTACACAGTGTTGAATATTTCAATTGTCAAGGCTCAATCTTTTGTGACAATGCTGCACCGGCCCGTTAACTGTTGAGGGTCGTTCACATTTGTTTATGTTCTCACAACATTGCATTGTTAGAATTCATTAAAATGCTACTGGCCAACTGGCGATATTCTCGCCAACGCCAATTTTTGCTCTCATTTGCTGCTTGGCGAGTGTAGATTTCAGGCCCTGGTTGTAATTAAGGCAAGTTTATGATGGATATTGTTTTGCATTGCTGGTTCAAAGTGTATGCTAAAATCCTTTTCTTTCCTGTTACAGACGTGACCGCCATCATTTTCGTGGTAGCCAGCAGCAGTTATAACATGGTGCTCAGAGAGGACAATCAGACCAACAGACTCCAGGAGGCACTTAACCTGTTCAAGAACATCTGGAATAACAGGTACTTTTTGGATGCCTAAAACATGCTTGCACATGTAGAGAAGAAGAGGGCTTAATGAGAGTGTACTTATAAAATATATAAGTGTAGCTTTATGATTACCTTTTTTCCCCCAAAATCTCTTCATTGTTTTCTCTCTTGCCTTCTCAGGTGGCTTCGAACTATTTCTGTCATTCTGTTCCTAAACAAGCAGGACTTGCTGGCTGAGAAGGTTTTGGCGGGGAAATCAAAAATCGAGGATTATTTCCCAGAGTTTGCACGCTACACTACACCAGATGATGGTTAGTAAAATCAAATCGTTTTTCATTCATATATTTGAATTGAATACAAATTCTTGTATCAACCCAAAATTGAACCACACAGTAACTTTGGATATCATGGCATCAGTGTCATTAATTAGACATCTCTGCTTTCTATCTAACAGCAACACCAGAGCAAGGGGAAGATCCACGAGTTACGAGAGCTAAATATTTCATCCGAGACGAGTTCTTGGTGAGTCTGATTCTTGTATGCGACCAAAATCATCATGGCATCACATCACCCTGTGTCCTGAAGTTCTGAGCTATGGTAGTTGAGGAAAATTGACCATATACTGTACTGTGTGTGTGTACTGGCCAAGAAACTGTATTTTTCATTTTTAGGGGGGTTAGTCTTATTTTTTCATTTATTTTTTAAGAAATCGAAACTTATTCAGCAAGGATGCGTTAAATTGATCAAAAGTGACCGTAAAGACATTTTATAATGTTACAAAAGATACCCATTAAAAAAAATTCTATTCATCAAAGAATCCTGAAAATGTATTATCATGGTTTCCACAAAAATATTAAGCAGCTCAACTGTTTTCAACATTGATAATGATAAGACATTTTTCTTGAGCACCAAATCAGGATATTAGAATGATTTCCGAAGGATCATGTGACACTGAAGACTGGCGTTGTTTATTCTAAGCGCGCATTACAACGCTCAAGATATTTAAAGCAGGGTGGATCCTGATTGGCTGTCAATGTTTTCATCCAGCTTTGCCATCAAAGGAATATATTTAATTTTAAAATGTATTCAAATAGAACACAGCTATATTTTAATATTTTAGTATTTGTTTTTTTTTTTAAATGCAGCCTTGATGAGCATAAGAGACTTTTCAAAAATCTTACGACCCTAAATGTTAGTTTATACATATACATATAAACTCTTATAGGATGTTTACTTCAGTGAATTTCAAGGGTCAGACTTCCTTGCATTGTGATTTAAACCATGTCATGTTGCTGGTCCTAATAAAATGACTACCTTTTGTCTATTCAGAGGATCAGTACAGCGAGTGGAGACGGCCGGCACTACTGCTATCCCCACTTCACCTGCGCCGTGGACACGGAAAACATCCGCCGAGTGTTCAACGACTGCAGAGACATCATCCAGCGCATGCACCTACGACAGTACGAACTCTTGTGATCGCAGCAGGAATGACGGGACGCAAACTCACCACCTGAACTTTCTTTAGGCCCCCCTGCCCTACATCACGCCCCGATATCAAACCACAAACCTTCAAACTGATGAGTCCCCACCACTTACACACACATGCAAATTATATATATATATATATATATATATATATATATATATATATATATATATATATATATATATATAATACATACATGCATATACATACACACACACACACACACACACATACGTGTATGTATATATATTCATATATGTATACATACATACAGACACACTCACATGGCCTTTCTCCATCCTGAGTGACTAGGGGCTGGGGCAAGGGGATGCACTGTGTTACTGATGAAAGCGTGGCTGTGATATTTGGCAAAAAGACTTGTTAACACAGCCAAGGACTACCAATGTTAATAAAAGAGAGAGAGGAAAACAAAACATGTGAGAGGGAGAGGGAGGGGGGGGGAGAAAAGAGGAAAAAAAAAAAAAACTGTCCAGGACTGCTCAGGACAAGGAAGCCATTTCGTACACATACAGACATGCGTCCAGCTAAACTCCTGACCCGCGGTCCTATGTATGTTACACGTCAAACTTGTCTTTTTTCCGATCATATGCCTAAACACACGTTACTTATATTGATGCACATGCACAAGACATACACACGCTATTCTTATCCTCCACCGTTTTGGTCCTGTTGAGCGTTTAGTGCCTGTGCAAGCCTGGCGTGTCCCTCTCAACTTTTCCCCATTTTCCCTTTCCCAACACCCCATCCCACCCCAAAGGTGGACAGATCCCCCCTGGTTGAGAGCAAAACGACGGACCGTACGTTAAAAAAAACAAACAAACAAACAAACAAAAAACAGAATGTAGAGCAAAATGTCTTCTTTTTTTCTCCAACAAAAATGGAGGGTTTGGAGCATTTACTGCCCCAGGTTGCTTTGCGTGTGGAGCGGAGAATGACTTGAACACAAGACCCATCACATGGCTTGCTTCTCTAGATACATCGCAGGAGAGGCGAGCGCATGCAATGCCAGACTCATGCAGAACAGTGAACTAAATGCAGTGCAAAAAAATCCAAACTACATATACATATATATATGTATATGTAATAATACAACCTTTTTCTGTTTGTTAGTTTACCCAGATTGTGTGTGCTAATATGCACCATTTTAAACCTCCAGTTTTCCCAGTTGCTCTCTCCTGTTTTCAGAGTATCATTTCTCTCTCTCTCTCTCTCTCTCTCTCTCTCTCTCTCTCTCTCTCTCTCTCTCTCTCTCTCTCTCTCTCTCTCTCTCTCTCTCTCTCTCTCTCTCTCTCTCTCTCTCTCTCTCTCTCTCTCTCTCTCTCTCTCTCTCTCTCTCTCTCTCACTCTCACTCTCGCTCTCTCGCTCTCTCTCGCTCTCTCGCTCTCTCGCTCTCTCTCTCTCTCTTTCTCTCCCCTCCAACTTCCTCTCCTCCCCTTTAGCCTGGCTTTTGGTCTGTCTTTTGATTTCTCTGCTGGATCATTATTCTTGTACAGACTGTAAAATGTATTATTTTGTACAACTTTATTGAAGAAAAAAAGTAACTTGTAGAAGCTCCCTGTGCCTTGATCACGACTGTACGTGTAAAATGAGCTAAGATGTAAGTAAGATATGTTTCATTGCGCTGTTTGGCTCTGCCCTGCCTCTGTCGATTCCCTTCAACTCTGACCCCCCTCCCCGATTGCCTGTTTGCTCATCAGACTCTGGGTGGATGTTGCCTCCCCGCCCCTCCTTGTGCCGATCTAGAACCGGCCTCCCCGTACAACTCTAGAATGGGAAAAACAAATGCAACGCCGGTGTCAGATCGACGGCCGAGCGCAACTTTTACTAGCACTGCTTATCAGTGGAGTTTGGGGCGAGCTGCTGTCCGTCACGTCCCCCTTCCCCCTCTGTTTTTTATATTCATTCGTTTATCCTGCCTCTGGTTTATATTTTAGGAATCAAGACGAAATGCCTGATGCTGTGTAGTATAAAGCAAGAAACATTATATACAGTATATATAAATATATATATTTATGTGTAAATATATTATTTATATATATTTGTTTGCTTTTTACAGGTTTTCTTTGCCTTTTCTTTGGGCGACAACAATAGTCAACATTTTCGAGGCAGGGTGTGGGGCTTTTTTCTTCTTTTTTTTTTTGCTTTAACTCTGAAGGAGAAAATAATTCAAATGCAAAAACATTGCTTGTCTCTTCGTCAAAAACCAAATTCCTTTGCTAAAAAGAGTGAAAAAGACAGCAAATCTGTCAATGTATTAAGTGTACAAATTGTTTTGATAGCTGCACAGTCAGATATTGGGTTCATATCCCCCTCCCATGGTATTCATGTTTATTTCTTTATAAAAAAAAAAAAAAGAAAAGAAAAAAAGCTGCTCTACAAACTGACATACTAACAACAACAAAAAAAGAGGCCGCCCATCACCAGACAATGACCAATCGTAACCCTCTCTGTACCACACTTCCTGTCCTGCTATCCAATCACATGAAAGCAGGGGCCAGCTTTTGGTGCTCTAATGGTCCACTTTGTTACACAAAGTATTTATTTTTGTTTTATTTATTTGTCATTTTATACTTTTTTTCCCAAAACGCCATAATTTGAATCAAAAACTCTAATGTCTAACCGGTTTGATCCGGTTGTTTTTTCTGCAAAATGTGGTACAGGTGTTATCTATCTCATATAATGTTACGGACGTGGGATGGGGTGGGGGGGGAGATGTTAAGCTATGACATTTTAGTATGTTTACTTTTTTGTTTTTGTATTTTATTTTCTAATTCAGACTCGCTGCAGCAATAAGTGAGTGAGATTTGAGTACCAAACGCCCCCTTGCCTGACTCTATAAGAAGTGTTTTCAGTGTATATGTTGCTTTTTTCCATGTCTCACACTTACTGTACATTTTGTACAAAGATTCAAATTACAGCAGTAAAAGAAGAGTGTAACACTGTCTGAGTGACACACACATGCACACACTCTTTTCACAAGGCTAACTCTGTTTTTTGGCCCAAATCAAACTATAAAGGATAATGTAGTTGCTCTTACAGTGATGGTGGTTCTTAAAGGTCTAATATACCATTTGCTACATGTTTCTAAAGAGGCAAAATGAACTTATCATTTGCAAACTGATGGGTTCAGTGCAAAAATATGCATTGCATATCCTAGTTCTTAAACTGCACTCACCATATGTCGCGCAGGCAGGCACATGGTTAATCATGACAGAAACTTCTACATTTTTTTAAAATATTCACCAAGCAATGCATTTTCTAGATACATCTTCCATCACCGTTAGAAGAAAATAAGAAGCCTATGTTATTGTCTGTTCCCATAGTCTATAAAAGAGGTTCACTTCGAAAAACGTTAATTTTAGTGTTTAAAATGGACAAAATAAGTTTTAAAGTTACCATCTTGCAGATGATTTGTAGTAATGCATCATCATCCGCTGAGGTCCCAGATTCTGCTTAGTTTATGTTATTAGACTCTTTATATATTATGTTGTTAGATCTATAAACCAGAGCAACAGAAGCTATTTTTAATGTATCAACTGATGTCAGCGACAAGCCACAGACATCAGAGAAGTGTTACACACAATAGGCATATGCAACTCATTAATGTTATTTAGATTTCCGGCTCATCTCATTAAAATACATGCAGAATTACATTTTACAGTATTCACAGCCTAAACTAGTTTTATTTAGCTGATAATTTTACAAACATTAAAACAAAATGAATCTGAACAATTATTCTTGACAGAAGATCTGGGGTTCTACAAGTCTTAGCCAATGTCATTTATTATTATTGTTTTAAAATAATAATATTAGGTTTATCATTTAAAGTAATAAGGGCCTAATACATATCTTGAGTTCATGACACTAGACATTTCAATGCTTGTTTTAAGACAAGGTGGTATTTTAGATGTAAATCTGACATGTAAATTTGATTGAAGTTTGATTACTATAGTGTAGGTTATTTAGAGCCCATGCCTTTTTTTTTGTAGGGACTGGGAAGCTTTTATTCAGTCGTTGCCACTCTCAACTCGACATGGACTGCATGGACACCTACTGGACTGAATGTGTTTCTCAACACTCAAATTCATTGGGAGCCATCTGCTGGAGAGATGTCGACTACATCTGATGTGACTGAAGAACCGTATACATGAGTAATAATATAATGCAGTAGAACATCCTTCAAGTCAACTTAGCCTCTTCTTTTTTCTTAAAAAAACAAAAAAGTCAACAATTCGCGATAAAAAATTATTATATAAACCCATAAAATCCCATTTAATTAATATTTTTGGTTGAGCAGACCACACAAAAACTTGGATGTTTAAGTCATTTCAACTTTACATTAAACTGGCTTAAAAATTAGTTGATTATTGTATATATTGTTTGAGTATTTTTAATAATTATCATATAGAATACAGTTTCTGAAGTAATCCCACCGCACGTTTCTCGACAACATAAACACAGAAGTGTGTACAACATTTGGCTCTAAACTTGACTTGAGTTTCCATTGGTTTGTGTGAGCAAAATGATTTCAACCAACGCTCAAAATGGCTCTTCTGACCGTTCAGGAGTTTACAACACCCCCAGTCCCCACTGGGCGACACACGTTAGTAGAAAATAACTTTTGGCGCTTATCGGTCCAGAATCCCCCATTGGATCACATTCAAAACCTAAGGTGACATTTAAATATGGATAAGTATTCTTATAAATAATCGTTTAAATCTATCACATGCATAAATTCTAATCACCCTATATCTGCCTCAGCAAACTCAATAAAAAATGTCCTTAACCAGTAATAAATGGCGACATTGATTGGTCGAGCTTGAACAGCGCTGAAAAAAGTAACAAATACCACGTGACAAAGCCGGTCTAGTCATCTATGGGTCTAGTGCCCCTTCAACAGCGGATTTGGCAATTATTACACCTTAATAATAACATTGATTGTTATTGCATTTCAAAAAACATATTTAGGAATACATAAATATTATTTATAAACATTTAGTACCTCCCATTTTAGATTGTTAATGGCTTAGCCATTCCGCCAGCCCAGCAGGCGGAGCTCTACTCCGTTATCAAATTACGTATTATACACGCGCCGGTCGGTGTTCTCGTACGTATTTTGTAAACAGTCGCTTTTCTGTATAAAATAATTCCATTTATTTCTCTCCATGGACGAAGAATACTACGGCAATGTTGGAGAATGGGAGGGTCACGACGGCAACATGGTAGTTTAGCCACACCAAGACAATATAATTATAATATGATATCCTAACTAACGTTACGACTTTAAAATCAATACTTGATTTTCATACCTTAACTAAAATGCTGTGGTTGTACCATGTTTACCATTTTCTTATACCATTATTTATATCGAACTCTAGTGTAGGTCAAACAATAACGTGGAACGTTAGAAATCCACGATTCTACCATGATTCCAAATAAAACAAAGTAAACTTACAAGGTCAAAACGAGGTATTACTATGGTAACGTGACCGTCCAACAACAACAAAAAAAGTGTTGCTAGTGCTGTCGTAGATGTACGTAAACACAATAGTAATCCAGATGATTAACTTGAATGTAATATTTCAGTAACAATAGTTAATATGTTGGATTGTAATATCCGTACGTGATCTATGATAATGAGAACCATTAAAATCTCGTTAAATGGCTAAAATTTTATTTGCCACTAAAAGATGCTTAACTCAGTTTTCTATCGCTTCAGGAGGATGGATACGCGGATGCTGAGACTGATGGAAAAGTTCAGGAGGAGTGTCTGCAAAAATTCTCCAGTAGAGACTACATAATGGAGCCCACCGTGTTTAACACCCTGAAAACGTAAGTCAACCAAATGGAGAGAGGTGTGATTTCTATGGATACAGCTTTGTCAGACATCCCGTCGGTGAGAGCAGCTGCATTTGTGACCCTGTCTGCGCAGGTATTTCCAGGCAGGTGGTTCACCTGAGCATGTGATCCAGCTGCTCTCAGAGAACTACTCTGCTGTTGCACAGACGGTCAATCTACTGGCGGAGTGGCTCATCCAGATGGGTCAGTCAATATGCTGCCCAATTATTCAATATAAATGCGTTTATACTTGAATTTCTGCACACCTCTGTCATCGGTCGGTAAATGAACGGATGAACTCGAGCTTTGATTGGACGCGTGACACTGTCACCATGGTTACATGTGATGTTCAAAGAGTCACACTCACGTATCTCTAAACACTGTGTGTCTCCTTTGCAGGTGTGGAGCCCGCGCAGGTGCAGGAGCGTGTAGAGAATCATTTAAAGAGTCTATTGATCAAACACTTTGACCCTCAGAAAGCTGATTCTATCTTCACTGTTGAGGGAGAGGTGAGCGTTTTTTAATATTAGTTACTGTATTTCCAAAAACACTAGTCAGACATGATTTATGTTCACATTAAAGATGACAGGAAATAAAAAGTTCACCATATCTATTTTGTAAATGCATGTTATAGATCTTATTGTGAATGATTCAGTAACAATCCAATCAACGACCAATGCATGAGTCTAAGTCCATGCCCTACTTTTTATTACACACACTGAAGAAAAGATTTGTGGCTATTTCCGTTTCATCGTAACTTTTAATTGAGTTGTTCAGGCTAATGAATGCAGTGTTCATCTCTGTTAAGACACCAGCATGGCTGGAGCAGATGATCGCACACACAACATGGAGAGATCTATTCTACAAACTGGCTGAGGCTCATCCAGACTGTCTGATGCTCAACTTTACTGTCAAGGTAAAAGAGAAATGAGCTGAACTGAGTCAAAGATGTTCAGATTGCTGGAATCAGTTTATGTAGTGGTAGTACATTTCTTTTGTTGTGTATGTTGTGCGCAGTTAATTTCAGATGCAGGATACCAAGGAGAGATCACAAGCGTGTCCACAGCCTGCCAGCAGTTGGAGGTTTTCTCCAGAGTCCTACGAACTTCTCTCGCCACACTTCTGGATGGAGGAGAACAGAACCTGGAGAAAAATCTGCCCGAATTCGCTGTGCGTATTGCATTTTTATTTTAAGGCCACTGTCTATGTTTATGATTGTATTTTTATAATCTTATCTCATTTCTGTGTGTGTTTTGAGCAGAAGATGGTGTGTCATGGTGAGCACACATACTTGTTTGCTCAGGCTATGATGTCCATCCTCGCTCAGGAGGAGCAGGGCGGCTCTGCAATGCGGCGAATTGGACAGGAAGTACAGAAATTTGCCCATGAGAGGTGCATTTGTGTAGAAAAAGTTGTTTGGTTGATCTTCTAGTTAGAAAACAAATCAATAACATTGTTATTATCATGTCTAGGGGGCATGATGCCAGTCAGATCACATTAGCGCTGGGCACAGCTGCTGCATACCCTCGTGCATGCCAGGCTCTTGGTGCCATGCTGTCCAAAGGGGCTCTGAACCCAGCCGACATCACAGTCCTATTCAAGATGTTCAGTAGCATGGATCCCCCTCCTGTAGAACTGGTCAGGAGAATCTACGTTTACATTTATGCATTTAGCAGATGCTTTTATCCAAAGTGACTTACTACAGAGGAACATAAGCCAACACTATTTAATATATACAATGGCAGGTTTTTTAGAAAGCTAGATTAGGAAACAAGCAATAGCAAAGGAGAAATGCAGAGAAGAATAAAAGCCCGTTCACACCAAAAAACGATAACTATATTGGCGTCCACACAAGCGGACGTTATCGTTCTGTTTATTCTAAGCGTGTGCTTATCTGCCACTTAAAATGCTTGAGCTTGTTACAGAAGGATGTATTCTGATTGTCTGACAATGGATAATATCAGTCTGTAAGTGATTCCAACGATACAGTATAGTTTCTCTGTGCCGTTATCATCATAGCTTTGGTGTGAACTCTGCTTTTCTTTAATATTGAGAACGATTTTTAGAACTAAATCATTATAGTTCTCGTTCTAGGTGTGAACGTGGCCTTAATCCTTAATACCGGTACTTCTTGTTCTAGTCCATTGTATATTCATGTTTAAAAGGATAATTCACCCAAAAATGAAAACTGTCTTAATTACTCACCCTCATGTCGTTCTAAACCCACAAGACTTGTTTTTCTTTGAAGTACAAATCTTTTTGATGATTTCTGTCTCTCCATATAAAGTCTATTCAAATGAACCCAAACCTCTGACGGTTCAAAATGTTCATAAAGAGATTGTAAAAGAAATCCATATGAATTGAGCAGTTTAGTCAAAGTCTTCTGAAGAGACACGATCACTTTACATGATGAAGAGATTTAATTTAGTCTTATATTCACATATAAACATTGATCAGGGAATGTACATTGATCACTCAAATATGGTAAACTGAAGCTCAACCGTACTGCCTTGTCATGTAAACATGCTTGAGCTTTCGTTTACCAAATTTGTTTATATGTGAATAAATTCCTAAATTAAATATGTTTATCATATAAAGTAATTGTTTCTCTTCAGTAAACTTGGATAAAACCACTCACTTTCAATGGAGGGACAGAAATAACTCCGATCCCATTGAAAACATCTTCATTTGTCTTCCAAAGATGAATGTAAGGCTTATGGATTTGCAGCAACATGTAAATGAAGACAGAATTTGAATTTTGGGGGAACTAACCCTTTAAGTTTTAAAATACACACACATCTGCTATATTTCTAACACTTTGTTCCTAGCTTCACAAAAACCTACAAAAGAAGTGTATTGACTAAATCAATGTTAACTAAACTGCTCTTCTCAACATGTAGATCAGAGTTCCTGCCTTCTTGGATCTGTTCATGCTATCGCTATTTAAACCCGGAGCTAAAATCAACCAAGACCACAAGCACAAATACATCCACATCTTAGCGTACGCCGCTAGTGTTGTGGAAACATGGAAAAAGGTGTGTAATAAATACATACTTTTCACATATATTAAAAAACTTATTTGTCAGTCCTTTTGTTTTCCAGAAATGTTGTGGTTAATAATGACATAATCTGACTCTTATTTCTAGAACAAGCGTGTGAATATAAATAAGGATGAGTTGAAGTCCACCTCAAAGGCCATTGAGACGGTTCATAATCTTTGCTGCAATGAAAACAAGGGAGCTACTGAGCTAGTGGCAGAACTCAGCACATTATACCAGTGCATAAGGTATGTACAAACACATTTATCTTTAAAGGGATAGTTCACCCAAAAAGGAAAAATCTGTCATCATTTAGTCACCCTCACGTTGTTCCAAACCTGTATGAATCTCTTTCTTCTGCTGAACACATAAGAAGATATTTTGATGAAGACCAAGTTTATGGGCCTCATTTACGTCCATAGTATGGGGGAAAAAATGCTATGGAAGTAATTGAGGTTCATCAACTGTTTGGTTTCCAACATTTTTCAAAATATCTTCTGTGTTCAGCAGAAGAAAGACATTTAAACCGGTTTGGAACAACGTGAGGGTGAGTAAATGATGACAGAATTTTCATTTTTGGGAGAACTATCCCTTTAATCATTGCTGTTAATTGTGACAGCACTTGATATTGTCTGCATATGGGAAGTGTACATGTTCTGCGGTGTGATATACATTACCGTTTAAATGTTTGGGGTCAATAATATTTTTGAAATGTTGTTGAAAGTCTCTTTATATTGTAATATTATATGTGTGCTTTAAAATATCGTACTGATCCCAAACTTTTGAATGGTAATGGACAAGGCTTATGCCTAGTCCCAGACTAAAATGCATGTTTGAGCTGTCTTTACTGAAAGAAACTTAAATGTCCTAATTGAACCAAGGGCTAATCCTGACTTAATCTAAGCCCTGTCTGTGAACGCAGGCCTAAACAGTTGATGTTTGTGTGCAGGTTTTCAGTGGTAGCTATGGGAGTGCTGAAGTGGGTCGACTGGACGGTGTCTGAGCCTCGATACTTTCAGCTACAGACAGACCACACTCCTGTCCATCTAGCACTGCTGGATGAGGTAACCTTCATGTCAAATGTCAAACTATTATATTTGGGGTCAATACCAAGATACCAACTGGTCACTACCCAAACCATTATTATGAAGATACTGATTCGCCATATTTTAAGAATAAATGTGTCTTTATTTCTCAGATCAGCACGTGCCATCCGCTCCTCCATCCTCAGGTGTTGCAGTTGCTCATCAAACTGTTTGAGACAGAGCACTCGCAGCTTGATGTCATGGAGCAGGTTTGTAAGAGACCTTATATGCACCTCCAGTGCTTAAATTCATAGCTAAATTCTGACTGTTATTTCAGCTGGAGCTCAAGAAGACCTTACTGGACCGTATGGTTCACCTATTGAGTCGAGGTTATGTTCTTCCAGTGGTCAGCTACATCCGCAAATGTCTGGAGAAGCTCAACACAGATATTTCACTCATTAGATACTTTGTTACAGAGGTGAAGCTCTCTTAATAGAATACATATTGTGTGCTTTATTCACGTCTGAGCTCGGTTCTCTAAAGTCTTCTTGTCCTGCTTTTATTTTGGACAGGTTCTAGATGTGATAACGCCTCCATATACCTCAGACTTTGTCCAGCTGTTTTTGCCCATCCTAGAAAACGACAGCATAGCGGGAACAATACGCACGGAGGGAGAACATGACCCTGTAGCTGAGTTCATTGGTGAGTTGTTGTCCACAGTTTTTTTTATAAAAACAAACAAAAATATAATTCATGAGATTTGAATGAACCATGAATGTTTTTGTTTTTTTTGAGAAAGTATCTTTTAACTCTTTCCCCGCACGCGTTTAAAAAAAAGAGTTGCTAGCCAGCCAGCGCCAGTGTTTTTGATAGTTTTCACAAAAATGTCTTGGTCCCCAGGCCCCAGAATATTTTTTTGTATGAATATCTGAAAATGCAATATATCAGAAGAAAGAACAGAGCCGGTGCTTAAAAAAAAAAAAAAAAAAAAAAATCTATCTTTATGCATTCTTTTTTTTATCATCACTTGAATGTGGGTAAGTTTCATTAAAAAAAGCAACATTTTCAACAAAAAGAGAAAATCACTTTTTTTGTCAAAGACTTAGTCCGGATTAGATTCAGAACGATGGTCAAAACATAGATGGAGTAAATCGCTTCCATCAACACCCCCAAAGCTTCAGTCCTGTATCTCTTTGTGGATTGAGTAACATTATTGATTTATATGCTAGTGAATGCCCCTCCTGATCTGAACCCGAGCGGTGTTCAGTTATTGGACTTCTGTGCTAGTCACAGTTTGTCCATAACGAACACCATGTTCAAGCATAAGGGTGTCCATCAGTACACGTGGCACCAGGACACCCTAGGCCGTAGGTCGATGATCGACTTTGTGGTCGTTTCATCTGACCTACAGCCGTATGTCTTGGACACTCGGGTAAAGAGAGGGGCGGAGCTGTCAACTGATCACCACCTGGTGGTGAGTTGGATCCGATGGCGGAAGAGGAAGCTGGACAGACTCGGCAGACCCAAGCGTACTGTAAGGGTCTGCTGGGAACGTTTGGCCGAGTCTCCTGTCAGAGAGATCTTCAACTCCCACCTCCGGCGGAGCTTCGACCGGATCCCGAGGGAGGCTGGAGATATTGAGTCCGAGTGGACCATGTTCTCCACCTCCATTGTCGAAGCGGCCGCTCGGAGCTGTGGCCGTAAGGTCTCCGGTGCCTGTCGAGGCGGCAATCCCCGAACCCGGTGGTGGACACCGGAAGTAAGGGATGCCGTCAAGCTGAAGAAGGAGTCCTATCTGGCCTGGTTGGCTTGTGGGACTCCTGAGGCAGCTGACGGGTACCGGCAGGCCAAGCGAACTGCAGCCCGGGTGGTTGTGGAGGCAAAAACTCGGGCCTGGGAGGAGTTCGGTGAGGCCATGGAAAAGGACTATCGGCTGGCCTCGAAGAGATTCTGGCAAACCGTCCGGCGACTCAGGAGAGGGAAGCAGTGCCCCACCAACGCTGTTTACAGTGGAGGTGGGCAGCTGTTGACCTCAACTGGGGATGTTGTCGGACGGTGGAAGGAATACTTCGAGGATCTCCTCAATCCTGCTGTCACGTCTTCCATGGAGGAAGCAGAGGCTGAGGTCTCAGAGGTGGACTCGCCCATCACCCAAGCTGAAGTCACCGGGGTAGTCAAAAAACTCCTCGGTGGCAAGGCACCGGGGGTGGATGAGATCCGCCCTGAGTACCTCAAGTCTCTGGATGTTGCGGGGCTGTCTTGGCTGACACGCCTCTGCAGCATCGCGTGGCAGTCGGGGACAGTGCCTCTGGGATGGCAGACCGGGGTGGTGGTCCCTCTTTTTAAGAAGGGGGACCGGAGGGTGTGTTCCAACTACAGGGGGATCACACTTCTCAGCCTCCCCGGGAAAGTCTATGCCAGGGTACTGGAGAGGAGAATACGGCCGATAGTAGAACCTCGGATTCAGGAGGAACAGTGCGGTTTTCGTCCGGGCCGTGGAACACTGGACCAGCTCTATACCCTCTACAGGGTGCTGGAGGGTTCATGGGAGTTTGCCCAACCAATCCACATGTGCTTTGTGGATTTGGAGAAGGCATTCGACTGTGTCCCTCGTGGCGGCCTGTGGAGGGTGCTCCGGGAGTATGGGGTCCGGGGTCCTTTGCTAAGGGCTGTCCGGTCCCTGTACGATCGAAGCAGGAGCTTGGTTCGCATTGCCGGCAGTAAGTCAGACTTCTTCCCGGTGCATGTTGGACTCCGGCAGGGCTGCCCTTTGTCGCCGGTTCTGTTCATAATTTTTATGGACAGAATTTCTAGGCGCAGCCAGGGGCCGGAGGGTGTCTGGTTTGGGAACAACACGATTTCGTCTCTGCTCTTTGCGGATGATGTTGTCGTGTTGGCCCCATCAGACCAGGACCTTCAGCATGCACTGGGACGGTTTGCAGCCGAGTGTGAAGCGGCTGGGATGAGAATCAGCACCTCCAAATCCGAGGCCATGGTCCTCAGTCGGAAAAAGGTGGCTTGCCTACTTCAGGTTGGTGGAGAGTTCCTGCCTCAAGTGGAGGAGTTTAAGTATCTTGGGGTCTTGTTCACGAGTGAGGGAAGGATGGAACGGGAGATTGACAGACGGATCGGTGCAGCTTCAGCAGTAATGCGGTCGATGTACCGGTCTGTCGTGGTGAAGAAGGAGCTGAGCCGCAAGGCGAAGCTCTCGATTTACCGGTCAATCTACGTTCCTACTCTCACCTATGGTCATGAGCTTTGGGTCATGACCGAAAGGACAAGATCCCGGATACAGGCGGCCGAAATGAGCTTTCTCCGCAGAGTGGCTGGGCGATCCCTTAGAGATAGGGTGAGGAGCTCGGTCACTCGGGAGGAGCTCAGAGTAGAGCCACTGCTCCTCCACATCGAGAGGGGTCAGCTGAGGTGGCTCGGGCATCTGTTCCGGATGCCTCCTGGACGCCTTCCCTGGAAGGTGTTCCAGGCACGTCCCACCGGGAGGAGACCCCGGGGAAGACCTAGGACACGCTGGAGAGACTATGTCTCTCGGCTGGCCTGGGAACGCCTCGGTGTCCCCCCGGAAGAGCTAGAGGAAGTGGCTAGGGAAAGGGAAATCTGGGCATCTCTGCTTAGACTGCTGCCCCCGCGACCCGGCCCCGGATAAGCGGAAGAAGATGGATGGATGGATGCTAGTGAATGTTTGAATGTCACGTTATTTTACTTGTGCATAAGCAATGCTTCTATCGCTTGTTTCTGTTTCTCCGCCTGTGTTTTGATCCGGAGATTCATAGCGACCCCTACCATATGAACATGGATAACATGGACTGCCGGTTGTGTAATAAATGACGTAAAATTCCATCAATGACAGGGAAGAAGGGGTTAAGGGGGCATACATTCATCAAGAGCACGTCATGTGTTAAACTCTGCTCCAGATTTACACCTACAGTACTTTCTTAATAATCTATAATTTTGTGTTGTAGCTCACTGCAAATCCAATTTTATCATGATGAACTAAAACCACATTAGAAATTGGTGGGACGTTTGAAAAGGGAAAGGATCCACTCAGACCGGAGTACTCTTCATGGACGGACAGCCGATTTCAGTGTACATAACCTTTGTCTTGACCAAAATATTTTGTTCTCAAAATATTGACATGAATGCTGAATTTTGAATGTGTGTATTGAGGTCATAACTCTTAGAGCCTATATTTTGCTTTTAAACAAGTTGTGATGTTGGTTTTCCTTTTTGTATATTGAATTTTTTTATTTTTATTAAAGTCACCATGAAATAAAAATTGACCTTTTTTTTGTGGAACATTCTAGTATTTATTATAAATTATTTAATTGTGCACATAATTATTATTATTTTTGAATTAATGTGCTTTCATAATCTTTTATCAAAATAAGTTTTCCATGGACAAAATCAAGTCCCTTCTTTATTTGTTCTTGTTCGAGAAGCCGTTTCACTCGGATATGTCACAACATATAAGACTGTAACTTCTGTTTTATGCCACTGTTCACATTTTCCTATAGTAATATTATTTGCGACATTTTTAACACCAGAAATATCTTCTAACTACAATAATTTATCTTTAGGATGTTGGATAAGTTATGGTAAACCTATAGCTATTTTTTTTTACTTGTAAATTGAACAGAAGTAGCTAATTCAGGGTAGAATTTTTTAAGAAACCCAATATAATAAAGATAAAAAATATAGTTTTGGGCATAGGGCATATGCTCCTTGATAAAGAGAAGTAATACTAATTTAGAATACTGAGAATTGGGCTACAGCTTTTAAAGGATTTTTACATTTTTATTATTGTTGAGAAAGCAAGAATTATCCCGTTTTAAATGATAGGTTAGATTTTGTTTCTAAAGTGCACTATGGAAAGGATAGCATGGAATAAAGAGCAAAAGTATACATTTTGAAAAGATATGGGCAACTATAAAATCAAAGAATATTTTATAAAAAAAAGGAATACATCTAATTATCTTTTTGATATAACCCCCTCTCCCTTTTAATATAGTTATTTTATTTATTTAATATCAATTATTATTTAATATATTTAAATAATATAATATTTAAATAATATTAATAGGAATGTCATTATAAAAAAATCTGAATGTTTAATTCTTTATTATTATTTATTCATCTAGTATTTTTCCCTTTTTTTCATATGTAAAAGTGTCTAGCTTTGTACTTATTGGTTATTGTTCTCATGTTTTTTATGTGTTGGTGGTAGGTATTATCACAAAAATGGGGAAAAAAGAATATCAAATAATGGTACGCGAGAGTGTCAGTGGTAATATCATTGTGTTACAACTCAGGCTTAGCCTGACAGTTAGCTTGCCCTAGACCAGATTAGTTTCCCAGCTTAAGTTGTCAGAGTAACCGAGTTTGAACTATTTCAAGTTTGCTTTATGAAACAGAATCAACCGACAATAACCAAAATAAGTCTGGCTTGTATTCTAATCTTGTTTTATGGAACAGCCCTCTGATGTACCACTCTAGATTAAACTAAAACAACAATAACAGAATTAAAATAACAAGGAGTACAACCTGATAAGACTTTTATTGAATGTGATTGAAAGCAAAATTCTCATAAAAAAAAAGCAGCAAACTGTACTTTTGCTTTTAATACACCATTGCAAACCCCAAAACTTAGGCACGTATCGGCACACAAGTCATTAGATGATCATTTGGCCATTTAAAACATCCTAAAATGCGAACTGTCCTAGTATAAAAACAACAACAATGGATTGCTTTTCCCTTTGCGTTCATTAAGTGGTGTAGAAAACCATTTAAAAAAAGGAGGCCAACAAATGCAGTATTACAAGAACAAATCTGTACAATTTCTGATAAATCATTCCTGAGATTTTCATTAAAATCTATTAAAACCTCTGCAACTGATCTTGGGCAGCATCAGAAAATCATTCTTGCCCTGGCTACAAACGCCCTTTAGAATTTGGCAAGTTTGGACTGATTGAAGACTGCACGGTCTCTATTGAAAACACGTCACGGGCATCTACAGGTAGTTCTTGGGTAGGATGGGGTCTCCGTACATGCAGTCCTCTTCGATGGCGAGATTGTACTGGCTCCCACTGCCGCCCTTGTATGCGCTGGTGACAATTCTGAGCCAACCTTTCTCTCCCTAAATAACAAAAGAGCAGGACATACATTCAACATCTAAACTTGTGTGAGGGATTCACCAGCATAACTTTTCAGGTTTTGCTTACCCATGGCTCTCCCCAAGAATTACGGACGATCCAGTACTCCACTCCACTAACATCAACGCCCCAACCAGCAACAGATACGATGTGGTTTATACCGGGATCCTCTACGTACTCAGAATACAAGCCACCAGTGTACGCATCAAGCTTGTCTGTTGCCATGATCCCACAACTACAAAGGCAAAGTGTCAACGTGTAAAAAATCTCCTAATGTTGGTTCAAATATAAAACCTAATCGTACAAATCCAGTCTGTATACCTGATGGGTCCTCCAGAATAGATCTCAGCTTTCATCTTGTCCAGCCCACTGACTGAGCCATAGTCTCCAACTTTCCAGACAGTGAAGTTCTTTACAACATTGCACACGCCAAAGGTTGTGCAGGTTCCACACTGATTAAAGATGTTACAATCTGAAAAAACATTAAACTATAACTGCAAGCACTGACTGCATAGGCAATTAAGCAAGATGCTCAACCAGACAACTGTTTTACCCTGATCCTTGGCCTGGTAGTTGTTGCAGGTTTCATCAGGAATGCCTTTAGTGTTCGCATATTCCCACACGCCAGAATGATCTCCACCATGGCAGGAACCCGCGTCGCCACAGTCAATCACGTTCTGGACAGAGAGATAGGCAGATGGCCATGCCGCTTTCCGCTTGATGTTGATACGATCTAAAATGAAAAAGAAATAGTCACATAAGCTGCCAATTTAAAAAAAAAAGAAAACAGTAAAAAAAAAAAGGTGCTTTAAATTTTTAGTTTTTAAATAGATGACTATTTCATTTATTGCATTTTTTGTTTCAAGGCTGTTACCAAAATTATGGAGCCCCGCACATGACGTGGACAAAAATATAGATAAATATTGTGGCCACGGATTAAGAATTCATTCCCTCGTTTTAGTATTTCATGGCCATGATTTATTAATTTGTTTCCTCAATAATAGAACAACGTGGCCATGATTTACTAAAATGAGGGAACTAATCAATAAGTTGTGGGAATTAATTTTTTATTTGTGGCTACGATTTGACTAATTCGTTCTCTTATTTTGATTTAGGCAAAACAAGGTATCAAATTATTACAACATGGCCAGGATTTAGTAAAATGAGAAAACAAATTATTAATTTGTGGCCACAGTTTAATCAAACGAGGGATCGTATTAATAAAAACAAGGGAATTAATTGTTAATTCGATATATTTTTCCCAGCTTGACATGTGCAGAGCTCCGTACAAAATAGATGATGTCATCCTACCTAATATTGATGGTTGGTTAATAATAATAATACATTTTATTTTGTAAGTGCTTTTCTGAATACTCAAAGACACTTTACACCAAGAAATAAAAACACTAAAAACACACCGGACTTAGCTAAACATTAAAAGTAATTTTAAAAAGGTGAGTCTCTGTCAATGATTTGAATGTTGGAAGGCCAGCGCAGTCCCGGATTCGTTTGGAGGGAGAGTTCCTGCCAGTATTTCACACTATTTTTGGAAAGTGTCAGTAAAGCTTTAAAGTAAAGATTAAGAGGAAGTATCATGTTCAAAAATATGATGAACTGGTTAACCTCAAACATGCAAAAACGTGTAGATCAGGAAAACACCTTTAGGTCATAACTGCAGATCACATGAGAGTCAGGTGGTAGACGGAAAACAAATGACATATCCAGGCCATTGCACTTTTAATGATTAAACAACCTTATGATTATACTTTACTATCACCCATCTGTGCTTTTCCTGAATGTGGCTAAAATAGGGTTGTTTGAATTATGAGGCTATAATAGGGCTGGTGATGTTCTGTGGTTTTTCGTGGGGAACAAACAGCCAAGACATATTGCTAAATATTTCCATTTGTGATTCACAGGAACTTTATGACTGGTAGTTAAAAAACAGGTTAAAAACAGGTAACGGTCATTATTTTCAAGACCTGCATATCTGATGAAGCCGAAACGTAAACCTTTTTTAAAGGTAGGTAGGATAGGCAATTTTCGGTGAGGCTAGCAATAGCGAGCTAGCTTTGAAAACATAAGATCCCACCCTTCCATCAGAGGGTATCCAAAACAACGCCTCCTTCCAAAAATCAAGTGTATCATCAGTTCTGGCAGGTCACGTTAGTCAAGCTCGCATCAGCTGACTCTCAGCTGATCCACGTCTACCTATAGGAATACAACGCCTATCACTGTATACATATATAAGCTCCTTCAGTATTATCAGCAGCTATCGCGTTTCTCAGGAGATAATTACCCTCCTCCATCCCCAGCTCCTCCTCTCATCCAGTCAGGATTTGGCTTTCTGATTCCCCTTGAATCAGAATAAATTCTCGAAATTTGTTGTACATGAAAATATTGAATTAATGATATCTGCAATACATTAATGTTGGTTCTGTTTATCCTAAGGGGGGTTATCGCTGCTCTCTCGTATCTATGCTGGCTGTATGGATGCGCAGGGAGTTCTTGCCCTGAACAGAACCATACCGCCAATCCAAACTGTATGCTAATTGTCAATCGTATTTGACGATAGTGGTCCTGACAGAACACATGAACGCGTACAACAGGGAGCAAACAAAAGCGTTACGAGAGACGGTGTTAAACTACCTCATGTCTCAAAGCACATAACATTAAAATAGTAATGAACATAAACAACTTAAAGAGCTCTGACCTGTACCACATTAATTAAAGGCATTCATTCGAGTCACGAACTGCTCCGAGTATAACGTCACGTGTTTCCATCTCTTCCAAGTTAAGGCATGAACGCAGCATAAGCTCATTGTTTTGGTTCAGGAGGAACTATGGCTGCGGGAGGCTTCGGTGCTCAGTGACTGACGTCTGTCTAACTCTGCATAGCATGAAACCTATGATGACTCGTGATGTATGGAAATACAGTACATACGTTGACCGGCAGGTAGGACCGAATGCAATGATTAGAAGAACATTTTATGGTCCTACACCTTCCACAGACGATATATATGCATATACATACATTAAGACCACTTATCTTAGTGATAGCAATCAGGATTGATGAGACTTTCAACCAGAATAACAAAACAAATTCTGGAACAACTCACCTACCCTGCCTTTAAAGGGATAGTTAACTTTAAAATGAAAATTCTGTCATCATATACTCACCCTCAGGTTGTTTCAAACCTGTATGAATTTCTTTCTTCTGTTGAACACAAAGGAATATATTTTGAAGAATGTCGGAAACCAAACAGTTACCAGGTCCCATTGACTTCCATAGTAGGAAAAAAAAACTACCATACTATGGAAGTCAATGGGACCAGTAACTGCTTGGTTACCTACATTCTTCAAAATATCTATCTTTGTGTTCAGCAGACGAAAGAAATTCATACAGGTTTGAAACAACCTGAGGGTGAGTATATGATGACAGAATTTTCATTTTAAAGTGAACTATCCCATTAACTAATAAACTTCTAGTTTATTCCTCTAGTGAGTGCTGCACCTTTTCTCCCATCAATGTTTAGTTTTACCTTCTTTTTAGTTGGTTGAGCACCCCTTCTTGAAACTCTTTTCATACACACACAAACCTGGTTGAACTGCCTACATTTTTAACAAAAAAATTTTCCTCACCTGCAAACGCACTAGTACTTCCATGTGCCCAGCATGAGCCGCAGTACTGGGGTATGTGTTGGTTGCGTGTGGTGCTGACGTAGTTGACGCCGTCTATGTTTCTCCAGTCCCATGCTTTGGGGACATTTTTTAAATTCATATATTCATAAGGGCGTGGTCCAGTTCTGAAGAATACAAGAAAAAGTTGTTCAACCATCTACGTATACTGTATATTCTCCACTGACCACAAAAACACTGAACGGGCATTCACAGCAAGCACCAAGGGGCCATGTAGGACAATCCAGCAAAAAAAACCCTCATGCAACAGGCCATCTGTTCTTCAGTTAACAACCAAAAATGGGAAATGAACCTTGAGGGCATGACATTTATAATTATAATAGAAACAGGTGTCAAACGGTCTCATGATGGCTACCTTTTCACCACTCTGCTGTGTTTTTCTCTTAATAATTTCATGTGCCAAATTGCCATGACGTGAGCCGCCTGTAGTACACTGGGCGACAATTGAGCCAAAAAATTAAAATGAGATTACCAAATATGGAAAAAAACTGATTCATGCATTATGCTGGAAATTGAAAGTCAATTTGAGTGCATTGCATTGTGGGATACAGTATGCTGTTGCCAATACTGAACAGTTTAACAAATCAGTTCAAAGCAGAAAATTCACATTTTATATTTACTTGGATTTTATATTTACTACAAAAATAGTAAAAGTGGCAGTTATTCCGAACATAACCCATATGAGCCAGGATCAGAAATATATATCATAATAACATATCTACTGTAAGTCAAGCACAACAGGAAATACATTAGCATGAAGACAGTTACAGGAAATAACTTATAACATAAGACATAAAGTATTTATCAACATGAGATTACGTAGAACATGTATTTTACCTCTTTTATAACAGGTTTCAAAAGAAGTAACTTAACCTATTAAAACCTACACGTATGGTTTGTTTAAAGTATATTTAGCATAGGCTACAGTGTGGATTACTCGCAAGTCGCCTGACTGAACAACCATACGATACCCAAAATTGGTGTCTATGTAGGCAGCTCACTAGATTTTGAGACACAGCCCTAGTGTCGGATTTCTGCACTACTCCGGACCGGAATATAAATAAAATCCAACGTAAGTTTGATAAAGTTTAGAAAAATCCTGGTCTGTCATACTTCACTCCTTGTAGGTTTCTACTCGGCTGGGGTCTGTAGCAGGGCTCGTTCTCATTAAAATACAGTCCGGCGAAAACACCCGACAGAGTAAACAGATAAAAGAACAGCACGCGAGCCATGTTGAATCTCAGGCGGTCATATGATCCTCACATGAATCTGCACTGCGGTTTTATTCTTCGTGTCTGCCAGGAGGCGTGGAGAAAGTATCGAAACTAGCTCTCCTATTGGGCATCTCTTTACGAAAAAATAGCTTATGT
Source organism: Phoxinus phoxinus (assembly GCF_949152265.1). Classification (NCBI taxonomy): domain Eukaryota; kingdom Metazoa; phylum Chordata; class Actinopteri; order Cypriniformes; family Leuciscidae; genus Phoxinus; species Phoxinus phoxinus. The sequence continues at coordinate 5,599,847 of NC_136886.1, forward strand.
ATATCCTTTATATACTGTCTATGGTATTATCTCTCTCTCTCTCTCTCTCTCTCTCTCTCTCTCTCTCTCTCTCTCTCTCTCTCTCTCTCTCTCTCTCGGTAAATTCTCTAGTAGGCATATAAATAATTTTTTGTCAAACAAACTGGGATAATGAGGCAAACCATAGATTTAAAAAAAAATTATTGTGTAAACGGTGTTAGTAATATTTATTTACTATTATATTATTTATTAATATTTTGTTTTAACAATTATTTTTCGATTTATCTATTTAGATTCAATACTTTTTTATTTCAGTTTTAGTAATTGTAATACTTCAATACTTATACTTAATAATATTTTAATAGGCTACTTAATATTTCAGTTAATTGTTCATCTTTATTTTCATTTTATTTTAGCTTGATTTCAATCAGAGCCATAGAGAGAAAGAGTTGCGACACTCTTTGATGTCGCCGCTATGGCTGTCACGTGGTTCATGTAAGCCCCAGCATTATTGCATTTTGTTAATGGGAGTGTCGCAACTCTTTCTCTCTATGGCTCTGATTTCAATGAATGAAAACTATTTTGTAACAGTTTTAGTTACCAACAATGGTCAACAATGGTCAATGGTCCAAAACAACAATGGTCTAAAATATTTACATACAAAAATACAATGAATAATTATTTGGGCGGTGTACTTCTACTTCGAATAGCCTATTTAAAGGTCATATAAAGCTTGTTTGCATTTCATCTGATGAGCAAAGTCCAGACTTCATTTTTACAACGTAAAAGACAAGTGAGAACAGGTAGGCTAAGCACATTCTCCACTATTCTTTTACATAAATATTTAGTCAAGTGTATTAAGATCTCTTTCAGCAGTTGTTTTCAGTTAAACAAATGCATTGATCTGAGAAGTCCATCCGAGTATAGCCTGTTTGCTGTGATCTGCGTATCATACTGAGAGTCAGTTGTTATCAGTGTGTTTGCATGCGTGCCTGCGGTTCCGGTGACAGTGATAGCCTAACGAGTCTGATGTAAACACCATTTAAAGGGAACAATTAATAATCGTTGGTAAGGAGTAAGGACTAGAGACTTGGAAAGAAAAATAATAATATAAAAAAAGAGAGCAATGTTTTCAGTAATTATATATATACACACTCTTATTCTTTATTGGCATCAACATTGGTTCTATAAAGAACCTTTGACATCCATGGAACCTTTCCATTCCACAAAAGCTTCTTTGGAAAAGGTAGATTCTTCAAATGTTCTTCAAACTAAGAAGATATGGTTCTTTTAAAAAGTGTTCACTGTGGGATTTCTGAAAAGCCTCTTTTGGAATATTTATTTTTAAGAGTGTGTGTATACAGCATATTTTAATTTATATATATCATAAATTAAACATTATAATCATGTCTCGTCAGCTCAGATATTTTAAGTGTTTGCTGTTTGTAATGTCAACTGTTACAATTTAACTTTGAAAAGTGACTAGTTACAGTAACCGCTGTTATCCATGTGGTCAGACATGGCAGAGGAAAGTCCATCCAAAAAATTAAGGAATCAGGTCAAGGGTTTCCTTTGTGACGTGAGCCCTATAAAAGACAGCAAAAAGCCATATTTTGAAGCCATTCTTCAACATGAAGGTGAAGAAAGCAAAGTTGTGGCCTTCAGACAAGAAGATTACATCCACTTCCACAATGCTGAAACCACCCGGTAAGTCTTCGCTCACAAAAATAAAGGCATCCTATGTTTCTAAAGTTTCTAAAATGGCAAATTACCACATAGGCCTATGCACTGAGGTGTTTTATTAAGCAACATTTTAAACTACAATGCAGTATCAACTCCCCATTAACCTCTGAAGTCAGATTTATTGTAAATGTCTGTCTAAAACATCAAAACCTTTGTACAGGAGTCTAGTTACACTAGATGATGTGGTATTACAGCCCTCTGTGGAGTCCAGCAGAAAAATGAACGTGTTTTACACACACAGCTCCAAAATGTCCTGCGTTCGTGAACGAGGGGAAACACCTAAAAACAGCTTGTCTGCTAGACCACAATGTGTACAACTGTCTGAACTCCTTAACATGGATACAAAATCAAAGAGGGTAGGTCGTTTATGATTATTAATATTTTACAATTTAAACATATTCTTGGGATATGTATTATATCCATTCACTCTCTCGATATAATTTCTTCTTTTATCACAACAAAATAGCTTTCTGCAAATCTGTTAATTTTTTTTTTTTTTTTTTTTACAAGTAAAAGATTTATGTTTTTTCATCATCTCTTGGGAAAGTACTCTTATGCACCTAGATTTACATTTTCATACCTAGATTATTTTATTATTATAATTTTTTATTATTTATTTTATTATTCAGAAATGTAAAGAAAAAAGAAAAAGAGAGAGGTCTGTTTAAGGATTTTTTTTATAAATGGAAATTTGTATGTATTTAAAAAAAAGATTCCAGACCAAAAAAGTGTCATGTCACTGTCCCTCTGGCTTGCTTAGTTGGGGACATTTAATATTCAACAATATTATAGATCTGCCTTAAAGGTGGACGATGATGAAATTGTTTTTTTTTATTATTTTTTTTTTTTTAATGTTATCACTGTGAAGCTGCTTTGATACAATCTGTATTGTAAAAAGCGCTATATAAATAAAGGTGACTTGACCTGACTTAACTTGTCCCATACGCATCTGCTTGTTTTCTGCATATTGCACAGGTTAACATCAATGCAAAAATTATCCAGGAGGTGCGCAAGGGAAACAGTGTTACACGGGATGGACGGTATCTTCCCAGAACTGAGTACACAGTAGCAGATACTACAGGCTACATTAGTCTAACGTTCTGGTGTGAGCACAACCTTACTGTTGGAGAATGGTACAACATCACAAACGTCTCTGTGGGAAAGTTCATGGGCAAAACATCCCTTTCAACCACCAAAAAAACACAGATCGTCAACATCCCATCTCAAGGTACAGCAGTTGCTGTTCAAGTGCCAACAGAAACTATTAAATGTGACATCATTGGTGTAAACATTAAGAATATCTTAATTTGTCCTCGTTCACATACACTCAAGGACGTGACATCGTCAAGCCCCACCGCATATTGTTTCTCATGCAATGCGCATTATAAACCCCCTGCCATCATAATGAGGATCAGTGGTCACCTGGTTCTTAAACCAGAAACAGGAAATGTTGTGGAGGCAAGCATTGGAGACGAGGTCATCAGGTCAGTGCTCACGGTGAAGCCCGGCGCGTCACGAGAAGACATCATTCAGAGCTTCACTGCTCTGCCACCCATGCAGATCACAATCCGCCAGAACCTCGTTGTAAAGATGGAAGATGTTCCTCAGGAGGCTGAAATCAAATCTGAAGCAGAGCTGCCTGTTAAAGCGGAACCCGTGGAAGAATCGATTGACTTTTATTCTCCCCCAGACCATGGCATTCTGTTCAGTTCACAAGGCAGAAAAAAACAAATCTCCTGATCATAGAAGAAATGTTAAATGATTGATTATTGATTATCTATACAAGAATCAGCATAAAGACAGTCTGATAGTGACTGTCAGGATTGGTCCGGGGTAGTTTAAAGTGTATATTATTTAACATTTAAATATCACTCTTAAAATGTCAATACTAAAATCATATATCAATCATATACATATACACAAATAAAATCCATCTTTCTACAATCATAAATATAAAAACTATCAAATATATTAGTAAAAAAACTCTAATTAATGATTACAAATCAATGTTTCAGTATGTAATAGAATTTAATTGGTTATAAATTGATTTTGATGTTATTCCCCTTCTGCACAACCTGTACATTTTATGTTATCTTTGAATAATTGCATTAAACATGAACAAACTTTTTTTTAACCATTTAATCTAAAAAGATTTTATATTCCATATTCTTCATTTGCCACACTTACAAGATTGGCATCAAAAGTGGATATGGCAGTGTAAAACAAAAGCATCACATTGACATTGTGATTGTGTCATCATTTATGTTTGAAATTAAAATCCAATTATTGCATGGTAAACCGTTTCTGATGGACAAGAAGAAGACATTGAAGACCTTGGTACAGTATTTGTAGCACAGGTGCTCCTTTCAACATTCCCTATGGCAACTAAAGAGATTCACATGTACTACATTACAAAATATTGAGACAACGTTGCACTTTTATTTAAATTCATAACTATGTACTGTCAACTTTTACTGAGGGAGGTTATCTGTGGTGGTCAGTACAGGATGGTATAGGGCAAGGAGTGTGTGTGTGTGTGTCTAATAGATTTGTGAAAGAACATGTACAAGGCGTAACTGATGTTTTGTTTTGAAGATTAAGAACCGTTGAATTCATCTTAGATGAGCCTCCTCCTCTTGCAATCCCTCCCCATCTGGTCTTCGGAGGCAGGTTTGACTGTGCCGGCCCCCAACGGGGACACAGAGTTGAGCAAGGGGTCCTCAGACGCCTGCCCGAACAGAGACAAGAGCATGGCCACACCGAAACCAGTGGCTCGCTCCCCCTGTTGACAATCCACATGGATGAGTTATTAATAATTCTTGAAGAAATTAGCTTAATTTTGAATTATGCTCAGTAATATATACTCACAGCATGAACAGGTGAAGCGATGTCCACATGTACCCAAATGCCTGGCCAATCAAAACCCAGATGAGAGCCAATGAAGAGGCCAGCACAGGAGCTCTGCGCATTCTCACGGTCCTGTGGACACAGAACACTCTTAAAGTCAATTCAGGCAAAAACGTTAAATTACCATTTAAAATTACATTTTGTCCTAGGTTGTGGAGAACTGACAATTAATAGTTCAGACAGCAATACAATAATATAAATATAGAAAAATAAATAAAAGTACACAAAATAAAACAAAACACTCCCTTTATCCCTTTTTCACTCCACACCAATCTCATCCTTCTTTCCTCACCGCCACAGAGTTCTTCATGTCGGCCACAGCGGAGGTGAATTCACTGAAGTGAAGCTCGGGACAGTAGACCAGAGGATGTGCCAGGTCTCCGCTGCTGCGGCCCGCTCTCACACAAGCCGCCTCCCACTGCTCACTGTTGGTCATCACAGCAGCGTGATACTTCCCTGTGGAGATTCCCTACGGGAGGAAACAGCACACATTAAAGGCAACATAAAACAGGACAGACACAGGATGTTTGAGTACTGTGGGACGTGACTTTTTGACTGGGAATTAAACGGATAAAGAAAAGTGGCAATTCCATATAAGAATGAAAATGCAATATACACTACAGATCAAAGCTTTTGGTCAGCAAGATTTTTTTAAGAATCCCTTATGCTCACCAAGGCTGCATTTATTTGTTCAAACATAGTAGAGATATTGCAAAATATTATAACAATTTAAAATGTTTTCTATTTTCATATAATGTCATTTATTTCTATGATGCAAAGCTGAATTTTCAGCATTATTACTCCAGTCTTCAGTGTCACATGATCCTTCAGAAATCATTCTAATATGATGATTAGCTGCTCAAAAAACATTTCTTAATATTGTCAATGTTGAAACCAGTTGTGCTGCTTTATATTTTGGTGGGTTTCTTTGCTGAATAGAAAGTTCTAAAGAATAGCATGTTTGAAATATAAATATTTTCTAACATTATACATGCCTTTAAATCAATTTAATGCATACTGGTAATTTCTGAATAGAAGTATGTCATCAGCAACTTTGATTATCATAATATTCAAAGGGATTTTTGTCAGCACCAGTGATGATCTCAGTGACTAACCACATGACAAAGTGATTCAGAGTGAAGACAAAAGGTTCCATCACATGATTATGAACACACAAGACCAGTTTTTGCTGAGATCCAAAGTGCAACAGCCATAAAGCAGTTTAAAACAGCAATGTGTTATCTGATAATCTTGTCTCAAACACTTTATATCAATATACAAGATCTTGTTCTTAGTCAAAAACCTGTCAAAACCTGTACTCATACATCTCATTGAAGATGACTGCTTTGAAATTGAATATGGAGTTAGTATCTTTTCAGGCTTAAGAAAGAAGATCTTCACAGACTAATATGTCAGCACAAACACACCTGAGCGCCGGTCAGCGTTGCCATGTCCAGTATGATGTCCGCAGAGAGATCTTTGCTTGCATATACAACACCGTCTGAGAGCACCAGCCTCCCTTCAGCATCGGTGTTGTTTATCTCCACTGTCCTGAGAAGCAATGGAAACACACATTAGTTTGAGTCAAAGTGCATGTTGCTGGATAGGACACAACACAGTTATACATCAGTAGTTGACATGCCAAGACTTACTTTCCAGAGTACAGAGTGTGTATATCATCTGGTCGAGTGGCTGTAGGTCCCACTGAGTTCTCAGCCAGGCAGAAGACCGCATGAAGGTTGTCCTTAAAACCCTGAGACAAAACAGAAGTCAATGTCAGTTTAAAACCTGGGCTAAGGTTACACCTGCTATTAACGTCCGATTTGTGTGATGCGATTTCAAATACAGATGTAAACGTGTTACAAAATGTTCTGTGCTCACTCGAACCACATTCAGATGTGGTCAGGGACGAAGATGGTGCATTTGTAATGTAAATACTAATGCAACTAGTATTCACTATGCCAAATCAACAAAATCTTTTGCAGTACCTGTTTAACAGTAGCTTTAAAAGCTCCTAAAATGGCCGCGGCTCCTCCACAGTCTCTCTTCATTCCTGGCATTGTGGTCTAGGGGAAGAAAAAAAAATTTTTTTTTGTAAAAACCAATAATCTTAAATGGTGTAATTGCAGATATAGTTTGGTGTTTAAAGGTGAAGTGTCATGTCTGTGCCTCTAGCGGCACCAAACGGCCTTGCAAAATATCTGTTGTCTTTGGTCTGACACTCTCTCACTTTGATGGCATTTTTTGGTGAATTTTTTGTTACTTTTAGTATACGCTGCACACTACACTGGAATGGGTTTAATATGAATACCTCTCCAAAAAAATTACACACTATGTCACCTTTAAGAAAAAAAACGCATTGAGCGTTCTGCCCATCTTTTAGTGCACTAGGCTGACGGTGAGGTGTGGTATTTACTTTGCCCTTGATGCTGAGACCCCCGGTGTCGTAGACAATGCCCTTGCCCACCCAGGCAATGGTCTGTGTGGCACCTGAGGGGGTGTGGCTTAGAACAGCCAATGCAGGAGGATGCTGGGCAGCTTTACCAACTCCATAGATCCCTAAAGAGAAATGGATTTTGCACACATGAACATATGCACAGGGTAATGCTCGCATGCATTTACAAGCTTAAAATGACATACACAATTTTCCATTATGTGCCAGCAAAACCTCATCTGGAGGAAAAAGCCCAATGTCAGCAGTTGTAAAGTAACATATCCGTTGACTCATCTTGTGATGACGCAAGCTCATCTTTTTCATCATAGGTCAGAAAATCAGCTGACTTTTTAAAGAACAAACTCATGATTACCTCCAAAGCCCTTGTGTTTCAGTTCTTCTCCTCTAATTATAGTTGGAGTGATGCCTAAGCCGTTCCCCACTGCCTTGATTTCCTGCAGAAGATTGCATAACACATCATGAGTGGAAAAGTCTATTTCAACAATTTCAGTGTTGTTACTGTTAACTAAAAATGAGAAATTGAAATAAAATTAAATTAAAAATACAACTAAAAATAAAAACCGTAACGCTTCACAATAAGCTAAACGACATTAGTTCACTCCACCAAAGAAAAAGTCATCAAAGAAGAGAGATAAAATCAATGCTTTACTATAGAAAAGGCTAACGTTTCGGTCACATGTGACCTTTATCAATGCCAAGCTTACAATCTTGATAAAGGTCACATGTGACTGAAGCGTTTGCCTTTTAGTAAAGCATTGATTTATCACTCTTCTTTGATGACGTTTTCTTTGTGCGGACTCTCTTGAAGTGCCTCTCTACTTATTTGTCTACGCACATCATTTGAGTTCCTAACTATTCTTAACGACATTAGTTAACATGAACTATCAATGACAATATATTTCCAAACCATTTATTAATCTTAGTCTATTTCAGCATTTACTAATACATTAATAAGATCAAAAGCTGTATCTGTTCAGCTAACATGAACAATGAACAGTTGTATTTTTCATTAACTAACATTAAAAAGATTAATAAATATTGTAACAAATGTATTGTTAAAGCTGCCGTCGGCAAGATTTTTTTGATCATATGCACTGAAACCGAAGCTATGCTCCGACAGAACAACATGAATAAGACAGTTTTAGACTGGGGGGGGGGGGGGGGGGGGGGGTGAGATATGACTGTCAATCACAGTTCGTGCACACGCCACAGATCCCCCCTCGCGCACGTTACAATATCACATGCACACGCCTGAAGTTCGCAGGTGTGTTGGATTGTGCGAAGCGTGATGGCGGAGGGAAAATCTACTAACAAGCTTCCAATTCCTCGGTTAACAACCAGAGCTAGGAGGTCCAAAACAACCAAGGAAAAGAAAACATGGTAAGTACTCCATGGTGTTGATCGATGCTGAAGAGACGGGCTTGCGTTCACAGAAAATCGGGTGCACACGCACTGACGAGCACAAACTTGATGGGAGGGTGCTCGGTGGTAGTGGGGGAGGGGCATGAGAGTTGTAAACATTCAAAACTTTGGCTAAATCCACTCAATCTGCCAGATCTGCCAACTGCAGCTTTAATGTTAGTTAATGCATTACCTAATGGAAGCTTATTGTAAAGCGTTACCCAAAAAAACGACAACAAGTCCTACTACAACAAACTAAAACTAAAATGAAATATAAAAATAAACACCAATTCCATAATTCCAATATAATCCATAACAGTATATAAATAATACTAAAAGCAGTGTTTCACAGAGATATCGAGGAGAAACGCTTGCCTCCAGGAAGTCATCAGTATTCATCTCGCTGCATGGAGTGTCCACGATTCGAGCAGCCAGACGAACTCCATCCGCTGCATTCGAAAGGCACTGGAAACAAACACTTGCACATTCAATAGATGTAATAGACTGATGCATAAACATGCATGAACTAATAACAGTGGCTTGAGCTGATTGTAAGGTAGCCAACTTGATGATCTGTGGCATGAGGGAGTAGATCTGAACACTTTACCTCCAGTGTGGAGACCTCCAGGGGGCCGTTGCCCTGACCCACAGACACAAACTCCACAGCGACGCGCTTCTTCTCTGTCCTGCGAGAAGACGCTGAGCGGCGGGTGAACAGCGGGAAAGCTCGGGAAATGGCACACGCTGATGCGAACACTTCAGAACGCTCGCACACCATCTGAGAAGCCAATAATAAACTTACCATTTTAACTAATGTGAAGAAATGTTTTTAACCGCATCAACAGTATTTGTGGCATAATACTGATTGCAAAAGAAAGTAACAACAAATTGTATTTTGATTCTAAAATTTAACGTGTTGTGACTATACCATTTATTATTTTTTTACTTTTTAAAATGTAATTTCATATGAATTACTGTTACAGATCTGTCTAACCGGAGATTGTTCACGTCACATGGAAATCAGGGGCAAAAAAAAGGGAAATGAAGACTAACCATTGAGCAACAAGCTATTAAAACCAATGCAGTCTGAAAAACATTTCCCTAGTTTATGTGAACAATTTGAGTAATAAGCATATACATAATGGTGTGACATGAGACTGACCACAATGCAACGGTTGTTTCCAGCAGGCAGGCAGGTTCGGACCAGACGGGTGAGGAAGTGGCCAGATGATGGGCTGTTGTGACGGCTGACTCGTGAAGGAAGGGCTGCCACAGCTGCGTGACTCAAATACAGCGGGCAACTATCCGTAGGGTTGGGGTTCAGAGAAGACAAAGCAGCCTGCCATATCTGAATGCAAATACAGATACAGCACACATAAACAAAAATGTGTGGCAAAAAAAAAAAAGGTATAACAATGCCATATTAATGGCTAGTAAACCTGAAACCATATAGTGTGAATAAAAAGAACATCATATTATAGATCACAGGCAGCAAATCAAAACAATCCAGAGTGTCTATTAGGTAATCTTAATGATGATGATTGTTCACTTTACATTACAAAACAACATGATGCTTGAAATTGTAAGAAAGTACTGGCTGTATGACAAGAATAATATCAGATGTGCTGATTCCTGAGGATTATCTAGTGATGCATGATATAACGGCCATTTTATGTTCATTTTTATGTTATCATTATTGGCCCGATATATTAAAGCCGATAATTAATGGATTATTTCCTTCAGCTGAGACACTTCAGATGCGCACTGTTCGCTATGATGGTTTTGAATTGCTTGAAATAAGATTGGAATCACTTCAAAAAAGGAAAATACAGTTAAGTGCAACATGTGCATGATATAGGATACAAAAAATAATAATGAGAACATTATAATTTGTGTGCTTGGGACATGGCTTTATATGATGAGACTTTTTTTTTTTTTTTTTTTTTATGGTGAGATGTTTGGTTTTGTAATCAGGCCCTAAAAATCTGTATTTTCAAATATAAAGAACTATCAGTAGCATATAAGTCAAAATGTTCGTATCAGTGCATCCTTATGATTATCATATTCTTAATCATTGGTATTTACATGTGTTCCAAAATATGTTAATGAATATCACAGCTGGACATGCCCAGTATGAAGTAAAAAGATATTACCATGCTACCATGTCAAAAATACCACAGTATTACTATTACCATGGTGTAAAGTGGTATTAAATAGTAGGCCTACTGGAAGTACCAGAATACCACAGTATGCCCAAAATACCATGATATTGCACAGGTCTTTATATTTCAAAGAATACCGTGTCATTACTATTGTATATCTCAAGAAAACCATGTCTTGTCCAATATCAATAGACAGGGTAAGGTACGTTACCTTTTGTTAGTGGAAAGAAATTGGAACTGTAAAATATGAGTCATCATTTCATTAAATGAAGAGCCAGTAAGGAATAGTAACTTAATTCGTTAAAATTATTTTAATTATCTTTTTATAATTATCTATAACCGCCGTTTCCATTAGTAAATGCAGATTAGGTCTGTTACACAACAATAGTCAGTCCATGCAGAACTTTAGCCTGTTAGCTAACGTCATTCTGTGTTTACAAGCGTAGTTACTTTTTTTATTAAACATTAGGTACCTCTTTTGTGACCACTGGCTGCAGTTTCCCTTTCACATGGGTCCAGTTAATCTGTTGCAGATTGGCGAGCTGGCCGACGATGAGGACCGGGCGGTTCTGCGGCTCTGAGTCCCCGGCAGAAGCCTTGAACTCGAGAAGTACGTTCGCCATCTTCCAGCCGAATGACAGTCTCTCTTCCGAAGGAAGATGCACTTTAACCTCACGCTCGTCTCGCGAGCCCTTGTGCTGAGAGCGATATTTATTTATTTATTTAAATATACATATTTTCACAGTGGTTCTCTGAAAAAAAAAAAAAATAATAATAATAATAATTTTGAATAAAAATGCAAAACGTAATACTAACATTAGTTGCAGTATCTCATGGTGTAACGTTAGTACGAATATGGTAATCATTCAATGCAATTCCTGTATAAAAGAACCACGTCATGTTTTATCATTTGGTAACACTTCAATAGGGTCTCATTTGTTAACATTAGTAATGTATTTGCTAAAATGACCTAGCAGTGTGCAATGTAGGCCTATTCCTTACAACATTCATTAATCTTTGTTAGAGTTAGTTAGTAAAAAATAGTTATTCACAATGCATTAATGCCTAATGGTAACATACAACTTTTGATTTAAAAAATGTATTAATAAATCTTGAAATTACCATCAAATAAGATTAGTAAATGCAAGTACTGTTCATTGTTTGTTCATGTCAACTAATGTAGTTAGCCTAACTAATGTGCAACAATGAAACCTTTATTTTAAAGTTTTACTTAATTTAAAGACATAGCAAGAGACTTACACATTTAAACTACAACCAACTAAATCCAAAATATGAAATTTGGTGAAAAATGAGATCTTTATAACAGAACAGCAACTTCTTACATAAACTGCATATAAATATCAGTTGTCACTCTACATCTCCCAATAAGCCATGGGAGATGTAGAGTGACAACTGGTAATCAATACAATGTCTTAGTAAGGTGATAAAGGCCCTTTCCATTGTTTAAATAACTTAAGTGCATATATAAAATAACACACAACATTTGTCTATATATATATATATTTGTTTTTAATTCATTAAAAACATGTTTACATAAGGTTCAAATAGCATACAGTAGTACCGTAATGGCAGAAAAATATAATATTCACACTGGGTTTCACGCCAAAACCATGGAGAAAACCACATGAAATGGATTTAAGCCTTGAATGTGCAGTTATATTTTCTCCTTACCTTCTAAAATAACAAGAATAAACTGTCTCTGGATCTTGGTCAACGTAATCATTTTACCCCATCATACAGTAGTGGTGCAACTACCCTTTACAAAAGCCATCAAGAATTGATTTTTGAAAGGACAGAATAAAGTAAATCAACAATACAATATAACAAAAACAGCCCAGGTTTCAGACAATGCTACCAACAGACAACAATATAACTCCATAAACTCTGTACACGTATTTGCATCTAAAATAAATAATTTTATCTTGTACAGGGGACAGTAGTTGTACAGACCTGACCGAAATTCAGTCTGGGACTGAAGGTCAAAGTTCAGTTTAAGATCAAAGGTCAGACTGAAAGATACGGTTGAGACAACACTCATGAAACGTGGACAAGCAAAGCTTTTAAAAAACATCCAAGTTTAGCACGCACACACAGATGTCCACACTTTAAGGCAAGGAACAGAGAGAGTGAAGCAAAAATCGTGATGAATCACTCCCGCTTTCACGGAATAAATCACTGAAATGATACTGATATCATGACAACAACACTGCCATTAAAACATAAACACATGATGGTACATTATACACCTCCGCCGACATTAGCAGAGACAATAACGCTTTGTTATGAACACTCATAATGGACAATGTAACATTCAGTTCATTCATTACCGGTCATAATCCCAATGCAATACATTTGACCAAATAGAAGAAAAAGAAAAAAAGCATAATTAAAAGTTTTGTAGAAAGAACATGCTTCGACTAGTGTTTATCATTCCTCGGTCTTCAACTTCCTCCATGGTTGGTTGAGTGTCAGTGCATCTCCTCTCACACAGGCACAAATATACACAAAAGTGGAAATTACAAAGGATTGAGTTGCAGAAAGACAGACTTTGGGACGTCACATTAAACACACACACACATCCTAACCTACAAGCAGGATCTGATTCAAAAGCAGCTTTCACTGTAAGATGGTTTCTGAGGTTTCACTGTAAATGCTCACTCCTGAAACCAAGAAAGTGTGACTCAGGTGAAATTTTTTTGCATTGTGAATTTATTTTGATGTCCATTAAGCCCATTCCTGCTTATTCCACTTTCCTTTACATTATTGTTAATGGTGATTCCTATTAGATTTTTATAATTGTTATACAGTAAAAATACTGTAATACGGCAACTGTACTTTTTAATTTTTGCTTTAAAAATTTTATTATGCATTAGTGATGATAACTGAACGGGGAAAAGTGATTCACAATGAAAGAAAAAAAAAAATTAGAATGGGAAAATATGAAGAATTAACAACATTTTTAGGAAATGCTGCATATAATTTCATATTTCTTTCTATTGTGGTGAAATATGACCTGGACATTCTTTTGAAGATTCACCCAAGCACTCGATCATGTTCAAGGAGAGCTAGAGACCTCTGAGGATACCTTATCTTTTCCCATCATCTTCCGGTTTACTCTTCAAATCAGATGACAAGGGCGGTTGAGACAAACATGCTGCCATCTTGCATCCATGCTCATAAGTGCTGTGCTTGTGCGGGACAAATGAAGAAAACCGGCCCTCTGATGGTTCCAACTGAAAGGAACCTGGGTACTAACACTGCCTCTCACTGGCGAATTAAACCCATGAACTGTCTCCAGACACTGCACTCGGTGACCAGCAGTGGGCGTCCTTATCTGCTTCATTTTGTTGTGTAGTAATTTAAAACTTAAGCTCCATCCATTCAACAATGAATCCACTCTCAAACAATGGTCTTGAAAGTCAGCATGCATACCTTCTCACTCACTCTCACACACACACACACAGAAATACGAGTTGTTTTCTTCTCATACATACAGGTAGATCCCTCCTAGAGGCCATGGAATGATTCAACTAAACTTTGTCCCGAACAGAACAAGTATTAGAATAACAATTATGACAAAGAGAATTAAAATGACCAACATCTTGCGGTTTTTCTTCTGGTACTGTTCAGCCTAACAAAGAAAAGAGAAACATTTAGTGTGCTTTTTATCTCTACTATGCGATATTACTTGTAAACTGTCATGTGGATATTGCAAAGTCCATTAATATTACTCAACAAGTAACTGAAAAAGTAAATGTAAGCAATTAACCCTTGACATGTTGCTTAACACATCATCAGGCTTGATAAGAGCCTCACCTTTTGCAATTGCTGCAACCCCTCGTCTGTTTTGACACAAGCTTGCTCGACATTGAAGTCGATTCTGTCGAGGACTGTGCCCTGAATTGAATAGATACATTGACATTAATGCAGAGGTCTTCAAACCCCGCTCCTGGGGACCCAGGGTGAGTCTCAATCAGCTCCCTAGCTGTATATACCTATACATTATATACATATAGAATCTAAAATTGCACACAAGTTAAGGATGGAACCTGCTCTATTTAATATTATATTTCATCCAGAAGCACACTGACCTGTTCAACAACCATTCCAGCAAGATCTCTAAATATCTCATTAAGGTCAGAGATGGATTGAACGATCTGTCGAATTTCTCTCTCCCGCTCTTCTACTATCACTGTGTTCTGCTGAACCAGAACAAGCTGGTCATCTGTAAATCCCTAAGAGAGTGAGAAAGACACTTAGTCACACACAGACAGATGTCAACCATATACTGACAAATATTTCATATTATGGACAATATCAAATTGATTTCTTGATAAATCTATACAGCATTTACTCAAATAGTCTGTGATTTAGAATTTACAAGCTAAGAACATTAGGCATCAAATCTTTATAATAAGTGTTTAATAGTTTTGGCATAAAGTATGATGTTTAAAATGGATATGATCTGCTTCCAACAATAGTGCAAAAACACACTGATTTGCTTATTATCAATATGGTCCCCAATATGTAAACATGTATGTAGTATAAATACTTAAATATTTGGAATTAGAGATGAAAAAATTAAGGTTATGTAGAGGATTTGTACAACATTCTCACTCTGTCATATAACGCAATATCTTCATCTTCCTCCACAAGAGGACCAGAGTCAAAAAAGTGCTTGGATCTTTCTTCACGGTTTTTCATGCCTGAAAATAAAAGCAAATCAAAGAACTGAGCATACAGTGAAAAATGTCAGCATTTTGTATTTCAAAGAGCCTCAATTTAAGGATGAATGGAAGCTTTAGGAACACAAGGGTAAGGGAACACAACAAGAATGTCCTAAAAACAGAAAAGTTTTTCCTTTGCTTTTTTTTCGCTTACAGATGACAATCCTCATTCACACGGATTTTACTAAGAACATTGTATTATGCTGCCAGGCCAGTAGTTTGGCAATGTCAATTTGTAAAGAAACACTACGCACCTATAGACTGAACACGTAATATGCATGCAAATGATGTTACTATTTTTACAAATTCACATTTTTGTATTTTACATAGAGACGATAACAATATCGCTTTCAAAAACTTGCAATTTTAATGCTGTTTTCAAAAGTTTGCCTTTTCAGTTCAATGCTCCCAAAACAGCATTGCTGGGTAAATGAAATCGCCAAAAAATGCATAAAAAGTGTTAAAGGATAATTCCGGTATTTAACACCTTGAGTCTATATTGTAGTTTGTTTTGGATGAACAAGAGTGGTGGACAACATTTTTTTGACAATGGTTCCTCTTTCGAGTTTTTGACTATAATAGAATAGAGTCAATGGGCATGTCCGAAAATGTCATTAAAACAACCTTTAACATTAGTTTTCAAAACTGTGCAACTCACCGAGTGATTAGTGATGTTAGTTGATGTTCCAGAAACAAAAAGTGTCGTGTTTTATTCGTCATTTTGTAAAATCCCATTGAATTCTGTTGAAGGACTGAGTGCTCGTTAATATAAATGCGCTACCGGAAACGGAAAGGGGGCTGTTTACATTTGGTCGATGTAGTCTTTTTGCTCACTTCCGTTTCTCATAAGGCTAGCGAGCAGAGCAACTGTGCTCCGGGAGAGTAAGCGAAATAAACAAACAAAACCTTCATTAATTGTTACTTGTAGTATGAAGTTGAACTCGACTGTGACCGTGAGTGTCCCGCGAGACATAAACATCGGTTATCGCCATCAAGTGGTATCACTAACCACTCGGTGAGTTTAACAGTTTTGTAAACGAACATTATTGGCTGTTTTAATTACATTTTCGGACATGACCATTGACTCCAATGTTAAATGGGCCCATGGCCAATTCTATTATAGTCAAAAACTCGAGAGAGGAACCATTGTCAAAAAAAATTTGTCCACCACTCTTGTTCATCCAAAACAAACTACAATATAGACTCAAGGTGTTAAATACCGGAATTATCCTTTAAATTTTTAGTTGAACATGATGTAGTGTAAACAGCCCTTTATTTAATTAAAACTTTGCAATTTCATAATCGCACTAAGCCAAATCACGATTTTGGTTTCATTTCAGTTACTTGTGCAGCCCTAGATCAACCTCACACACAACACAAACCAAACTCTCAATTCACACCAAAAAAGCTGCTCTGTCCCACACACATGCAAAACTGCATCGCATGTGTGCTTCCGAGGTACATTTTTTTCAATCGCACGTGTATGTCGCACTGCCCTGTCAACATATATTTTGTGTTTCTGTGTGCATACACCTACGTTTTAGGTAGCTTGACTGTGTGTGTCTGAAGTTGATTGACAGTTCTTGAAGGCTCTGGGCCAATGAAGACACCACATTGGTCAACAGCCTGTTTTCTTGCTCTGTACAGTGATGACTCTGAGTCTGCAGCCCCGTCACGGCCCGCTGGCACCTGTGAAACATCTACACACACATATGCATAGGGCTGGGCGATATGGCCAAAAAAAAATATCACGATATTTTTTTTTATATCAGTCGATATCGATAATTATCGATAAATGTCAAATCTTTATTTATTTCAAGTTTAAAGACAGATTTGTACTCCTAAGTGAAAGCTGTAGAAACCAGAGCGTTGTGTTTTTAAACTACTCTTTATTGTCAGAACATATCATGACAAACACCTGCCAAACAGGGGAACATTTCACAAATCCGAGGTAGAACATTCAAACATTTGACATTTTTCCTTAACAAAATAAATATCTTTATTTCAGTAGTATTAGCTTGAGTTAGGATGCAGATTTACTTTATACAATTTATGTTCATTAACAAAAACAGTAAAATCTGTTAAAAAAATGATTTTTATTTGGTAAAATGTAATATTCTTTAGTTTTATTAAAATAAACCATTGGTCATCCAGCATCATGCATTTAGATCATGATAACCACAGATAAAATGTAACTTTATGGTTTCTATGTGAGAAACGTCACATATTGTGACGTTTCTATGGTATTTATGAAAACCAGTAGCCTAAATACATTATTAAAAACTGTAATTATATTCCATTAGTCCTTTAATACATTGTATACATTAATAATATTATACAATTCAATATATATATATCCCACATTTCATGATGCAGTTAATATTACTAGGCTAGCGTTACAGTAAATCCGTGGTAAATGATGGGAATGTGTCGGCGGAGAAGCTTCTGACTGTATCGTTGCGCACAGTGTTTCTCCTGTTCGTCAGCGCGGCCTCATCTGCCTTTAAACTGGTTTAAATCACTGAGACATGTGTGTTCCTCGCTGAATTCAAGCGCTCTCACTGGATCTAGTGACCAAGACCGATCAGAGTAAACGCGTCTGCTCGAGTGAGCTCGCGCTCGCGCTGCCGTTTGGACTTTGAGACGAGCGGATAAACGGTCCGTGTGGCGCGCGCGGTTCAAATGAGATTCGTTCCGCTTTTGGCGCAAAAACATTATCGAACATTTATCGAACTCTTGATATCGTTTTATCGAGAAAAATTATATCGCGATAATTATCGTTATCGTTTTATCGCCCAGCCCTACATATGCAGATGCTGAAAATTGTTTCGTTTTATGATGTGTGCAGTGATCAATTGCTGTAGTTTTCCTGTGTCCACTTTAACCTCTTTAGTTATAAACAGATGTCACAGTAATAATAAAACATGATTTATGTGTGTGTGTTATTATACCTGTGTAACTTCCTGTGTAGTGATCTCGATGGCATGCTCCTCCTCACTGCTGTCATCCAGCGTGGGACGGTTCATGTGTTTGTCGTGCAGACTAGCCAGTTCCTTCATCTTCTGACGAATACGTGTGATTTCATATTGAATCTGTGGGAACAAGGAATTCACTGTTCACTGTCTGTATCTAAATAGAGAGGACATGTACATTCCAGCTGAACTAACATCTTAATGTTACTTCTAAATGTCATACTTTATTGACTATGAATAGAAGACTATGTATACGAAAGTCAAATATCCATAGGTTCAGGATAAATACAGAAATTATTTTAACTGATACATCCATTTGCATGAATGCAATGCATACAAAATGCATCATCCACCTAGAACAGTAGTCCTACCAGTAACTTATTATTTGAAATAATTTTTTTATACACTAAGAATTAATATACACTACCATTTGGGGTCGGTAGGATTTTTAAAATGTTTTTGAAATAAATCTCTTAAGCTCATCAAGGCTGCATTCATATGGTCAAAAATACAGTAAAAACAGTAATATTGTGAAATATTGTTAATTTCAAATAACTTTTTTAGTTTATTCCTGTGATGCAGAACTGAATTTTCAGCATAATTTCTTAATTTTCACATGATCCTTCAGAAATCAATCTAATATGCTGATTTGCTGCTCAAGAAACATTATCATTATCAATGTTGAAAACAGTTTAATATTTTTGTGGAAACCGGGTCACATTTTTTCAGGATTATTTGATGAATCTTTTGCACCATTATAAATGACTTTAATGTCACTTTTGATAAATTTAATATGTCCTTGCTGGTAAATGGTAAATGGACTGCATTTATATAGCGCTTTCATAGACCCATGGCCACCAAAGCGCTTTACAATTTGCCTCTCATTCACCCATTCACTCATACATTCATACACCGTCGGCGGTGTCAGCCGTGCAAGGCGCCACTCAGCTCGTCGGGAGCAGCTGGGGTTAGGTGTCTTGCTCATGGACACCTCGACACTTGGTCCAGTGGAACCGGGGATCGAACCACCAACCTTTCAGTTTGTAGATAACCTACATGAACCACTGAGCCACTGCCGCCCCAAAAAAAGCAATATTTTTTTTTTTTTAAATCTTAATGAACCCAAAATTTGAAATGGTAGTTTAATCATAATACACGCAGCATGTTGCTATAACCTACTGTTCACATGTTTTTGTTTGTACAAACTAAGGAATGAGTCTGAATGATTTTTTCTAGTGATTTATAGCATTCCACAGATGCCGTCGGTAGAGCTTAACTTGTTTTGAAACTGGAACATTCCTTTAATGTCACTGATCAACAGTGCATCCCATCCTTTCTTTTTAAGAATGCTTAAAACAATCATCTAATTACCTCATCCACTCCCTCCACCCATTTAGGCGGGAGTCTCTTCGTGACACCGATCGCAGCCTCTGGATCCAAACTGATGCCTGACACCAGGGCCATACGATCATCAGCCAACTAACAGACAGGGAGACAAGACAGCAAACATCACATTTATTTGTTGAGAATATCTGTGCAATAAATTTAAATATGGTAAACCTGTAAAATGTATTTGCATTATTTATTACTTAGGGCTAATAGATTTTTTTCCGCAAAACTTTGAACATAATATCGGATTGATGTTAATCTTATCACTAGTTTTCTCCGCTAGACGTCATCCTCTTATTTACCTTATTCATTCGGTGCCTAACATGGCGGATTCATGTGCGCCTTCAAGCGTAAGAAGACCCGAAAGAGAACTAGTTTTGTGTCCGCAGTTCGCACACATCCAAAGTGCACACAGAAAGCTGTGTATCTCAAACATCATGCAAACAATAAAATGAATGATCTTTCACGTCTCCTTGCGCTTTAACTGACACACACATTTATATAAAATACCCGCCTTGGTGAGTATCCTAGTAAACATTGTTATGGCTTAAAGGTAGGGTAGGTCAGAATTGTCTAAAAAACTTTTATTCAAATTTGTTTAAACTGTCTTTATATACCAATACATAATTAAAATGCAAGTACTCTGAAATAGAAAGTATAAAAAAACTGAGTGACTCTAGTGTATTTAATCTTCAATAAACACAGCTCATTAATTCCATTCACTCCCACCTAAAAACGAGTGCGCGACTGCGCGCACGTGGGCAGAGCCAGTAATAGCGGCGGAGAGTGACAGTTGCGCAAGCCAATCACTTGTTTCGTCCTGGTAGGAATTAATGAGCTGTGTTTTTTGAAGATAGTCACTCAATTTTTGTACTCTCTTTTTCAAAGTACTTACATTTTAATTATGTATTGGTATATAAAGACAGTTTAAGCCTATTTGAAAAAAAAGTTCTTTAGACAATTCTTACATACCCAACCTTTAAGTGAACGTAAACAGTAGAGAAAGACAACGCATGTGTATCATTATATTGGATCCGTGCATTTGTCTTTAAGCGACAGCAGCCTAATATTCCTGCTACTGTTATTAATGTTAATTAAAATAAAATAAAATAAAAAACTCACTGCTCTTCACTGAATAACTTTTTTTGTAAATTTAATCAACCTTTATTTAATTTGTACAATAAAGATTACATGGTGTTGTTTTACATTTGATTACTTTAACAGTAATATTCAGATACAGAAATTTAATATAATCTACCTGCAAAACCTGAAAAGCACTGATTATTTAATTCGTATCTTTGTTCTATTGTATTTATTTATTTGTGCCATTGCTTGTTTGATTATTTGTTCTTTTTTTAAATTAATGATCGTTTACTTGTCTTGTTTAATAATCTTTTAGATTTATATTACCGGTAGGCCTAGTTAGATTTGAATTGAGATTCTTGTGAAATGGAATCGAATCGAGTAATCTGTATAGATATCCAGCCCTAGCATTATTATTATTATTGGTAGCTGAAAGCATTATCAAATTAGGCAAAATATTTAATAAACAAAAAACACGAGGAGTGAAGGATATAAATGATGGTGTTCAATTTCTGCACAAAAACGGACCCTTTACTAAACCCCGCCATAAACATGGAACTGAACATTATCCTACTATTGTTCCATTATTATCAGACAAGTTCTTTTCTAATCAACTTTTCTAATGCAAGTCTATGTAGCCTAAGTTGTGTGTGTTTGGATAGTTTTTAATGCATTCTCTCATTCCTAAATGAACATGTAGATCGACATTTTTATGGTGATGAATTAACATTAATTAATTCTTCCCAACAGGAAGTTCTGTAAAGCTAGTCTAAACTAATCAAGATTCAGAACTACCCATAAACTTAGGTTAAAACATCAAGGTTACCTCATCAAACTCCTAATGTGATTGGAAGAGCCAGGCGAAGTCCCATCCAATGAGAGAAGAGATAGAAGAGAAGGGGAGGGACAAGAGGAGTGAGAGCAGAGGAGCCCAAGACAAAAAGCAGTGATCAGCATCAAAAAGACTGACAGCAGGACTTGGACAGAACTGGACAAATCAGGAACAAAAAAAAAAAACAGTGAATGCAAAATGTTACTTATATGTTAATGTAGAAGATATCAAATGCATAACGTTGCTATAAAGTTCAAGTCATGAAAGATTTGTCCATTCCAGCCCAATAACTTCAACATCTCAATCCTACTGTATAATTGTACTACTGATTCATAAACTCACTTGATAAGATATTAGTTTTTGAAAAATCAACCCATTTTCTGATGTCACTGAATTTGTAAAATGATTAAAGGGTTAGTTCACCCAAAAATGAAAATAATGTCATTAATGACTCACCCTCATGTCGTTCTAAGCCCGTAAGACCTCCGTTCATCTTCGGAACACAGTTTAAACAACAGTTTTTGTTGTCAATCTGCGTTCAGGACTCCGCAGTGACGCTGCTGACGTAAGACGCTGATGACGTGTTATCTGGTGCGCCCGAGCTTCGTTTACGCACGCTATATTCAAGCTATTCTACATTGTTTGCGTGGATATCATTTTTTTAATGGTGCGTAAATGTGCATGTCGCGGATGAGACACTTTTACAGCGTGCGTTTCCCTCAGTCTATAAATGAAGCTCGGGCGCACCAGATAACACGTCATCAGCGTCTTACGCCATCAGCGTAACTGTGAAGGATTCACAACAGACCCGGGAGAGAATACAATGCTGAATAAAGTCTTATTTTGTGTTATTTTTGGACCAAAAAGTATTTTCGATGCTTCAAAAACTTCTAACTAACCCACTGATGTCACATGGACTACTTTGATGATGTTTATATTACCTTTATGGACATGGCCAGTATACTGTATATACAGCTTCAATGGAGGGACAGAAAGCTCTCGGACTAAATCTAAAATATCTTAAACTGTGTTCCGAAGATGAACGGAGGTCTTACGGGCTTAGAACGACATGAGGGTGAGTCATTAATGACATTATTTTCATTTTTGGGTGAACTAACCCTTTAAGCTGGAAGATAAATCCTATTTTTAACCCAAAACAACAAAGTGACACGATTACTGTAGCTCTGAACAATGAATGCACAGCAGAAGATTCAGTAAGGATTTTTGCAAGACAGTGCAAGTGCTCAGTTAGATCACAAGATGTGCAAACAGGGAAAAATCAACATGCAAGCAGATGGTAAGGAATGGAGGCACTACATCAGACAAAACACAAGCAAGGCATGATCTGATGTATGATTGGAATGACATCCGTGCTAGTAACTTTATACAAATATCGCACTGACAGATCTGTCTGTCAAGACCCAATCAATACCCTACACAGGGTTTGTCAAATCCGGTCCTGGAGGGCCACTGCTTACTAAATCCTGATCAAACTCCCCTACCTGTGATTTTCTAGTGATCCTGAAGTCCCGGATTAGCTTGCTCAGGTGTGTAAAAGAAAAATGTGATACATAGCTAATCTGTAGGAAATATCTATGGAAGATTGGAAGACAAAACAACATACTGCCTTTCTCTGGAGTCTCATTTTTAGAACGGTAAAAACATAACTAGACCAAATACTGTAGACTAGAGCAACAAAGTTGTCTCACAAAAAACTTTTATAAATGTAGCAATAAAGCTCACCATTACAATGATTGATTATGTATTTAAATGCATAAACAGCAGGTATTATAACAGCTTCGAGTCATTTAAGAGGAGGTGATATAAAGAGGCATAAATTATGATTTTATAAAATTTTAATTATTTTAACTTTGTATTATATAAACTCCCAGATAACCAGAATTTATATACGTTTCATTAAAATTTCTGATTTTTTTTCCTAACAAACTACCATTCAAATGTTTGGAGTCAGTACGTCTTTTGTAAAATAAATTAATACTTTTATTCAGCAAGGATGCATTAAATGTATCAAAAGGAATACATTTAAATATAAAACATATTGACATAAGGTTATTTTACATGGTTATAATATTACTGCATTTTTATCAAATAAATGAAGCCTTGATGAGCAGAAGACACTTCTTTTAAAAAAATGTTTTTTTTTTTTTTTAAATCAAACTTTTGAACGGTAGTTTTATACGGAATTTGACATTACAATTTCATAATTTCAAGTGACACATTAGACTTAACACGAGGTAAATATTACCCAGCTAATCTTTTCATCACTTATTTTTGCTACAATGACAATATTAAAGCCAATGAACTTACGTTATCCTTAATATAATGCTTAATATCGTTCCATTTACAATATAAATGGTTCGGAAATATCTGCTTTATATTTAACGTTATACATTGTGGGGTCACTGACATCATGATGTTCCCTGCAGATGCATTGATGATCTAAACGTCCGCAAACTAGCACGACCATCACCTTTTTAGTAATTCCACTGTCATTCCCGTGTGAGTTAAATCAAAATGCGACTGTATGAAAAGTGTTTCATGATCAGCTAACGTTAGCTGTTTAGCACAGACCTGCCAGCTCCGCACACAGCAAACAAAACAGTGGAGGTTTGTTGGACAACTGACATCAACAAACATCACTAGCTAGGGATGTTGTCTAGCTAGCTGAGAATCCAACACACACACGCGAAAACATTCAATTCAGACAATGAACGTTAGACTCACCGCAGCATTGCTACGTGTATTCAGAGTACGACGGGGGTCGTATGTACTCACTTGCTCAGCCAAAATCTGCCGGTTTTGGATTGCATTGTTCCGCATTAATAAGAAGGCATCGGTTAGTCGCCGAGTTGCCATGGCTACGCAATACAAGAGGACGGTAAAATGAAATAACTACAGGCTGCCTCGATGGCTGTCTTGAGATTAGTTACTCAGCTCGTCGTCAAGGCTGCTGGCTACACGTTAGCGAGCTAGCCTGCAAAACGGCAGGCGGGCTCGCCCAGCAACTCAGCGCCTCCGATTTCGAGAGTTTTCGGCTCTCTTTCAGACCAATGCAGTCCTGAGTCTATATCCTGTAAAGTGCTACAACATTACAAGACCGACAACCCAGGTTGTCCGCTTGGTTTGGGTTGCAAATGGATCATGTCTGTGACTTCCGTGACGTGGAATACGTAAACGTGACATCACAATGAAACTTCCGCTGTGGGCAATGAATATGCAAAAATCAGAGACTTTTTTATTTGTGACTTTTTTTTTACCTTATAGTTGTAGTTAGTAAATATCAAATTATAAAATCAATATTTAATAGTATTTGTACATCTGATTTTGCTTTGTCCAATGAGTTATATAATTCGATATATTATTCGACGAGTAGCCTATGACTAAGTGCTGTCATTTATTTACTTTTTTCTCTTTTATTCCAGTTAATGTTTATATCTTGAATTTAAAAAAAGTATCTACTGTTGATATTTTTTTTTTTTTTAAATAGGGAAAATAATGGTCGTTTTGCAAATATAAAACTCATATATTTATTAGTTACACGCCATATAAATAAACATATATTCGTAAATTTAGTTTGTTCTTCAAATATGAGCATAAAAACAATTTAGTTTAAAACCAATGATATAACATTTCCTGAGTTGAGAATAATGCGATACGGCGACTCAGAAGAGCCATTTGGCATTTCCACAATCTGCACTTGCGAAACGGTTTCATTTGAAGTTTCACCACACGGCGGCAGTGTTTCCTACCCGAAAAATCACACGCACAATCTGACATCAGTGTGGAAGATGATAGGGGAAACCTCTGTGTGAACGCTTTTAGAAAACGTTTTACTCCAAATGTTGAAAACGTATGGATGTATTAGCTGGGGATCTATTAAAAGGATTAACTATGATAAAATACCTTTCTCCAGTGTCTGCTGGGAAGTAGACTTTGAGCATCTGCACTGCTGTTGCTTTTCCCATGTGCAGAACAGAGGAACTAGTCATTTATCTCACTTAACCAGACAGTGTCTAAACTCCATCTGTGAAAACGGTAAACATGTCTAGATGTTAATCTATCTATCTATCTATCTATCTATCTATCTATCTATCTATCTATCTATCTATCTATCTATCTATCTATCTATCTATCTATCTATCTATCTATCTATCTATCTATCTATCTATCTATCTATCTATCTATCTATCTATCTATCTATCTTATTTGTTATTTCATAGTTTTGATGACATAACAATTATACTACAGTGTGGAAAATAGTAGCAAAGAACGCATAGGTGTTTCCAAAGGTTTGACTGGTATTTACTTTTTTTTAAAGAAGAAGAAGAAGAAAAGAAAGAGAGAGTTTGCTTTATTTTCCATGTGCTAACCAGTGTGACATGCCAAATCTGGGGTTACGTAAGAAGAGCCCACCCCTGTTGACCTGCTGTCTATATAACTTAGAATCGTGCACCTTAGAGCGACCCTTCAAAGGTGTTCTCCAGGACTGGTGAAATTATTATTGCATACTTCCAATTTATAACAACCTTAAAAAGGGCCCTCCTGCCATGCTACATAAAGAACTGTGACTTACTGCCAAAGACCAGCAGCCAACCCCACAGGAACATCATTTCAAGATATGTGTGAGTGAACGGTTGGGAGTTAAACTACAATAATAGATCCAAGATTACAGAATATTCTGGAATAGAGTATACATAATAAAATATTAAATAAAATATAAAGGCCTAATAAAACAAAGTTGAGGTTGCACAATGAGAAGAGACAGATGTAACTGGAGGGTTTATATAACTAGAACATGAACAGACAACTACAGAATGTATATTGCATATAAAAGTTCATAAGTAGAGAGCGTATATGTTAGGGAGGTTAACTGGGGCCATGAAGCAGACAAAACCCAGCAGTATTTTTACCTCATCTGGACAGTAACAGAAAAGAGAAGCTGTGACCAAGAGTAACAAGGATTTTACAAAAAGAACAGCTCTGTAACCCAAATCCATTTCCTAAACTGTTCAAGACACTCAATCTGGATTTTTTCCAACCATATTACACGCCACGTACTATACATTACAGATCAAAAGTTTGGGGTCATTTATTAATTTTTTTAATAAATTATAAATTTTTAATTCTTATAATCACCAAGGCTGCATTTATTTAATCAAAAATAAATTTAAAACAGTAATAATGTGAGATTTGGTTACAATTCAAAAGAACTGTTTTCTATTTCAATATGTTGTAAAATATAATTTATTCCTGTAATGGCAAAGCTTTGAAGATTTGGTGCTAATAAAACTGTTGAAAACATTCACATTTTAACCGTGATGCATGTGTGTGTGTGTGTGTTGTATATGTGATTTTGTATGTATACAAAATCTCTCTCTATAATATATATATATATAATCACACATTAATCTATACATTCTTATTTTTTGAAGAAAATAAGATTTGGCAAATATGATGTCCAATTTTTACATTTTACTTTCATAATACAACAAGAAATTTCAAAGTAAAAAAAAAGATGAGTAAAAAGGTAGGACTGGACTTTAATTAATCCGTCAGAAATTGATTGTATTG
Source organism: Phoxinus phoxinus (assembly GCF_949152265.1). Lineage (NCBI taxonomy): Eukaryota > Metazoa > Chordata > Actinopteri > Cypriniformes > Leuciscidae > Phoxinus > Phoxinus phoxinus. The sequence goes on from NC_136886.1 coordinate 5,627,110, forward strand.
TAAAAAATGGATGTCCAATAGCAGATCAGACTGACATGGAGTCATTTTAGTGTTAACACAGACCAGTAATGTGTTGACTTTTTGTTTATTCAAATATTTACTCATCTAATTTATCATCAGTATTGAATAGATCATTATAAACTGTATAAAGTTACATATTATATAACTTTAAATGATAAATTCCAAACTTTTTCCCATCTCCCCACTTCTTTGTCTTCGCACACACTTGTCTCTCCTCTCTTTCCCCCCTCACAGTTCAGTGTGAGATTCTCCTCTCTGCTTTATCTTAACCCTCCATGCGTACCCAAACCCTGATGGCCGTCCTCACACACACACACACACACACACACACATTTACACAGACCCCGGCAGCCACATTCATCATGCTCCTTCGGCCCATTCATCACATCCCCCTGAGCCCCCACAGTTCCCTCAGACACAGGCATGGGGTTAGCAAACATCTCATGGAATTTAGGGCTGTGGTTGGGTTTTTAATGTTTTACAGCGAGCCTCTCACAGTTCACAATTCCCCACAGCGCGGAGGAACTCACGGGGAATGGAAGGAGAACGCATGTGTACGTAATATGAATGGTGTGTGCTCAAGTGCATATGCAGACTGTTTACAGTGCTTTCATACTTCGTGGCCCTGAGTGATGACATTTATTTGCCCTTGACGGAAGAGGAATCTCTTTGATTCTGTTCGACCTGAACGCTGATAAGAGTGACAGCAGCCGAGTGTTGCGCTCTATTTGCCCTGTCACTGAAAAGATAGCAGGGCTATTAGCAAAATCTTTTTGACATCACAATTTAAAGAAAGCCAGAAGGGATACAATCCATATAGTGTGTACAAAATTTGTCATTAAAAAACTGCTCATTGTGACATTCAACCTACCAAATGAATAAATGGAACAAATTTTCATTAAGTTTTCAATTAGTTAAAGGTGCAGTAAGCGATTTAAAAAAAAAAAACGCTGTTGAAAGTTGATCAGACCGAGCAGCACAACACACTTGTAGCCAATCAGCAGTAGGGGGCGTGTCACTCTTGATGGGGGAGGAGAGAGAGTGAGCAAGAGGGAGATTTGAAGAAAGACTGTAAAAAGAGAGATGGCTGAGAGACATTACAAAAGAGAAATGCTCTGAGGAATATCACTGGAAAAAGAAGGTTAGATCAGGCAAGAGCATTAGAGGAACACGCAGACGTTTGGGGACTTTAGCTTATTCACTGTATCCCCCAGAGTTAGATAAGTCCATACATACCCTTCTCATCTCCGTACGTGCCATAACTCTGTCTGACGCACACACCGCTAGCCTAGCTTAGCACAAAGACTGGAGTTTAATGGCTCCAGCTAGCATACCGCTCACAATAAGTGACAAAATAACGCCAATATTTTCCTATTTACATGTTGTGATTTGTATAGTAACAGCATTTACAAATAACAAGGTCACATGATGACACACAGCCATCTTCTAACCATATACATACTGGGAACCATTCTCAGAAGGCGAAGCACTGCTACTTCTGCGGAGTGATTTGCTCGCAGCGCCTGAGAAGCCCCGTGGTGAGGAGCAGAGAGTTCTTTAAAAACTTTTTAAAAAACTTTGCAAAGCATTATTTTTCTCCACTTCTGCCATGATAAAGAGACACTCTTGCATTGTATGTTTGTGCATTTTGTGGGCGGAGCAATGAAGGGAGGAGTGTGTTTATTTAGGTTGATTTCAAATATCGATTTTGAAAAATCACATACTGCACTTTTAACATTCATTTTTAAATATAGCCTAAATATGCAATATTAATTAATATAGGCTCAATTGTTAATTCATGTCTGTTCATAATGTTAAAGGATAATTCCGGTATTTAACATCTTGAGTCTAGGCTATATTGTAGTTTGTTTTGGATGAACAAGAGTGGTGGACAACATTTTTTTGACAATGGTTCCTCTCTCGAGTTTTTGACTATAATAGAATTGGCCATGGACCCATTTAACATTGGAGTCAATGGGCATGTCCGAAAATGTCATTAAAACAGCCAATAATGTTCCTTTACAAAACTGTTAAACTCACCGAGTGGTTAGTGGTGTTCGTTGATGATTATAAACAATATATCGTCGCAATATATGATTCCTATCCGTTTATTTTGCTATAGTGGAACTATTTTTTCAGACACTTCACAACGGTGTAACTTCCGCTCAATATTTGAATCTGAAGCGTTAGCACACTCCCGACCACTTGATGGCGATAACCGATGTTTATGTCTCGCGGGACACTCACGGTCACAGTCGAGTTCAACTTCATATTACAAGTAACAATTAATGAAGGTTTTGTTTGTTTATTTCGCTTACTCTCCCGGAGCACAGTTGCTCTGCTCGCTAGCCTTATGAGAAACGGAAGTGAGCAAAAAGACTACATCGACCAAATGTAAACAGCCCCCTTTCCGTTTCCGGTAGCGCATTTATATTAACGAGCACTCAGTCCTTCAACAGAATTCAATGGGATTTTACAAAATGACGAATAAAACACGACAGAAACTGTATTTCGCAACACTTTTTGTTTCTGGAACATCAACTAACATCACTTATGACTCGGTGAGTTGCACAGTTTTGAAAACTAATGTTAAAGGTTGTTTTAATTACATTTTCGGACATGCCCATTGACTCCAATGTTAAATGGGTCCATGGCCAATTCTTTTATAGTCAAAAACTCGAGAGAGGAACCATTGTCAAAAAAATGTTGTCCACCACTCTTGTTCATCCAAAACAAACTACAATATAGACTCAAGGTGTTAAATACCGGAATTATCCTTTAATTTATACAGCTTTAAATGTTCAAAATTAATTAGTAGGCTAGGCTACATAACATTAGGCTATATAGCCAAGATTTGTAAATGCTATAAAAGGATTATTAATTGTTATTTCATGTCATTTTAATTATTAATTTGAATGTACGGCTAATGCAACTGCTAACGGTGTAGGCTTGATTGCGCCACCCGCCGAGGCCTCTCGCAGCACCTGTCACACAGCGGCCGTAGACACATGTGCTCCTCAAACATTCCTTCCACATCTCTCATAAATCACCATTACCCGGCCACTCAGCTCCGCCAGCTGGATCTCCACACAGGGTGGGCAATGCTTTTTAACTGCATTTTTACAGGAGAAACTTTATACCAAAGTTATGCTTGCTGCTGTTATCTTTAGTGCGTTTAGTGCATTTGAGAAATGTTTCTTTCTTACAATGAACGCATGCATTTGTTTTGTAAACTTTCAGACGTTGGCTATTTAGACACTTTGACATGAGAAGGGTTAAAGGTGATTGATGATATGAGGACCAAAACGAATCAGGTTTCCTCAGCCAGTCGAATCTGAACACACCTGCCACAATCCATGAATCACCTTTAAACGTTCATCATCATCTTTGGGTAGGCTTATTTTTTTCTCAGTCACATAATGATAATATTATATTACAGAATATACAGTATAATAGCCTAATAAATACACACTACAATTCAAAAGTTTGGGGTCAGTAAGAGTTTTGAATACAAATATCTCTATCTATCTATCTATCTATCTATCTATCTATCTATCTATCTATCTATCTATCTATCTATCTATCTATCTATCTATCTATCTATCTATCTATCTATCTATCATATCTATCTATCGTATCTATCTACCGTATCTATCTATCTATCTATCTATCTATCTATCTATCTATCTATCTATCTATCTATCTATCTATCTATCTATCTATCTATCTATCTATCTATCTATCTATCTATCTATCTATCTATCTATCTATCTATGAGCTTATTGGTTTAAAAGTTAATTTGAGTAACTATAACAAATAAATTAATGTCTGACACATAATATTTAGTTTATTTCAATGGCCTTAATCAGGACGTTAAACACCAGTCCACTAATTTTTGGGAGTCTCCTATTTTTCCAGCTCTGCGCCCTCAATTCTTCAAACACCTCAGCAATAACATTCTCAGTGTCTTTTGTTTTCTTTGCTTGTCATAGGCTATTAGCTTTGATAAAACATCCATTACTCTTTTATGAGCTACTCTAGATGTTTCAGAAGGAGCTGAGGAAACCTCAAACTCTGACATGCACTGTGTCCCATAAGCTCTCACCACACACGGGCCGGTGGGATCAAATATCAATGTGAAATTCCTCATCGCTGAGCTACCTGGCCTGTCTATTATTGGCCCACATGCAACAGAGGGGGCGCAATGGTGGCATGATTATATAGGTGTTACAGACTGGATGGAATCTGAAGGGCAGAGGTTCAGACTATGAAGAATGTGATGTTTTGATGTGTGTGTGTGTGTGTGTGTGTGTGTGTGTGTGTGTGTGTGTGTGTGTGTGTGTGTGTGTGAGAGAGAGAGAGAGAAAGAGAGAAAGAGAGAAAGAGAGAGAGAGAGAGAGAGAGAGAGAGAGAGAGAGAGAGAGAGAGAGAGAGACAGAGACAGAAAGTGGCGACTAAACCAAAATAGCTTATTGCTTAAGTTAACAAAAACTCCCTAAATTAAAACACTGAAATATTAACATTCATTCTCAGAAAGAAAACAGGCTAAACTTATACCTGAGGGTACCTTAAAGGGATAACTTTGTACCTTATTTACCTCTAAAAGTATAGTAGTACCTTAAGGGTATACTAATCTAAGGTATAAAATGCACATTTTAGTGATAAAATACAGGTATACAGAGTTGTCTCTTTAAGAGTACTGCCCCAGTTACAAGCTGTTGTACCCCTAAAATTAAAATGTTTGCCAATTTTTTTCTGATAGTGATGCCATGAACTATAGGCTAAAAAAATTACAGAATCATTAAGACTGAATAGAAAATTATATGGAATTCTATGGATTATATGCTTGGTATTTTCCATGGTAAGGAAAAGTACTTTCAACTTTCAACTTCTATTTTATCATCATCCATCAACACTGAAGATCAAAGGAACAAAAGCTGCATATGAACACACACTCATGCACACTTCATTAACCACAGACATACCACTCTTATCAAGTCATAGGCAAGTCAATCTGACACTGAAACTGTGTGATCATCTAGATAAACCTTCCTCTCTTCTTACTGTGTATATGGTACATAATATGCACTCTATACAGTGACATGTGCGCACACACACACACCGCACGCACGCACGCACGCACACACACACAACACACCGCACGCACACACACACACACACACACACACACACACACACACACACACACACACACACACACACACACACACACACACACACACACACACACACACACACACACACACACACACACACACACACACACGTCTGAATTCCACTGTAAGAAGAGGACTCTCAGAATAATATATTCAGTTCTCTTGCCAAACACAACAGATGTTTTGCATGGTATGTGTGAAACATCTGGAATTACCATAATTTACAGTGCTGCTTGTTTTTCCTAGTCTCTCATCACTAGATTAATATACTCATCAAACTTCAGTGTAAAGTAGCATGAATTAGCCCAAATGTAAACCTGTACAAATAGACTTTATTTTAACTCAATGCTACATTTGTTTTGAAGCAGCCGAAGACACGAAGGAATCAAGATCAAGATGCGTTTGCTGCTTTTAACACACTATACCGTTTAAATGTTTGGGGTAAGTAAGATAAACATCTAAACTTATTTACCCCATAATATATATTTTGTACATGTATTTTTGTTACAAAAATTGTAACAATTGTTTCCACAAAAATATTAAGCAGCACAACTGTTTTCAACATCGATAATATTAAGAAATGTTTATTGAGCAGCAAATCAGCATATTTTAATGATTTCTGAGGGATCATGTGACACTGAAGAATGGAGTAAAGTTTCAAAATATATTTTAAAATTAATTGCAATAATATTTCACAAATGGTACAGTATTGTATGATAGGATACTCTAAGGTACTTTAATAAAGAACAACATGGTAATGCTCAAAGACAATTATTATTCATGTCCCAAAAACATATATTATGGTACTTTTTGTAAGTCAAACCAGAACAGACTATGAATGCATAATTGATTTATTGTCATGGTTCTGGCATGATACTTGAATTGACGCAGAGAGAACTCGGATGAAATGCTGCTTATAAACGTTTGTACACAGAAACCGAACAAGATGTAAAAAAATGTGGTTAAGAAGAATGAGGATGTTTTCACATGCATTTCAAATAAATAAATGAATTACAAGAGAAACCAAATTTTTTTCTTCGCCCGTTTTTTTTTACGTCGCTTTGATTGAATTGTTTGATGTTTTTCATCACCAGCACTTCTCTATGATTATTAAAGGGTCTCTGAAGGAAAGTGAGTGCACACACACACATCTGCTGAAGAGCTGCACTTTTTTTGTCTCTGTAATTAAAACCGATTTCTGGGTGTTTTGTGAAGGGGAAAATGTCAGACACATATGCACATATTTATAGATATAAATCTAGTAAATCATAATCATCCGTCCTTAACCATTTTGCCTATTTACAATTGCTTTATAATAATAAACAAGCCTTTAAAAAATATATTCTTCATTCTGTGGCAGCCATCACTAGAGAGGTCCTCCATATCTGTTCTATTGAATTCTACATGGATGACCCGAGAGGTCGTGAGGAGGAACAGACCATTAGCTGTTCTCTTTGCTACACTGAGTCTGGAATCTTGGGAATTCTATTGCTCTTGAGTTCATATCAACGAATTCTGACGCTGACGTTGGCTTCAGGGATACGGTTCTGGAGTTTTCTCTTCTCTTTTTAATCACAGGCTCAAGACCGCTCTTTAAACATAGTACAGTATGTAGACAAACATTAGAGAATCCTGGGATACAGAGGATCTTAAGCTGGCGGATCAGGCACCTGTGGGTTGTCCACGGGAGACGCTCATACCAGTCCCTCCCCCCACGTCTGACCTGGACACGGCCCGTTTGATCCGTCTCCAGTTCTCACAGTCAACAGAAGAGCTCTGCTTCTGTACGCAACATTATTAACAATGATGAACACTGTGATTTTCTTAGATGGACTGAACTTAAGGCTGCATTTGTTCAAAATAACAGTAAAAACAGTAATGTGATTACAACATTAAATAACTGTTTTCTATTTGAATATATTTTAAAATGTAATTTATTCCAGTGATGCAAAGCTGGATTTTGTCTTCTGTCACACACGATCCTTCAGAAATCATTCTAATATGCAGATTTGGAAGAAACTTATTGTTATCAATGCTGAAAACAGTTGTGGAAACTATTATACAGTTTTTTCTTCTTCAGGATTTTGTTAATATAAATGTCTTTACTGTCACTTTTGTTCGATTTAATCATGTATCCTTCCTGAATAAAAATATTCTTCTTTAATTAAAAAAAAAAAAGTACTGACCCCAAACTTTTGAACCGTAATCTACGTGTATTCTGTATTAATATTCAAATATTTTTAGGTGTGCCATTCACACTCAGGTCCCACATAATACTCAATAATTTAGTATATACCTCCTCCTTTCCATCTTCAAGCATTTTTGTGGCTACACGCATGACCTGACATTAGCAACTCTCATTTGACTTGTTCTTGCAATGCTGTTTTTATGATTATTCCTCCAACCATTTCCAGAAGGGGAACTCCACATAGGAGAGGTAAACCAATCCAACAAGGGAAGCCTTTCTTTTAAAGGATCCCTAAATCTTGCACGTAATTCTATTCCCACAAACTCTCTGTCCCGTATCATTGCCGGGCGTCCCTGCAGTAAGGACATGATTGTAAATAATTATGTGCATTAAATGCCGTTACACTCGGTTGTTATTTCATACACAGGCACGAGAATTGTAAACCGGCTGTTTGTCGTAAATTCACTAAGAAAGCGAGATAAAAAGTTACAGATGGAACTTCATGATCTCGAGAGGGAGTGCTCTATAAATCACACATCACAAAGTGATGGAAATAGAAAGTGTATTGTTGTAAATGGTAGCAGAGAGACTCTTTAAAGAGGAAGGGATGGAGATGATAGCTTGCACTGGTGAGATCATGTTGGATCGATTACCATGAAGATAGAATGACACCATGACCAACATGCAGTAGATGCCTCTGTTTGTCAGCATCTTTAAATCAGGCCAAGGTAGGCAACATAAAGATCAATGCTCAGTCTATATGGGTGACTTAGTAAACCTGTCAAGAACATATCTGGGTCATATTTCATCCCAAAATCAAAAGAAAAATGAACTGGGGTTGGATTGTGACATTTTCATGCCAATGACTGATGAAGTACATGTAAAGGTCATAATAAGCCGACAAAGAATTCAGTGGCTTTACAGTTTGTATTTGGAGATTTCATCACATAAAAGAAAAAATGTACGTACAGTACATCAAGATGTCTTTGATATAGACTCATTGTTTGTGCATGATAACATCCTTCCTCTAAGAGAGGATGTTTGTAGCATGAGGGCGGAAGCGTGTGGCAATCGCTGTCCTTGATCCTCTCTCTGAGCAAACCTACATTTTCATACTTTGCCAAGCACCTGTCGGCAGGTCTGAAATGAGAGGCGTTTTACCTGTTGCTGCAAGACCAGTGTTGGGGGTAACTCATTACAAGTAACTTGAGTTACGTAATCAGATTACTTGTTCAAGTAACTAAAGTAACGCATTACTTTTAAAATTTACAACAAAATATCTGAGTTACTTTTTCAAATAAGTAACGCAAGTTACTTTGTTTTTCCATTTATTGACTGACAGCTCTCCTGTCCTCATGTTGAGACAAATCGAAGTGCAGAGATGTTGTGTGTAAACATGATGGTTATTGTAGTTCAAGACTAATGCTGAGCGTGCATTTACATCTCACTTGCACAACAAAAAGATTCAATATTCCTCAAAATGAATCAAATCAGTCAAATGCAAAATCAGAATAGGCTAATACGCAAACCTCCAATAACTAAATATGTTCAATAAAACATATTATGCATTTAATCTCACCTTATTTGCCAATGTACTTGCTTCTGACCTTCGATGATTCAGTTAAACCATGAGCAAAATTGACAAAAGATTTTTTTGTTTTTTATTGGCAGCACAGCGGAAAGGTTTGCTTGAGTTGCGCCCTCTACTGTACACACGTGAATTTGCATTTCCTTCAGCCCGAGGCTTTTTATTTCACTTTTGGCGTGAAAGGGTCTTTACATTTACCCAAAAATATAACTTTTTGGTTAAAAAACGAGCTCAGCCCTGGTGAAAAATAAAAATAAATGCAAAAATAGCTAACGTAACGCATTACTTTTCTGAAATAGTAACTAAGTAACGCAATTAATTGCTTTTTAGGGGAGTAACACAATATTGTAATGCATTACTTTTCAAAACAACTTTCCCCAAATCTGTGCAAAACTCCCAAACAGGCCTTTACCTCCCATGACCTCATCCTGTGCTCTGCCTCTCAAGCATGCATTACAAATTATATCTTGCTTATAATTATATAAGCAACATATAATTATATTATAATTATAATAAATAAATGATCAGAATACACAGCAACTTTTGAATGGTTGTCAATGGAGAAATATCTAGTTCAACCACCCCCTGGAAGCCACACAGCAATTAGCCACAGCTAATTATGGTCCTCTCGGTGACCTCTTCCACCTTCCAGCTAACAGACTTCAAGAGGAATACCACAGTCATGGGACATTTCTGTGAGTAATCAAAAAAACATTCTCAACATAAGCAGCTTGATCACAATCACCAACACCACTTACCCATGTAAATACCCATACCCAGTTAGTTTACCATGGGAGGGTAAACAAATGATATAATACACACTCTCTGGCCGTGTGCTTTAGAAGGAGATTCAGGCATATTAAATTCTATTTCTGACTTATATACTGTGTATACTGTACACACACACACACACACACACACACACACACACACACACGTTTTTCCGGTCCTGTAAATCGTTTTGTATCCACCACCACACACATGTACAGTAATATCTACAGTGTCAGAATCTGTGGGGCTCATGTTACAGGCCATATAATTCCTGCTTCATTCTGGCTCTTAGGACAAGTGGGAATTTGGTTCTGTCAAGAGACTTTGTCTTTAACTGACATCTGACAACACATGGCACAAAAAGAGTATTTTGGGAATACTGGAAAAGGAAACAACTTGCTAAAATCAAGGAGGTCTATAACACCTGGAAAAAGCTTTCTGTTAGCAGCATTCTCATTCATCCTCAAGTACACTACCATTCAAAAGTTTGGATTTTTGTTTATTTTTATGTTTTTGAAAAGTCTCTTATGCTCACCAAGCTGTATTTATTTGATAAAAAAAACTCACAGTAATATTGTGAAAAATAACTATTTAAAATGACTTTTTAACGTTTCCTATTTGAATTTTAAAATGCTATTTATTCCTGAATTCAGCATCAGCACTCCAGTCTTCAGTGTCACATGATCCTTCAGAAATCATTCTAATATTTCTGATTTGCTGCTCAAGAAACATTTCTTATTATTATTAAATCTGAAAACAGTAAAAGTGAGTAAAAGTGGTAGTTCTTATGTACATGGCTAACACTAATTAAGAACAAATGGTTTGAAACAAATGCTTTGATAGCAGAAATATTTGGCTACTGCCACTTTAAGATCTAATGCACGGATCTAAACGCATGCGTTGTCTTTCTCTACTGTTTACATTCACTTAAAGGTAGGGTAGGTCAGAATTGTCTAAAAAAAACTTTTATTCAAATTTGTTTAAACTGTCTTTATATACCAATACATAATTAAAATGCAAGTACTCTGAAATAGAGAGTATAAAAAACTGAGTGACTCTAGTGTGATTAATCTTCAATAAACACAGCTTATTAATTCCAGTCACTCCCACCTAAAAACTGGTGCGCGACTGCGAGCACGTGGGCAGAGCCAATAATAGCAGCGGTAGTCATGGCGACGGAGAGTGACAGTCGCGCAAGCCAATCACTTGTTTCGTCCCGAATGGAATTAATGAGCTGTGTTTTTTGAAGATTAAATACACTATAGTCACTCAATTTTTATACTCTCTTTTTCAAAGTACTTACATTTTAATTATGTATTGGTATATAAAGACAGTTTAAGCCAATTTGAAAAAAAGTTCTTTAGACAATTCTTACCTACACAACCTTTAAGCCATAGACGACTATGTTTACAAGGAGATGCGCTGAGATGGGAATTTCTTTTAAACATAATTTAATGTGAATTTGTCCATTAAAGCACAAGAAGACGTGAAAGAGAGCTCAATTGAGTATTTGGGCACTATCTGAGACGTTAACTTTCCAAAGCATCGTTCACGTTCAACTGGCGATTGACACCATTTCATATACATATGAATATATGAATATATATATATATATATATATATATATATATATATATATATATATATATATATATATCATATGACCCTGGATCACAAAACCATGCAGTCACAAGTCGCACAGGTATATTTGTGGCAATAGCAAAAATACATTGTATGGGTTAAAATTATGATTTTTCTTTTATGCCAAAAATCATTAGGCTAGTATTAAGTAAAGATCATGTTCCATGAAGATATTTTGTAAATTTCCTACTGTAAATATATAAAACATTTATTTTTGTGAGTGAATGCAGCACAATTGCGAACATAAATGGACAACTTTAAAGGAGATTTTCTCAATATAATTTCCCCCCCCCCCCCCATTTTTTTCTCAGATTCCAGATTTTCAAATTGTATATCGACCAAATATTAACAAACCATACATCAATGTAAAGCATATTTATTCAGCTTTCATGTGATGTACAAATCTCAATTTCATAAAATTGACCCATGTGACTGGTTTTGTGGTCCAGGGTCACATATATAGAGATTTTTACTCGCATTTGCAGCTTTAGGGATTGTTAATTTTAGGCCTTGTTGGAACGTGTTCAGATAACGATGTCTTAACTGGAGGCAGTTAATTAGTCAGCCAGTGGTATGTTAATCTTTCTATCTGCAGAAAGCAAGTTGATATCTCAAGCTTTGCGGATGCAGCGAGAGGTGATATGCTGGAGATACATTCCTCTGCTGATACGAGACGTGTTTTGAGGTTTCTTTAACACAACAATCAAGGTTTGGTTGGGGTAGCTGGTCTCAGATCAGTGCACGGTGAAGTGTTGAGAGTGAGATGCTTAGCACATCAAGCCACACTCATGTCACGAAGCGTTAGCAGACGAGAGAGTTGCTGACTTCAGAACAGGCTAATCTTCTCATCCTGCTGGCAACAAGTCTTATCACTAACACTAGACAGCAAATGCTAGATTGAGAGAGTGAAAGAACGAAAGAAACAAAGAAGAGTCCGAGCTAGCAAACATGCCACAGGGGGTTGTATTTTCCAGGCATTTGCTCACAAGATCTACAGAGATTAATGATAAAGTCAAGGATCTCGGGTTTAACTTTTCGTGTGTTCTCACTTGGGGAATGTCTTTGAGCCAAAGTGAGGAAACTCCAACATGAGAAGAAATGTGTTGTGAGTAGACCTTTCAAAAACATTTTCATTTTTCCATCCTGCTAATCCCATGTTATTACAGAAATCGTTTGTTCTTACAGAAAACATGTCCATCACCTCTAATGCTTCTAAATAATCTCCTTAATGGTAACTTGTTATAATAACTTATAACAACAGTGAACACATAAGTTATGAAAACCTTTAGACTTTTTAGTGTGCTTTAGCTGTCAGTGAATTATAGGATGCAACAATACTGAAGTTCTGTCTGACAATACGACAATAATTATTTTCATGTTATGGCCATTGACTGATTAAAAAGTCAATATTAAAAATTATTGGTAGTCAATTCTATACTATTTTGTTAAAATATAAAATAAAATATTTATAAAATAAAAGACTACACTGTAAAAAAAAATGCACATTTTTAACTTAAAAAAGCAAGTTACCTTGTTGCCTTAAAATTTTGAGTTCGTTGTAATTAAAAATTTCAGTTAATACAATGAAGAAGAATGGTTTAATAAACAGAAAATACTTGTATACAAAGTAAAATCAATTGTTTTAAATGAAAAGCAAATTTAGGCATTACAATATTTTAATGTCCAGTATTAAAAATCTATCAAATATATATATATAAATTGCATACAATGTATCTAATCTAAAATTACATTTAACAGTGCTATAGAATTATCATTGTTTTTAAAGATAAACTCTGCTTTGGTGGCAAAGGCAATCTAAAATTTAAATAGAGGAAATGAACAATTAAATATTCAATAGCTTCTTGAGAATATTTCTAATACATCGGAAAATATCAGGCAATAACTTATATGGTACTGATATATTGTGCATCCTTAATTGAATAAATTGTACATGTTTACATGTTAAGGACAACACAACTACATTTAAGCAACAACAAAAAACTACTTAGCAAACACTTAACTCATTTAACTTAACTGCAAAACTCACTGCAGCATTACAAGCACTACTCTAGTCTTTGCTCGTTTGTTTTTTTAGGTTGGATGTGGATTAATCTGGGTCAGAGTTAGAGGCCAAAAGTAATGTGGGGAATTTGTGAAATCTCTCAGCTTCGTTATTTGTTATTTATTTCAGTTTCTGGCTCCTTTGAAAGCTGCAGCTGTTGTCAGACTAACCTCTGGAAGAATAACCGGAGCCCTGCTGGCAGCACTGCACTAATGACCCACTGTGTGCGTGTCTAAATGCCTGTTGCTCCGCATGTTTGCGCATACAAATGTTTATTTTTGTGCCTCACACACACACCGAGTCAAAGAAACACACAAGGGGTCATAGGTCAGATGGCTAATGTATCTTCCATGTGGCATCAGAACAGGAATTGAAATATTCCAGGCTATGTCTGTGTGGGATTCTGCATGAAAGAGGGGCAACATTGCCGGGATGCTTCCCATGTTGCTCTGCTCTGACTTGTTTGGGCATCTGTTGTGCTCTAGTTATGGAAAAAAAGACATGCAGATAAACATCAGTGCAGATAGAGAAAGACTAAAAGTGGCGTATCAGACGAGCAAAGGCAAAATCTCCTCTGTCTTAGACCACCACTGAGGGAACCATAGCAGGAGGTCCACATACACCCACAGAGCAACTTCTCTGTCTAGAAATAGACACTATTAAATGTAAATAGACAGCAGCCAACTGTTGATGCAAGTATTTCAATTAACAACCAAAGAGCAAACATGCTAAAGCTAACCGTTTCAACCACAGTCACAGCTTGTTTGAACATTCAAAAAGTCAACCACGGGTGTAATGCAAGGATATTTACGAGTCATTAGGCAGGCTATATATAGTCTAAATCTCCTGTACGTGTTTTCAGGGGAGTTCTTGTGTGGAGTTCAGTTTCTTTTTTAGGAAAATAAGGGACATATACATTAGAGATTGATGCCTGCAACTATAAAAACTGCCTGACTGAATTAAGTGCTGAAATGCATTTCAGATACAATCACCAATCACTTTTTGGCTCAATTACATTGCATTTGTTTAAAAAAACTTTTTGTTTTAATGTCGTACTGAAGTGTTAATTTAGCTTCTACCTCTCTACACTAGAGAATTGTAAATCAGTGTATATAAATAGTCCAAGATGAACAAAGCAGTCTTAATATTGTAACTAAAACTAGTAAAATTGTTAATATATATATATATATATATATATATATATATATAAATAAAAATGTGAAAAATGCTGAAATACTAAAATTGTAACCAAAATAAAAAATTATATAGAAATATATATATATATATATATATATATATATATATATATATATATATATATATATATATATATATATAAAAGATATATATATAAAACTAATAAAAATGCTAATATATATGGAAATATAACAATTAAAGCTAATCCAAAATATGAATAAATACTATAATAGTATATAACTTATAATAAAATACCACTGGAACAGAGTTAAAGTTCATCTTTTAAAGTGCTTATTATTTTAGACATTTTAATTGGTTAATATTAGCGCTCTCAAACAAAGGTGAAACATGTCTATCGCTAAAATACAACACACTTCTGATTTAATACGGAACAAATTTATTTTCCCGCACTCAATATATACATATTTTGGTTTGTTTGTGTAGTGCTGACTACTTTGCATTGTGGATGCAGCATCAAGCAAATATTTTCTTTGTAATTTGCCATTAAAGTGATGCACATATCAGCCATGATTCATTTACTCCAGATGCAAAAGTGAACCATGGTGTAAAATAAAACAGCTTTTTATTAGACAACTGATATGACATCTGAAAATTTATGATTTTAAACAACTGACGTTTTTTTTCTTTATTATGATAAGGGAAAAATTAAACTTTATAAATGGGATTATTCTGCTCTATAACAAATGCTTGGGAACCCAATCAGTATGCATATGCATTTAAAGTAAGTGTGAGTGTTTGTGTGAGTGTGCATTTGTAGTCACCCAGCTGCCGATAGCATGCCGGGATGCGAATGTGTGATGATTAGAGCGTGGATCTTATCTTATGCACAGGGGCACGATTCTGCTTTTGTTCCGCGCCAGAACCCCTTCTCGCCCACCTGGGCTGGGCTGGACCTCCTGCTGCTTGGACGACCGCCACGTGTTAGCCTTCACTGGCTTGGAACCGCTGCGGCATCTCTGGTTTAAACTGAGGAAGCGAGGAGGAGGGGGGGGGGGGTACTTTCTTTCATATCTCAAAGCACTAAGACAGAATTACGCACCAAGCCAGCACACACACTAAAGCCACATCTCCACATGATCAAACAGATGACTGATTGCACAGGCCTCAGGGGAAAGAGAGAAAGGGGGGATAAAGAATGAAATGGGTGGTGGTTTTCCAAAGAGGCTTTGCACCTCAATGACATCAAATCTGTGTGTAGAGTGTGTGACAAAGAAGGCAGCGAGACAAAAAAATGGTTTTGATTAGAGAGCTGTTTGTGGTTTTGGGTGCATGGGTGTGTTAGATTGGAAGCTGCCGCCATTATAGACAGAAATGTGAAGGGAAAATCCAGAAAGTCAGCAGAAAAAGGAACAAGAGAGAGAGAAATTATGTCCATAAATGTGTGTGGAAACTAAACGGATCCTGTGGAGGGCGATGTAACCACGTCTTGGGAATATAATGCAACACTTCTCTTCTTTTTACATATGAGCTAAATATAAGTTTCTTCCTGATGTAATGAATGGTTAAAGGTAAAGGTGTAATTTGGCACCATTAGTGATACCAAACAAAATTCCTAAAACGATGATTGTTTTTAAACAGGTATCCCAAACAGTTCGTCTGCCATTGGTTGGACAAACAGATGGTCCCGCCGCATATTCATGCTATTGGTTGAGTCAATGTTGCATTTTTAGGCTAGTCTGGGTGTTTTAACTAAAAAAATATATGTTTTGAAAGCACCAGAGCCACTTCTCAGGGGTTTTAATTTGGTTTGGCATAGTATTGGAATAGAAGAGCGTATCTTAATGTATTTTATTACCTATAACTATTAAGATTTGTTTTGCCTAAGCAGTGAAATAACAATAAACTGTGTATTCATGCCATCTCTCATTACTAGCAAAACCACTGGTGATCCTTATGAAACATGAACTGTACTGACCGCTACCTTTAATTATGAAATTCAGCTATTATTTCCTCAAATAAACTTGAAATGTGAAGAACTGAGTTTGTGCAGCTTGCCTGGCAATTAGACGCTGAATTTTATCATCACAGCAAACCACAAGTGGTGAAACGCAGCAACATGGTCTGGCGCTCCTCAGGGTTATGTCCGCAGTCCAACTCTGTTCTCACTCATCACTTCTTAACTGCAACAAACACATTACTAAATGAATGATTGAATGACACAAGTCACAAACAGTTATGAGGCCGCAGCCAAAAATGACATCACAGATGGCTTAAGAAAAATTCAGATTCAGAATATGGACTTAATGAGTTCTTGCGGCAGTTCATATGTGAAAAAATGTCCGTTTTTTTAGGTTACAGATTTAAATGACCTAACCTAGCCCACTAAAACACTCTAATCCACCCCATGCACTTCCAAATCCAAACATATAAGTGAACTCTTGAACTTGTTCTCAGGAACAGAACACAGAATCCAAATCACGCAGGTCATAAACACTTCAGTATACATTGGCTGCAGCATTGAAACCCAACGTGCCAGTTTCAAAAGGTTCTCATCAGCACGTTAAACACCATTAGATTTATACACACATTTTACTACTTATTACATTTATTTAATGCATGTGAGGTTTATATCTTATAATAGTATATATATTATTTAGAGCTATCTAGGGTCATACAGCATGTCATATATTAACAGATTTATTTAGTTGGATTATACTTCCAGTGTTATCTCTACTGTATTGCATTTCAAAACCATAGTGGCTGGCAGAGTCAAGATAGAATTTCATCATACTGTACATAAAACGGCATATATAAAAAACGTTTCTTCTTGGATGGCACAGTGCCATTGCTTTTTAACACCTACTATACCCATATTATGTGTGTGTATGAGGTAAACTGAGAAAAGATTTCAAATGACGGAGTTTATGCAGGAAACCATTGCATTTGTCAAACTGTGTTTAAATATATAAACATGTGTATGGGTTTGATTAACACATTTATGTTTAATTTAATGTTATGGGCAGGTTTCTCAACTCTCTGGCTTTGATTGTGGCCTTTTGCACCTTACCCTGCCTGCTCCCCAGAGGGTTAATGCTGGGAGGTTACAAGTTCCCTCCTCTTTTCTCTCTCTCTCCCTCTCAGATTCTCGCTCCGCTCTCTAGCTCTCTCAACCGAGTAACCCAAAGACAGACTCTTACAAGCACCACACAGGTTTAACATCACCAAAGAGAGCACAGAATCAACAGGGGACGTATTTTCAAGCACTATCAAGAAAGGAGATCCCGCAAACTCAGTCAAGGAGTCCTGCCATGAATGGAAAACTTCATGTTTTGAAGATGAAACGTATCAAAAGTGGATTAAATTAATCTGCATATCTGGTAATATCTGATCTGAAACGCTCTCGTTGACGTGTGACTATCCAGGAGAGGAGCATTTCCAGATTGTTGTCCTTTATTTTTAAGTGATTTGGAGAGTATAAGTACCTGATCATGGCTGGGGTGAGACTTGTTCACCTGTTGAAGACAATTTGGATGGTATTTCTCATGCAAGGTTAGTTAACTTGTTGTCTTATACCCTCTTTTTCTCTGTCCTTTGATTTGAAGCAAATGGTTGTTTTAGGACACTATTCAAAATGCGAAAAGGTGCATGATTACACTTCTGATATATGAACTTTTGAATTGTATGCACTCAAAATTTTCATCCATTTCTTTTGGTTCCTATAGAACAAAAATTGTTTTTTACATTGTTATGCCACTAAAAAAAACTTTTCAAGTATTACAAAGAGCTTTTTATTCTCTAGTTCTTCTATTGCTTTAAATCAGTGGTTCTCAATCCTGGTCATTTTGAATGTCTCCCTTATCTGACACACCCAGTTCAGGTATTGGAGCCTCTACTAATGAGCTGATGATATAAATCAGTTAAATAAGTGAGACATCCAAAATGTGCAGTGCTGCAGGACTTCAGGACCAGGACTGAATGACTGCTGTAAAGAAACCAAATATGATTCTCAGCCTACAACACAACGGCATTAATCGAATTAATATAAAAAACACCATAAAGCAATTTAAGAACACTAAATAGCCAAAAGGATTCT
Organism: Phoxinus phoxinus; assembly: GCF_949152265.1. NCBI lineage: Eukaryota > Metazoa > Chordata > Actinopteri > Cypriniformes > Leuciscidae > Phoxinus > Phoxinus phoxinus. Next base: position 5,645,809 of record NC_136886.1, read on the forward strand.
ATAGGTAACAAAAGTGTTCTTTGCTGAACCCGAAGTACCTTTATTTTTTTTGTTATCATATATAATTTATCACAGATCCAAGCAGGCAAAATAGTCATTAAATCAAAAGCATATACCTTTGATTAAATGACACACCTAAATTAATGAATGTTATTATGGTATTAATGTTAATGCAAATAAATAATAATGCAAATTATGAGAATCTTAAGTATAAGTTTAAAGCTTAAGAATGACTTCTTGATAATGTGTGAAAGTATGAGAGCTGCCAAGCAAAACACCTTCATTATCGAGACCAACAAGTCTGAGCATTTTCTTACTGTATCAAGAGCGTTTTTTTTTTACAGCGTCCCCCCCCCCCACACACACACACCCCCCTCTGGATTTCACAAGTGTAATTAGGATCTAAAGGATGACAAAGAGCTCTCAGGATAAGGTTCGGTTAAAGTTTTGGGGTTTAATTAACCTTAATAAAACCCATGACGAAACTAAACTTGAATTGGCAAACTTAACTCATGGAAGAAAAACAAAAGAAGGTTTTTTCGGCTTTTTTAAAAAACTCTGAAGTGGTTTAACTTGCCAAGTCGACTTCAAAGCTCGCTGTGTTTATAAAACGCAACTCATGCTTACGGAACTAACAATGGATTGGTCATTCTTTGCTGTTGATTTCATTCCTGATGTTGATGGGACATTTGTGCATGTGTACGAAAGTCTAGAAAATGCTTCTATTTTTGCATGCAAAACTGTTCATTACAAATAATTGAATCAGAATAAGAGTTTCAGCAAAAGGTTAAATTGTAAAATGTTGAATTTCAGACTTTTAAAGGCCACATTCTTAAAAAAGTTCTTCCATTCATCGTTGTGGTCTAGAAAGTTCTTTGGAGATGGAAAAAGTTATTGATGTTACATTTATAGGTTCTTCAGATCATTCTGGTTTCTGGCTTTTAAATAAAAGTTGTTTCAGGAAATTTAAAAGGTTCTCCAATGGCATAAGGTTGTAACTTTTATAACTTTGCACAAGTAACAGAAATTTGGCTTGTTCTCCAGGAAAATGAGTCAGTCAGGTGGAGTTTAAAGAGGTCTTGATATAAATGGCAAAGAGTTTGGCTCGACACTGTGATCTTACTCTCACCTTTCCCCACGCACGGCTCTTTTCACCTGTCAGTCTGCTCCACGGGCCCCGGACCCCCGTTTTTGATCCAGACTCTTTTAAAGTTAGCAGGGGTGTAGAGGAGGCCATTGTTTCCTGTGAAAGCAGATCACAGCCGTGGAACTAATGCCACCATTAAAATAATGATTAGAGTAACAGGCCAACGCCATTAACAACCCCTTCTGTTCGTATGCCATTTAGGGGCTGTTTTTCTTCTACGCTTTCGTTCCTTTCAGTCAGGGATGGTTAGGGTGATGAAGAAAGCAATAGGCTTCTGTTCTCACTATCAGGCCGCCTACAGAACAACAGAGAGAGAGAGTGAAAGACTGGCGCAATTACACCCGCCCCCCAGTAACTCATGGCAGTTACCCATGACCTCGGAGGTCAGCATGTGTTCATTTATGTGCATGTACTTACTTGGCCTTTTTTCATCAAACAGCTGAATTAGATCTGCAGAAATTATTAATATCATGCCCATATGCTTGAATATTCTTCTAAAACAGATACTAAATGCTATTCTGTATAGTGTGGCTGGGACACTGTCTGCTTTGATTTAAAGAGGAACATTATGTAACACAAGGTGATTTTACAAAAACGTATGCCTAAATATTGATAAAGCACGAAGGTTTTCCATTGTTACACGGAATCACCACCATAAATCTTCCAGCTGCTCTGCATGCATCCCACCTTTTTTTATTATTTTTTTATATGTCTGCTTTTGAAATGTATGAGTAATATTCATAAGCAGAAGACATGAGAGAAAGCCTGTCAGCCATTTAACAGGAGGCCCAGTACTTGTCAGAGAGAGAAAACCATCAATCAGCGGTAGGAGTGAAAGATCAGACCAGTTACTAACTGACTGTCACGTTAACTAATGTGGAATGTGGCCAGCAATGGATTTGATTATATGGACGACAAAATGCAAAAATATGACATAATATATAACCCCATGTGTATATGAAATTCAATACCATTCAAAAGTTTGGGGTCATTAAGATTTTTTTTTTTTACTTAATTGATAAAAAAAATATAAAAAAAACGAGACTGGAGCTGAAAAAAATAGCTGAAAAATAAATTGCATTTTAAAATATATTCAAATAGGACACATTTATTTTAAATTGTAATAATATTTCATAATATGACAGTTTTTCTTGTATTACAAATACATGAAGCCTTTGTGTGCATAAGTGACGTCTTTCAAAAACATGAAAAAATCATACCGACCCCCAAACATTTGAACAATGTATAAAATCACCTTTATATATTTATAGTAAAAAAAAAAAAAAAAAAAGATTTTCAAATACATGTCAAAGTGAGTCTTTGCATATATTATTGAATATCACTGAAATATTGTTTTTTTCTTTCTTTGAATTAGGATGGGATGTGGCATGACATACTGAAGTTAGTGTAACATAATCCTACTTGTGTTCAGTTAACTACAGCGAAAGTTGTGTTAGGCAGATCAAGTTCAGAATTTAGTATGGTTAACTGCATTTGTGCCATAATGTGCATTTAATGCTCAATCACCCTAACTAATAACTAAAACTATTTGTTTTTGTTTAGGTTAGCAATATGTTACTAGTATCAAAATACTTAACAGAATTTAAAATAATTAAGGTCAAGTTACTCAAGAGAGTTCTGCCAGTTAGTCACTATTGAGTTAACCTTCGCGTAACTTAGTTTGGCGTAGAAATAATACCTTATCTAAATAAAAACAATGGCTGGATTAGGCAGGGTTAATGTTCATGAAAAGACAACAATGTTGCAGAATTATAAGGAAGTTGAATGATGAGAAGGGTTCTGGGGGGGAAACACGTACACCCACCCACTATGAACTCTGAACTGCTCTGTACACAAATCTTATTCACACTCACATGCACACATCAATAGACAAACATATATTCTCCTAGCCTTTTCATAAACATATGCAACATAAGCGTGCACACACCTTTGTTGCCCCTAGCACACATATGCATGCACACACATGCAGACTTTACTCTCAATATGAAACGTTACCTTTCTGTAACTGTACTTCATCAGACAAAAAGAGTGTGACAGAGGGAGAGAGAGAGAGGAAGCGAGGAATCTGAGCTCTATCCAAAGTAAATGAGGTGTAAATGGGAGTTTTTTCATCAGGGAGCAGTTATCAAAGCAGGGGTGGGTGGGAGAAAGAGGCGGCGGGCGGCACAAAGGCAGTTAAACACTGAAAAGGGCTACTTCATGCATGATGGTATCAGATGGTGATACTCTGGTACTCTGATATGCAATGGTTCTGAATCGTTACCATATTCATATATACAGTATGATCCAAACGTCTAAGATCATTTAGACCTGGAAATAAAATAATTTTTAGGATTTTTTAAACAAAATTAAAAGGGCAAGGCCTAGGGCAAAACAAGAATGGAATTGTAGTAGCCTAGATGGCAATGAAGATCTTCTCGTTAATGTGTGTTCAATGTGCTGTAGTGTTTTAAGTCTGTCATATAGGTCTATACCTATATAGTCTATACTTTTTTTGTCCTCTGGAATCACATGTTTTTTTGTTTTTGTTTTAAATGTTTTATTGAACTAATGATAACATCTGAAATTGTGTCTCTCACCTCCCCTTTTTCATGCACATCATCTTAAATAGGCAACGGCAAAAGGCAGGAATAGTGCTAGAGAGGAAGGGTTATTTTATTTTTGGCCACTCTTCAGTAATGACGCATTAGGGGTGAGAGAGAAGCTTCCCAAATTGAAATGACAAATAAAAACAAATAAATGAAACCAGTCGGAGGTACTTTTGCTAGCCTCGCTTCTTCTATAAATCAATGTCTCCAGTGTGTGTATGTACGGGGGTGTTGAATGGTTGGAATATTAGGACAGGTAGTTTACTTTGGCTCACACTAAAGGGAATTGCCTGTGAGCAAAGAGACCACACACATTCTACCACAGCACCCTCTGCTGGTCAAGATGATGAACTGCCGCTTTGTCTGGGACAGGCTTCTGTGCCATTCACTTGGAGATAGAAAGATAAGAGAGATACGAGACAGTGTGTGTGTGTGTGTGTGTGTGTGTGTGTGTGTGTGTGTGTGTGTGTATGTGTGTGTGTGTGTGTGTGTGTGTGTGAGAGAGATTAAGAGGTTAAAAGATAGGATCTTCTCCTCACACTGAGTCTACACTGAGAGCGTGCTTTTTTTAGACATATAATTTAGGCCTACTCACCGTGAAAAATTATCCAAAGCCAGACATTTTCAAATAAAGAGTTGGTGATTTTTTTGTTTGTTGTTGTTGCAACATTAGCGACAGCGACCGTTGGTGTCTATCATACAACAAGAGGCGAGTTCAACTTTATGCAAAATGATGGGACTGGGAGCGTGCAATAGCTTTCTAACGAACTGTAGCCTAGGCTACAATAACTTCCGGCAATTCTAGGCTTTTAAAACATAGAAATGAATGAGAACCACAGCTTTTAACCAGGGGTTATGAAAACCTGCGAAGACTGAAGAGGTAGTGTGCGCAGACAACCAATCATAATCTAAACGGCCTAATTTAATATTCATGAGCTTTGAACAGTTAAAGGGTTAGTTGTTAAGACAAAAATGAAAATTCTGTCATTACTTACTCGCCTCATGTCGTTCCAAACCCATAAGACATTAGTTCATCTTCGGAACACAAATGTAGATATTTTAATGAAATCTGAGAGCTTTCTGGCCCTCCATTGACAGCCTACGCAACTACCACTTTTAAGCCCCAGGAAGATAAAGACATCATTAAAGTAATCCATGTGACTCAAGTGGTTTAACCCCATTTTTATGAACAATGAGAGTGCTTTGTTTGCACACAAAAACAAACACAATTTATCACTTTATTTACAAAGTATTTATTTCAACGCATATTCATGCAACAACGTGAAATGCAATTCTTACTCTCGTGCAGGCATGCATCCTGTGAACGCGTGTTGGAGATTAATTTTTAGTAAAGTAAAGTATCCCATAGTAAAGTAGGCTATTACAATTTGAAATATGTTAAAAAAATAGCTTTGGAAATTACCCTGGATGAACAATTTCAAGTGTGAAAAGCCCAGAAGCTATCTAAACTGTCTATACAGACAGAACCTCAACTTGATAAGAGGCTGTTGAACGATTTAAAGAACATGCCACTGAGAGCACGTTACCTCTAACATTATATCACATTATTGATTTCACATCGGAAAAAACCCTCTCAAAACAGCAGAGCCTGGATCCCTACCAAACAGCATAAGGAAATAATTCCCTCCTTTAGGGAGCAAACAGCCTGACATTCTCATAAAATGCTCTGTAATCATGCAATCAGAGAAATTTTAGGGCCACAGTTAACAAATGGGAATAAAAGCTTTTCTGTTTTGTGCTTTTCAGAGAGCAGACTTTAGCCTATTTGATTAGAAGTTCCATCTGACGGATTAATAAACTATTACAAATATCAAATTTTACCCCAAACAACTGATTTCAACATTGATAATAATAGTAAATGTTTCTTAAGCAGCAAATCAGCATATTATAATAATTTCTGAAGGATCATGTGACACTGAGGACTGCAGTAATGATGCTGAAAATTCAGCTTTGAGATCAGAATAAACGACATTTGAGTTATTTTAAATTGCAGTAATTAACTCTAATATGATATTACAATAATAATAATTTATTTAAATGTTATAGTTTGTATACATGGTACTTTTTGTGTGCATGGTATTGCAGAGATTTTTAGAATTACAGACAATTCATGTGTAAAACCTCTCATCCCTAATTCACCACAGTATTCCCCCCTCGTTTTTTGAGGAAAATGTGCTTAATATTCGTAGAAAAAAAAAAAGTCACAATGCAATAATCTTAATTGTTCTAAAAACAGGATTCACTTTTCTGTTGAATTTGGGGTTAAATGTGACTTGGACCTGTAATAATTTTGTGACATTTGGCACAGGAGTAAATGAGGTCCCAAATAAACTGTTTCTCTCCTCCCAGCCTTCCTCTTTGGATGAAGTTTGATAGATCAGCGCACATTTTTGAGTCTGTGTACAGGGAAGCACTTCTCAGCATGCAACTTCCCAAAGCTCTGGCTCTGCTAATCAGGTTTACTACACCATTTATCTACAGTGTTCTTCCTCAAGGACAGCTCTGTGGCGAGGCCTACGGCAAGGAGATTTACAGATCAAACAAGGATGCCCAGTGCCATGTTGATAAATCTCACTCCTCATGAGCTGGAAGCATGTTTGCCTTTCTGTCTTGTTTAAAAAAAAATGTCAAAAATTGTTGTTTGCATTGGCCAGCGCCACATATCCCTTCCCATTCCCTTGAAGATGGTGTCTGATTGAAGTGACATGCCAAACCTCTGGCCTCCTGCCCTTCACCACAAATCCTGGTCAGAGCAGGATTGGGATCTATATATGTCTCTAATAGACCTCATCACGTTTCATTACACGGAAAATTACAGAAATGCAAAATCCTTCAACCACTTCCAGTTCAGCAGAATCCTGTTTATAGACCGTAAAAGACCATGAAGTGAAAATGCTCCTCTTGGAGTTTTTATTTATTTTTTATTTATTGCTGGAGGTACCAAAGCTTTTTGAAGTGTCTGAGGTTTTTTTACAGGCTTAATTTATTCGGAAATGTGGCTACAGAGTCATGAAAAGAGATCAGCACATTATTGCAAACTTAGACCTTCTGGAACGGTTTCAGTGAAGCCCTTTGGATTTAATACATTGGCAGCTCTTCCATGCAACAACAATCCACATAATCTGTTAATTACGACTAACTTGAAACTTATGACCCAGCAAACATTTTAAAGCTATATCTTTTTATTAAAAACAAATATATAGAACCCTTTTAGGATTTAAGAATTAATATATACTTTGCTTTTTGCATGGCGGCGAATTCACAACTTCAATAATTAGAAAACAAAGAGTTAGCAAGTTGTCAAAACCTAACTCTGATAAATGAATCTTGCATGCGGGCAGATATAACAATGCAATATGATATTTTCCGTGTCTCCTCAGTTTTGTGTGTGATGGGCAGTAAGTTGTGGGAAGTGCCCACCGCCCCCCTCGTACCCCATGCCAACCTCAGCACGAGACTGTTTTGGGAGCCACAGTGCCAGGTTCAGCTACGCCACCTACAGAATGAAGCAAGAATCACAGCCACCATACCACCCAAACTGGAGGGCCACTGGGTGTCAAGCAGGTAAGAGGCCCCTAGAAAGACTTTTCTACTTTTAAAGTCAACATGAATTAAAATTTGACCCAAATTATGTTCTTAATACAGAACCCTGGCCTTAATGTGAATGATTCATCAGTGCATATTATCAATGTTGAGTAAAGTCAAGCAACTTGTTCAGTAAATGTTTAAAAACAATGGCTACCTTGAAATATTTAACAATTTGTACACTAACGTACAAAAGTTTGGGGTTGGTAAAATTTTAAAAGTCTTATAATTTAATAAAAAATACAGTAAAAACAGTATTATTGTGAAATATTATTAGATTAATGTTGTTGCACTGCTTATTTTTGTGAAATGTGTGATACATTTCTTCAATTTTTTGATGAATAGAAAGGTTAAATAAACAGCATTTATTTGAAGTAGACATTTTTGTAACAACGTGAAAGTCTTTACTGTCACTTTTGATGAATAAAAGTATGAATTAAAAAAAAAATCGTACTAACTCTGACTTTTGAATGGTAGTGTATTACTTTAAGGGGTGATAAACTATCAGATGATATTGAATGTTGCAATCTGGCAAAACAAAGAGTTATAAATTTTACAATAAATACTAAAAACTAAGTCCCATCCTACATTTTGTCTCATTAAATATCCGGTTTCACTTGGAAATGCATCAGATTATGGGAGTAAAATGTTTTTCAATTGCATTTGCCATATTGACTAACTTCCTGTCTACATTTGTTATTTTCTTCTCAGATGTGAAGTGCGACCCGGTCCAGAATTTCTCACTCGATCCTACTCATTTTACCAGAGCCCCACACGTCTCTTCAGGGCCCTCCAGCACTACTACTCTGACAGTGATTGCCACATCCCAACCTACTCTCTTGTGATCAGGGGTAAACTGCGGCTACGCCAGGCCTCATGGATCACCCGTGGAGCCACTGAAGCAGAGCACCACCTGCATAAAGTAGGGATGGTCATTCACAGCCAGAAAGCCATCCATCATCTCGCGATCCGCCTGCCCTCGTCCTGCCTGGGGCTCAAAGCTGGAGGACACCTGGTGCCTCATCGCTTCTATGAACTCTTTAATGCCAAAGCAGAGAAAGACTGCCTGGGTGCTCTTGGGTTCTCCATGATGGAACTGGAGCTGCTGCGGGTGGAGACCCATCACCATCCTCACAGCAGGCCGGCCCAGGAGCTGTTCCTAGGGGACGTGCACACAGACTGGAACGAAAGGGTGCACCATAGACCGACTGGTTACCAGGAGCCTCTACAGAATGCTATGGTGAGAGATAAAGAGAAACTGAAAATCCTGTCAACATTTACTCACCCTCATGATGTTAATCTTTGAAAAACAAGATCTTTTTTTTTATAGAAGTCACGGTTTGGTACGTACCTCGGTTTTGGGGTCACGGTTCGATATGAGTTCGGTACATTTACATGTACACGTCTTCTTATGCTCTTTTTCCTGTTGTGGTAGCATTGTGTTGCATTACCGCGCGCGCCCCCTTCTGGATTGGAGTGTGGATCGCCTGTGACTGTATTCATCGTCTGACTGTGTGCACCAAACCGTGGCGTCAGTACCTTCACGGTTCGGGATGAATATATGTACCACCATTACACCCCTAATTTTTAACGAAACCTGAAATTGAAAATCCAGGTATTCGAAACTGAAAAGAACCAAAAGGTTATAAAAGTGGTGTAAAATTAAATGTAATCTGAGCGGTCTTCTAATTTTAAGGGTAAACTATCACTTTAAGACTAGAGTATTTTTGCTCAAACTGCTTAGGACTGCTAAAATGTTTAGCATGTGTTGAAAGGATGTTCATATTCAAACTTTTTGCTGGCTATAGCATGTCAAGTATATCATGTTGTGCCACCACCAGACTAAGGTAAGAGCCCATGTTAAATATGCAGAATTCCGTATTCACATACTACTACAAACTATGTAAAGCAAGCATAAATAAGGTTAGAAACAATTATTTGATTGCAGATACAAATGCTTATATATAATTTAAATCTGGTACAAATGTTTAGGGGTTGGTGAGATTTTTTTATGTCCTTGAAAGAAGTCTCACAAAGACCGCATTTGCTGCTTTCTATTTTAAAATATTTTAAAATGTAAGTTTTCAGATTGTAGAATTAGATTTTCCGCATCATTACTCCAGTCTTCAGTGTCACATAATCCTTTAGAAATCATACTAATATGATAATTTGCTGATCAAGAAACTTTTATTATTATTATTATTAGGGCCGGGACTCGATTAAAAAAAATAATCTAATTAATTAGAGGCTTTGTAATTAATTAATCGAAATTAATCGCATTTTAATTGCATATAAATATTTGACCTGAGAACAGTGAGAAGTCATTTTTTTCACATGGATTTTTAGTATACCATTGAATAATGACTGAATACATAAGCAACAAAATATTGTTTATTTTTGTTCAACCAAGTCCAGCAGACCAGTGCTATTTTTGCCATTAAGTGTAGCAATAGCCGTTCCGAATTCCTTGTTGCATAGCTTGCACACAACCACGCTCTTATCGACGCTTCCATCCGTTCGTTTTTTATAACAAAATGTCCCATCCACGGGGCCAACCAAAGCGGTCTCGTCAGCTTCTTTGTTCATGTTCACTGTGGTTTGTTGTTGTTGTCTGAAGTTATGAACGCTAGTTGGTGCTCCAGTATAATCGGTCCGCCTAAACTCATCCAGTGAGAAACGTTCCGTGGTACAAAAATAAGTGCGATTAAAATGCGTTAAAAATGTTTAACGCGTTATTTTTTGTGTAATTAATGAATCTTAATTAACGCGTTAAAGTCCCGGCTCTAATTATTATCAATGCTGAAAACAGTTAAGATTTTTGAGGAAACCATGCTACATTTTCTCCTTGATGAATATAAAGTTCAGAAGAGCAGCATTTATTTGAAACAGAAATCTTTCACAACATTATAAATGCTTTTTCTGTCACTTTTGATCAATTGAACACATTCTTGCTGAATAAATGTATCAATTCCTTAAAAAAAAAAAATTTCACTCACACCAATCTTTTGAATCCTGTAATAATATAAATATTCTAAAATTAACAAAATCCTTGTTTTCTCTCTCAGCACCACGTCCACCCATGCCCAGTGTGCGCCCTGGTATACAGAGCCTCAGAACAGCATCCACCCATTCTTGCCCCATCCCCCTCCGTCCCTCTGGATCTAAACGGACACTGGGTGAGCCAACGCTGCGAGTCCCGTCCATCCGTCCTCTTCCTTACCCGCCTTTTTGTTTTCAACGAGGAGCAACGCACTTGGCAGGGGACATACCAACATTACTCTGACCCAATGTGCCGCCAGCCCATCTTTACATTGTTGGCATCAGGTCATTATGCTAAAGTAGGACAGTCGGTTAAAGTACGTGGGGCCACTGAGCTCGTCTTCAAGGTGACACGGGCAAAAGCGATTGCGTTTGACCGTGCATTGTTGCGGGAATTGAATTCAACGCAAAATGGAAGATGTGGACAGGCGGGCAGGTGGGAGGTGGGCGTCGAGCAAGACATAACCTGGACGGACGGTTGCGAAGCTTTGGGGATACGACTTCCGCACAAAGAGTATGAGCTGTTTAAGATGGGGGTGGATCATAAAGGGCGCCCCCTGTTGTTCAATGGGGAAAGGCCCACGGATGGATCCAGCCCGGATAGACCTGCAAAAAGGCCAACATCCTTTCAGACACCAATGGTGCAATGCAGCACAAGGGTCGGGGTGGAGCCACGCTACAGTTCCTACAGTGATCATTCAACGGGACCCAAGACCACAAGCTCTGCTAATGCACTGCACTCTTCATTGATTCTGCTGTCCGTTCTAAACGCATGGTGCTGGAATATTCATCTTTTCTAAAATGCGACGTGCCATTCACGTTGACTGTTCAAAATCTGATCCATTTATAATGGGCATAGCACAATCTAATAGACTAAAGGAGGATCGGTCAGTTCGGTGCTATAACAAAATGCTAGCTGCAAATGCTCTGAAATATGACTTTTTTATCTAAAGAGATTTTCATAAAGCAAAAATGTACATAGAAACCTTTTAATCATATAGTATATCAACATTAATTTTAATATCTGTTATTTGGGGTGTTGTTTCATATTTTGATAAGAACTACAGATAGATGAAGATAGATCTATTCAAAAGAATGATTGTTCTGTAGAAAATGCATTTACCAACATTCCAGCAAGTTAACAAAGATGAACAGTTAAAGGCGAAGTACTTTAAATACTTACCAGTGTACAACCAATGGTGCGATTATGGGCGGGACTAACTGTGTGACCGACCAATAGGAGGTGGGGGTGTTTGGGGAACCCGTTTCAAAACAATCATTATTCTGTTTGGTGCAGAAATGACACACTTCGGCTTTAAGACATGGGAGATATAGATGGATATCCAGATTCCCTTTAGTCTGGGAATGAAGAAAGAAGATTTCCCCAAATCTGGTTATATGTTTGAATTGAAGTGCGTATGGACTAAATTTGGCATTAACTACCCTCTATTATTTCAACATTAGACCCTTGTCTTCAAGACAAGGCGACGTAGCTGATTTTTGGCATCTTATATATTTTATTTAGAGTTAATCTTCCAATAATGGTGAGGGTGAACATATTTATTGCCATTATTAAAGTAATTTTGATAAGAAACACAATTTTGTTTTATTTTGAACATTGATTTTCTGTTATTTATGTTTGGACACATAGTACAAACGTATCATGTGTGAATGTATGCATGTTTAGGTGAGCTCTTGCACAATGGTTCAATTCACATCCAATGTTGAATACATGTGCAATGCATTTGAACAGACCTGTCATATGGCTTCCACATTATGCTCACGCTCGCCAATATCTGAAGCGTAAGTTCAAAACTCTGCGTACAAATCTCTCCCTCTGTTTATTTGGAAGAACAGGAAGTGTTCAACTCATTCAGTTTTAGTTTAGCAGAGCGTGCAATTTTCTGTTTTTACAGAGTGGCGTGATTCCTTGTTCTGTAGGCAATCTTCAAAAAAACTGAACTGAAACTGTCAAACATTAAAGTGCATGCATGATATTAATTGTTATAGTTTTGATACGACCCTTACAAAAATGCACCATAGTAGCCATTGTTTCCAAAACACCATAGAACCATATAAACCAATAAATAAATATTATATCTTTAAAAAAGAGATCCTGTATCTATTGGTTTATATGTTTTACAGTACAAAAAAAATAAATAGCTGTAGTTACAATGCTTTTTATTGGCAACCAGTTACCATTATAACATTTTATAATAGAATCATGAGGTAAGTGCATAGGTATTAATGCATCAGTTAATATATACAAAACGGTGAATGTGATTTCAAAATCTTTGTTGATCCTGGAACAACATTCTAATCAACCAATCAGATACAAGGGACAAGTTTACTGTTTATGTCAAGTTTAGGCTCATATACAACCAGGGTTAGATGCTTGTACATCAGTTTTATTCACCTATAATTTCCCTCAGATTTTATGGATAAGTTATGGGTAGGGTTAAGTTTAGGGCAAAATTTTGTTCCAGGATCAACAATGTATGTCGATCTAGGAACATGTCTTACTTTGCAAAAATCACAGTGACCATACGACACGGTCAATTACTAAATAATCAAAGATTCTAGACACTCAGCTCATGTTCAAATATCGTACACAGAAAAATCCCATCTGTTCTTCATTTAGAAACTGATTTCTAGCAATAATGAGAACCTTTCAAGAGTATGAGCAGACTTGATGATAGGATATTCTTCTGTAAAAGCCATGTTATTTACAATGATTTGTGAAGAACTACACTACCCATGATCCTGAACAGACCACCAGTCAGAGAAGTCACTGTTACCATGGAAACAGCCACCCAAGGTCTTTCTACAGTCTCAAACTACTTATCTTTCACTATGTATCCAAATATTTTCAAACATATTATAATTTATATATTGTACAGTGTTTTTAAACCATATTTCTTCATGGGTTACATTTTTTTTTTTCAATTTCCACATTTTTGGGTCACATTAAAATGTTGCGATTCTTATGAAATTGGTGGTTTGGTTTATAGCCTGTAACTATTTAAAAAAGCGTTCAAAATCCCTATGGAGAATGCAGAACCAAATGAAGGCACTAACATTTTTATGCAGTCACGGTTGCGCCCTGTGGAAGAAAAAAAATCTGTTTGTAGCGCAACAGTGACAATCTTCTTAATCAAAGATGTTCTCAACATGTGCACTTGCCAGATAACAACCAACCCCAGAATTAAAGCCTAGCAGACATGAAGGATTTGGGATAATCCTTAATTTTGCGACGTTCATCTTCGCAAAGCCATAAAGGGATAGTTCACCCAAAAATTTTAATTCTTTCATTAATTACTCACCCTCATGTTGTTCCAAACCTGTAAGACATTTCTGTCCCTCCACTGACAGCAACACAACTGTGACGCTTCAAAAAGTTCATAAAGGGATCTTAAAACGAATCCACATGAATTGAGCGGTTTAGTCCAAATTTTCTGAATAGACTTGATCGCTTTACAGTATATGATGAACAGATTGAATTTAGGCTTTTATTCACACACTGTAAACATTGATAAGCGAACATAAACAGAAGCTAACTGAACCTGCGTGACACGAGAATGAATCTCATTGGTTCATTGGGGTTTGGAATGACATAAGGGTGAGTAATTAATAACAATCTTCATTTTTGGGTAAACTATCCCCTTAATAGGCAATGTGATTACCCAACTGCATGTCATAGACAACCATTACCCAACTGCATGTCATAGACAACCATTACCCAAAATACTCCAGCGACTTCCGCTTGCTACTTCATTTCTTTTTACTTATCTCAAGCTATGTCATTAAAACCATCTGCTGGCATTTTCCTGTTTAACAACTCTTTTGGAACCATAAAATGATTGAGTTTGTGGTTTTTCTGTTAAAAGTTATGAAATAACGGTTGCTGGCCGAGGGACGTAACGGAAGAGAACGCGGAGGGCAAGGCGAGTCAGTGAGGCACATCCAAAAGGCAGCAGATTGTTCAAATTAAATCTTGTCGGTGACGGTGGCTCTGGGTGCCATGAGGTAATGCTTTCTGGTTATAACAAGAGTTCCGAAGGTTGGGAACTTGGAAATAATAAATAGAGAGAGGGAGAACAAGGCACATTTCCATACTGACACTCAAAAGCAGTTGCGTCTGTCAGAGCTTGCCAACAACAACAGATGAGTCCAAGCTAACTCTAGAAGTCCAGAAAAACGGATTAAAAATAAGCGACAATTCTTTCTGTGGTTACAGTTAAACTAATAAAAGCTAACTGTCAGAAAATCATATTGCAAAAAGGCCTTCGGCTTGTAATCACGCTTCTTGCTTGTCAAAAGAATCTATAAAAAGATTTACCACAAGGCCTATTTTACACTGTTCAATGAAAAGTTACGGAGCATAACAGCGTGACTGTGTCCTAGTTACAATGTCTTTGCTCCATGCTCCACTGCTCCAATTATTATTGCTAATGGGATGGGCGTACTTTGATCATTGGCTCTTGTGATCAAAAACAACACACTAGAGCTGCCGTAGTGGGTCAGGATGACAAAATAAACCAGCGTAAGAACTTTTAAAAAGGGAGGAGAAACATTTTCCATGTCTTTTGTTGTTGACATCAAAGGCCGTGCGCATTTGCCACTGGTAGAAGCTAACTGAATAGCGTGACATCCTCAAAAACCACGAACAAAACTACACAAGGTGAACAAAAACACGACCCAAGCTGCATTACATTCACTTGCAAAGCGGATGAACATGGAAAGTGTGGTGAAGAGCAAGTAAAGTAATGCGATTACAATTCAAGAGATGTTTCAAAGAAGATTCTTTTTAAGGAAATTAACACTATTTTTTCATTCTAAAAGGATGCGGTCCGTGTATCATCCGATCATTTCATTTCCTATTTGGAATGGAATAACGAGAAATGAAAAAACAGCTCGTTTATTCGTTTTTTTGTTTAGTTTAAAAAACGAAAAATTAGATTTTGGTTCGATTTTTCATTTTACGTTTGTGGTTTACAAATCGGTTTATGGGTTCGATATTTCGTCCGCGCATGTGGGCGGCGCTGAAACGCCCCTTTCATCTGATTGGTCAAACCGCTCCGCCTTCCGTCCGAGCTTTTCTTTCTGTCGGCGGAATAAGAGTCAGTACGAGTGCGGCACTAACATTACTGCACTTTAATAAAATAATGTCTGAAACCACCACTCACTTGTAAGTTACTATGCACAATATTTGAAGCAGAAGTATGTTCCAGCGACCCCATTAATGTGAGCTACAGTAGGCTATGACAGATTATTTTAGCATGATGTATTTCTCATTGATAGTGCAAATAGTTATTTGGATAAAAGGGAAGTGGAAATAAAAACCAATAATAGGCTGAACTGTAGGCTACTATTATACACCATTATAGTGTGTAACATTTACCACTCTACTAATTTACTAATTTTGAAAATTGAATAGAAATAAAGTTTATATTTATGAATGTAAGCATGTGTAGCCTACTCAGTTCACATGAAAAGAAAGAGAAAGAAAAGAGAGAAGCTAAAATCAGTGAACGTTAATACTGTCAAAATTAGCAGGGTTTGGGATTCATTAAAATCATGTCGGTTGAAGAGCACAGCATACCTTTAAAATGTTATTAGTTTAATTATAAACTAATACGATTTTATTACATTCTGAATTGGTCAATGTTTCTCTGAATTGTTTTCATTATGTTGACTTGAGAAAGCCATGCAGCATATTTTAAACATTATTATTATTTATTATGAGAAATTGACTCCGCCTAGTGCTTCACTTTAATGCTTCACCAAACTCAGCTCAGACCTCCAGACTGGTCTGACTCGCTTATATCATTTATAACTGGTCAGACATACTTCCCCAAAAAATCCATTGACTTGCATTATCTGAGCAATGAAGGCCGTAATAGTTCATGCTCTCCACTAGAGGGGGCGACAGGATAATACGTCTTTTCTACTCTCTTTTCCTGTTTGCATCAGTTTAAATGACAAATAAATGCATGAATTTAATTCATAAATAGGCCATATCTGTGTATGAGAACAAGCTTTACACTTCCAGCTGTACAACTAATTAAAACTTGAACCCTACTTCAAAGTTTGCCATTCTAAGATGTTGTTATTCACACTGGTTTTTGCGTTTAAATTTGTCCATCTGGAACTTTTATTTGTCATGAGCTCTATATTTTAAGATATACTAGAAAAAATATGATTCAATTTCAACAACACAAGCTCTGTTTTTACTCAGCAAATTTGTTTTCCTTTTAAGTAGGCTATAGCCTATATCCTACAAGTTGCCATGGCTTGCCATGTTCTGTTTAGGCTATTGTAGTTTGTAATACTTGTTATATGTGCCTAAATTTATATAGGCCTAACACATTTAAACTTCTGTCTGTCTATCTGTCTGTCTGTCTGTCTGTCTGTCTGTCTGTCTGGACATTTATGCACAAACATTTATGCACAAATAATATTAAATAACAGTTTAAAAAAGGTGGTCTGCTATATTTCACAAAGGAAGCGGTCGTTGGCCTTATACGAGGACATTCTGAATATTAGCCTATAAAATTAGCTGTCTTAAAAATGCGGAATGATCATTGCAGTTATTCCAGACGCCTCCCGGTGCTATTCGAAATTGTATAATTACGGATTATGAACAGATGTTTTACACAACAAGGATATATTCCCATTGGGTTGTTGGGTTTTCGTGTTTTATGGGAACCATAATGATTTTATACTGTACAAACTGTGTTATCCCCTAACTCTAACGTAGCTAACAGTTATAGGTCATATACGGACATCTAATGTTAAGGACATATTTGGTACAATTCATCCTATATGTTGATTTTTATTTCCACTTCCCTTTTATCCAAAGAGACGGAACTAGGCTATCTGCACTGTATTTATCAATGAGAAATACATCATGCTAAAATAATCTGTCATAGCCTACTGTAGCTCACATTAATGGTGTCGCTGGAACATACTTCTGCTTCAAATATTGTGCATAGTAACTTACAAGTGAGTGGTGGTTTCAGACATTATTTTATTAAAGTGCAGTAATGTTAGTGCCGCACTCGTACTGACTCTTATTCCGCCGACAGAAAGAAAAGCTCGGACGGAAGGCGGAGCGGTTTGACCAATCAGATGAAAGGGGCGTTTCAGCGCCGCCCACATGCGCGGACGAAATATCGAACCCATAAACCGATTTGTAAACCACAAACGTAAAATGAAAAATCGAACCAAAATCTAATTTTTCGTTTTTTAAACTAAACAAAAAAACGAATAAACGAGCTGTTTTTTCATTTCTCGTTATTCCATTCCAAATAGGAAATGAAATGATCGGATGATACACGGACCGGATGCATTAAATGTATCAAAAATGCATTTAGAATGTAACAAAAGATTCCTATTTCAAATAAACACGGTTCTTTTGAATTTTCTATTTACCAAAGAATCCGGAAAAGAAAATTGCATCACAGTTTCCACAGAAATATTAAGCAGCACAACTGTTTTCAACATTGATAATAATAAATGTTTCTTGAGCAGCAAATCATCGTATTAGAATGATTTCTGAAGTATCATGTGACACTGAAGACTGGAGTAATGGTGCTGAAAATCAGCTTTGCATCACAGGAATAAACTACATTTGAAAATATATTCAAATAGAAAACAGTTCTTTTAAATTTTCATAATATATCAGAATATTACTGTATTTTGATTAAAAAAAATCAGCCTGGGTGAGCATGAGACATCTTAAAAAAAAAAAAAAATCTTAATGACCCCAAACGTTTCAATGGCACATGATGTACTGGTTTATTTAGTACATCATGTTAATAATTTAGCATTTTTTAAAATATTTTTTCTTTAAATTCATACATTTCAATATTGATATTAAGGATATTTTTGTTTACTTTTATACAATAGATAATTCTGGTGTTGATTTGACACTCGATGTTCGCTTTAAAATCATGAAATTAAAAAATAAAATATGCTCATCTACAAATTGCCTCATGATGCAAAACCAGCAACCAGCCATAAAACAATGTTTCATTTTTGAATGCTGAATGCGTGTTTTGGTTTCACGCATTGCAAACATAGTAGTGCGCTTATGTATCCACGAGAAACTGGATTGTTTGTATTCAGACTGATATCATTGTAAATAAAATCAAACAATAGTGCTCAATTTGGACATGGACCAAAGGATCAAATCAACTCTTGACGTGCACAGTCCACTGGGGTGGGGAGTGTATGGGATATTGATCCCATAGGAGTGGCCCGAATTTGCCGGTAAGTTCACATTTTGCAATCATGCATCTGCAGGAGAACACGTTCCTGGCTGGCAAACGTCAATTAAAAAATGTACAACAACACAATGCCAAAGTTAAATGTTTTCCTTCAGCAAATTGATGCATCCAAACCTCAGAATCTTTGTGGGTTTGTCATAATAATTCCCTATCCCTAGTAAAGGAAACGATGTGAACCAACTTCTTAAACAGATGATGAAATCCAGCCCTTCAAACACAAAAATGACAAAAGTACAAAGACAACATTCCATACTTAACAGCAGCCAAAAAAATCCCCTCTGTCGGCCAGACAACTGACATTGCTTTAGATGTAGCAGAGATGCTTAAAAAAAGTGTTATTGTATCTCATTACAAAAGTATTCTTAACACATGGAAAGCATTTGCACTATTTATAAGAGTCATTATTTGACAGTAGTCCTTCCAAACCATCATGAAACTGATTTCATCCCACAAAATGATTCTACCTCTTGAGACCGAGCTGGTATAGCAAGTTCCTTTATAAAAGTCTTCCAGAGTACAGTAACAGCCTCAAATACGCACAATTCATTAATACCCCATCATCTAAAATGGGAAATTCACATTGCTAAAAGTGTTACGCCAGGGCCATGCCCGTTTATATTCTCGACCGTACAGACCTCCGCTCACAAGCTCCATTAGAAACATCCATTACAAGGCTGTACAGTTCAGAATATATGAGCTGCAGCTGTCTAATAAAATCTCAACATCAGCAAGACCATCTGGCTAAACCACTGACAAAGGGAAATATTAAAAGACATTACATATCTATAAGGTCTCTCTTTTCTACAGTATCTGGTTTTTAAAGTGTAAGTGTGAGGTCCTGCATTTTTGTTACGTTTCACGTTCTCAAACTACGCCTCTTGTTTTAAAGTAAGCAGCAGAATATCAACCAAACAAAAAAGTGGTTGTGAGATGCAGTATATGTCATTTATCTTCATAGAAACCAAGTTGGATAGACTTATTATGAAAATTCACTGTTACATGGTGTTTGAACATAAAGGTGTGCCGGCAGTGTGTGTACACAACCACCCTATATAATGGTAAATATCCACCGCAAGTTTTTTAAAACTACACCATTATCGGTTTTGTGTAAATTACAAAAACGGTGACGGCATGCACATGCGTTTTTAGCTTGTAGCCTATAGGCATACGAGTGCTCAGTAAAATAATGCGCATGTGCAGTGTTTCTTTACAAATTGACATTGCTGTCCACTGGCCTGACAGCGCAATGCAGGCTTTTTAAGTGGTCGTTTTCTATCCAATATGATGTCCACAATGTTTATCTCCTCGCTAGAGCATTTAACAGCAGCATTCAACTAAGCAATGTATTCGTATTAAGCTACTTAAGTTATTCAATCAAGAGCATTGTGTGAGTGATTTTCTGTTTTTCTTTTGTTGTTTGATTCATATTAACAGCATAGCAGTGGGTAGTCTACTGTGTATTACACTGCTTTCACTTTACACAGATCTAATACATGCAATTTCTTTACTTGCTGTTTCACGAGTTCACACTTACATATAATTTGAGGGGGTAAAGTTGAATGCGTATTTGGCGTGCTGTCCGGGGGGAGTGCTCCGAGTTCGGCCCCAACCCAGAGTACACCCCCCTATGTAAGTGTTTAGGACTAGAAGCGTGGAGAAGGGGTGGTGGAGGGATGCTGCAAAACTGTCAATGGAACGAGGTGAGACTGCTGAGTGTATATACACCTCTTACCATTGATTGCCGAGTGCTCTCCACTTGCTTAGTTTATCTGAACATGCTCCTCCCGAACTTTGTTAATAAAACATCATTTACGTTCAGACATAACCGACTGTTTTTATGTGAACTTTGTGTGTAGGCTATTTGACAGTTTAAGCGCAATAAGAGTGAAAGAGAACTTAGTTGAATAGGCTACTCACCAGACCTGGGGTCATCCAGCTTCATATTATGCTGGACATCCAGCTTTCTGTGCGCACAGAAACCATTTATCAGAATTTTAGACTGATATGGCTTTAAAACGCACGCAGATAGATAATAAACATTCATGATGATGAAGACAAGAGTATCTGCCAGTATTTTTGGCACAGTATCGGAGGCACGAGCTGTAAAGGCTCCGCCATTTTCTGGAAAGCAGGGTGGGCAGCAGCAGCTCATTTGCATTTAAAGATACATTCACGAAAACAGCATGTTTTCCCTTCCACTAAAAAAAGTATTTTGAGCTAAAGCTAAATTCTGGGGACACCTGACACTCACTTAGATTGCATCTTGTAAAAAGGGGCATAATTGGTCCCCTTTAAAGCTAATAAAATAATAATAATACATATATAGCCATTTCAACATTTTGGCCAAACAACTCAATCACCATTTTGTTTAAAACTCCTTTAAAAAAGTAAACTTTGCAAACTAAAAATGTATAGCAAAATATATAATTTACCTGCAACACATTTACAAAAATAATAATACTTGAACAAAAAAAAAGCTAGTTATGCATGTAATGCAATTATGTTTGTCATGTTTCTAATTGTTTATGACTGCAGACCAACATCTGCTCTGCATTTCCCCCCCCCAAATTTATATATAAAAAAGGGGTATAGCATAATACAGTTTTATAGCAAAGACCAAATCAAGGTCCACATTCCTGCGAGGCCAAATGTCTAAAACCCAAACGGGCTTAGTAAGGTATAACAGCCTTCCTAACTTTTCTTTTAAGACATTATTTTTTGCAAGTTATGTATACATTTGTGCAGCTGTCCTGTCATTTTCTGTAACTTGAACATGTTGTAGATTTCTTTGTGGGTAAAATTACTTTTTAAAGTTAACATTAAAAGCACTGCGGTAGAGCCAATGGTGGAGTTTAATGATCTCACAGGTCTATAATAGAGGTTTACTAGTTTTTCACCTCAACCATAATGTTTGAGAAAGTGAAAATTAAAACTCTTAAAAAAAGGTAGACTATAGTGTGCAATTTCAGTCATATGAAAAGGTAGTTGACCGAAAAATCCCCAAAATTCCATCAGGAAGTGCAATAACATGCAAAATATCCATAATTTTGTTGTCAACTATCAAAAGATTAATAAGCATTAAGATATATATCAGGCACACAATTCACAATACATTGAAAATGCATAAAGCAGACAATGGAAACTGGACAAAAGAACAAACAACACAAAGTTTTGGTCTGGGGCTTTATTGATTTAATTTATTAAGATGCTACATAGTCCAACAAAGTTGGGGTTTCTTTATATACCATTATAGACTACTTGACTAGGAATATCAACCTTAATTTTCATCTTAGACTCATTATTTATTTATTTATATACATACAAAACGGTCACCTTCATGTTTACATCGTATGTGAAGGTTTGGGGCACTATAATAAGGTTTTCCTTTAATTATGAGCCAGCTGATTGGCTGATAGGCCCCCAAATCCCTCCCTCTCCATGGCAATCATACTCCTTGGTGAACTATACATAAACTGCAGTCCAAAAAATCCCTATACCCTGAATGTCTCCTCAAGTAACTCACAAAGCAAAGTTTTGCCGTTTGTCAATATCGTAAGCTCCTCTGTTCTTAGAAATCCAATATTTAACAATAAGATGATAAACTGAAACAAAAGCTTCTCAAGGAGGGGGGTAGAAGAGAAACATTAAAGAAAAAGACACCAAACTATGACACAAATACACATCAGGTCACAAAATGGTCCCCTGTAGGAAGAGTCTCTTTTCGGGTGTCATTTCGGTTATTTCACAAAGACCAGACCGTTGTGCATGGGAAGATGACATTCTTTATATGTAGTGCATTTTTAATATAAACAGTTCTGTGCAATAAAAGCTTTATTCATAACTTAAATCCAAACAAACGACTAAATTAACATCAGAGGAGAGCAAAGAAACAGAGGGCTCAGGAAAACAGTGCAGAAATGTCAGGAGTGTTTTTTAAAGCCTTATGCTGCGAGATAAACCAGTGTTGTGTACATTTCAGACCACCGACAAGGCATATCGAAGCCATGCATTTATCTGGAAATGAGGTGTAGGCTTGGCATGGCTAAAATACAGGTTACAATACTCACACGTGTCAGTTTTTAAAAGAATAGTTGCCCTCAAGAATAAACATTTCATCACAGTTTACTCACTCATCATGTTGTTACGACCTCATATTAATTACTTTCTTCTACGAAACCCAAAATTAGATGCTATGCAGATTGTCTGAGCTGCTCTTTCCCATAAAAGTGGATGGGGTTTGATCCTGAAAAGATCCAAAAAGGACAAAAATGAAAGAAAAACACCATACAACTTGTGTACCATGTTCTAAAGCCATGCAATAGCTTTGTGTGGGAAACGGGCCAACCAGCTAAACCGTTTCTCACTCATAACCTGCTCCCAAATCTCATTTACATATCATACCATAAGCAAAATCTCAAACATATCAAATTGTATGCCAAACGCCATGAACAAATTCAGTCCGTCTCTAAGACAAATCTTTTCGTATGGCTTCAGAATAGTGTTAAAGATTATTTCATGACTATTTTTGTCCTTTTTCACCGCAACATACTGTAAATCACGCATGGAAAAGAGCAGCTCTTCCTAACATCTCGTTTCACAGAAGCAAAAGAAATTGGGGTTGGAACAACGTGAAGATGAGTAAATGATTATAAAATGTTAAAGCCTGGATTTACTATTCCTTTAACCACTTTTTTTTGTTCTTTTTTTGAAGGGGTACAGTGAGAGGGGGGTCAGTGTTAATGGACCTGATGGTGAACTCTCCTCATGGCATCTTCAGATAGAAAGTTCATAGGGAGAGAGACCTTCAACCAGTTGCATGTACATGGTGCATCGGATATTACGCTTAGCAGCTGCACTATTATTGTATATAATAATGACTTGATCAATAAATTAACTCAGGTCGACAGGCATTGAAATGGAAACAGAGGTGTGCTAAAAGGGCCTGAAAAGGAGATTTCACCTATGGAGCAGCTTAATAAAATATAAAGTATTTTTTTGCTCTAAACAGAGCCATGCATTCAAGCACATATCCCTTACCAAAAGAAAACAATAAAGAAATGTGAAAAACCTATTCTGTTCCTGACAGGGAAATCGGTTTGTGCAAAGCATCATCGGAAGTGTTGGTTTCAGAGACATTAGCTCTGCGCCTCACCGACATACAGAGAAATATTGTTTCAAATGGTTTTTGGAGCAAATGAATAGGTGAACGGCCAAATGGTTTTACCAACACTTCCCCAGTAACAGCGGTTTGAAATATCAGTCACTAACAGTCCATTTCTTCCCTGTTGATTTAAGACGTCTGAATTAAGAAAGAAAAATTCACCCAATAGTGAAATCGTATTGCCAAAGCCACTTAAAAGTCAGACTTTGTGGTGGTTTTGTCTTGAAAGTGAATTGGCGGGTGATTGCAAGTGAACATTAAATTTGCATGAAGCGGTGATGGTCTTTTAACAAAAAAAATGCCGGTAATTAGTGACCACATCATATGTTCTTGCAAAACTGCATGTTATCCGATTTGTCGAGGAAATATATGTTGAATCATAGTACTTGTTGGTACTCAAACATATCTGCTGGACTGAACGGAAGTGGATGGAAGGTATAAAACACGTTATTTCAACAACAGTGTGACTGGGGAAGATACTAGAAGGCTTGTTTTTATCATTTACCTGGAGAGTGATTGAAAATATACAGGCTAAACTTCCGTGAACTGCTGCTTTAACGCAGGATGTTTGGGTATGCACAAATTAAATGCACATGTGACACTTTTCAAAGATGTTTAGCATTTGTATACAGATTCAATTTGCTTCTGACCCATCGAGAAAAAAAGAAAGAAAAAAGAAGTGATAACAACATTCACTCTAGCACAACTCAGTCGCACATCTGGAGTTAGAAAATCCCTACGACATTTTAGTGGTTAAAATCTATGATATATTTGAACTTGCATCAGAAATAATTAAGGAAGAGGGGCCAGAATGATTTCACAATTTTGAGGCAAGAGCTGTGTCAGATTACTATTATTAATTTTTTTTTCTGAATTTATTTCTTTGCACATAACATGATGAAATATCTTGATCTCTTTATTAATTTTACACACCTCGCTAATCCAAAACTACCCCAATGATATGGCATTCGGATTAAACGAATTCTGCATTGGTTACTTGTCTGTTTTGTTTTTGTTTCATCCGCAATGCATGCTTGTAACACTCTCCTCTTGGATTTTACAAGGCCAACTTGCCGACGATGACACCCACAACAAAAAACAGCACAATTAGAGCGATCACCCTGGTGCTCAGCCCCTCCTCCTTCACTCTCATCGCTGAAGAGGAGTGCGGAGCGGACATTACTGTGCTCTTCCTCATCCGCAGACCATCATCTTCCTGCTGGGGAAGTGGAAGAGAGAGATAAAGATAAAGACAGTTAGATGACAGAAATAATCTTGAGTTATGAAAAGCGCTTTTGGCCCTGCACGCGTCTCATTAAACAAGCAGCAGTAATGGTCCCCAGCTGCAGCTGATGAGTAAGGGCAGGTTATCTTCAGTTCCGACTCGATATGCTCAACATCCTGTGGTCGTTACAAATTTGAACAATATGGTGGAAGAGAGCAAAAGTAATGTAGTAGTCAATCAGTATGGGTTAAAGACAGATATCTAGAGAGCAGGGTGATGGATATAAATGTGACGTTGCTCATTTCAAGCGTTTCTTAAGGGTACAGCCGACGAACACTAAACATTGTTATTCTGAAAATTTTTTCATGAAAAACTCAAAATAGGTACACACCGTCGCACACAAAAAAAAAAAACATTTTAAGTGGACATCAGTGGAAAGAAATTAATATAAATGAATGATATAAATGCTTTAAAGCTAAAACAAAATTAGATTTATTCCTGTAATTAAATTTAACAGAGCATTTAGAGTAAGTGCACCCTTAGATTCCACTTTCAACCTTTTTATTTTGTTTCAGTCTATTGGTAATTTGAGCATCTTTTCCATTGCCTCTAAATCAAATGAAGTGACCACACAAGAACTGACCATAAAATGTTTGTGAGTAGAAATCCTCATTTAATTAAAATTTCCTCTCATTTACAGTATTACGTTGTTATACTTCATCTAAATTCAAGAGTACCGCTTTGAATTACGTACACTACTGTTAAATCTTTTTTTTAAAGAAACTTTTATTCAGCAAGAATGCTTTAAATTGAAAACAGTAAAGATTTGTATTATATATATATTTATATTAGGGCACATCACACCTCTCTTCACCGGTTTGCACTGGCTGCCAATACCCACTTGCATCAAATTCAAGGCTCTGTTTGCCTACAGAACAACCACTGGCTCTGCACCACTACACTTAAAGTGAACGGTGCTTCGTGGTGCCATCTCAGAGAGGCATAAAATCACTCACAGACCTTTTCCTTGTCCGTTCCCTACTGATGGAACGACCTGCCTAACTCGATCTGAGCAGCTTTCAAAAAACGTCTAAATGCATATTTTTCGTCACCACATGACCCAATAATATAAGCATTACTTGTTCTATTCTGTTTCTCTATTTATTTATTCCCCCCAAAAAACATTGTTATGTGCACTTTGCTAGACTAACTGGGAATTGACACAGCAATAACATATTGTTGCCCTCTCGTTGATTTGATTTGAGGAAAACTGTCAGTGTGTAATAATATTTGTAGCATGACAGGGTTTCCACAATGAGAGTCTGCTTGGCTCCTATGAATATATATAGATCGTAGATCCTTTGCCAGTGCCACTTATTGTTGGTTCAGAAGAAAAGTTAGGTTGTTGCTGCTTGCCTGCCATTCTCGCTCTGTGTGCACAGCGTACGTGAACGCGCTGATGACTTATGCCATTGGAAAATGGTTTCAGAATCAGGGCTGAGAAATATTATAACATTGTTCTACATCGCAGAGAAATAATAAACCATAATAATCATTTAAAATATGAATTAAGTTCTCAAACGTACACATAAAGCTTGCTGTAGCGCACCAACAAAAATAATGATTATGAATGTGTCAGAAAAAACACTATCTAAAGACTATCTGAACATCTTAATTTATTCATAGATTAGTGATGTCTGAGTCGGCAGCAAAGAGGATAGTGGATGCGACTTTTGAGAGAGTATGCAGTAAGCGCGGCACTAATTTAGCTTCCACACTCAGAACAAGCAACTTGAAGTGCCTAATAATCACAGTGCACATTTATCTAGGTTAGCGTTAGAGCGAGTGGGCATGTAAAGTGGCTAACGTTAGGCTACTACTTGCATGTTTTAAAGGTCGATGAATGTTAGGCGAATGTTTAAATATATATTAGAATGATTTCTGAAGGATCATGTGACACTGAAGACTGGAGAAATGATGCTCAAAATTCAGCTTGGTCATGACAGGAATAAAATTATATATTTAAAACTATTGAAAAATTGCAATAATATCGGTTTTTATTGTATTTTTGATCAAATAAATGCAGCCTTGGTGAGCAGGGTGGGAAATTAGCACCCGCCACCCGCCGAGGGCGGGTACTTTTTCAAAGTGGCGGGTCACTTTGCCGTGTATACCAGCCACAGTGGCGGGTGGATTATAATAATGCTGCGTTCGCACCAAAAGAGTTCGCAAAAATTCGCATCCACCGAGGGACCAGGACAGGACCACCAGACGCGCATAAACGCGTCTTTACATTGACTTAACATTGAATGTATTAAGTAGTAACCAATAAACACATGCTGCGAGTGATTTCATTGTACGGATTGGACAGCCTTTGTCAAAGAATGCGGTTGCTAAGTAACAATAATACACTTTTGTCGAGTAACTCTTTTGATTGGTTTTCAGCGCTGCGTGTCACGGCGCTGAAGAGACCGTTATACTGTATAACTTATACACATAGCTAAGCTGAGAATAAAAATAAAATAAAAAGTGTATATATATAGCTGAGCTGAGCTGGTGCAGAAGAAAGGGAAATTATTTTTAACCATGCGCGCGCGCTCTCTACACTGCTGAAGAGCGGATGATCTGAAAACACAGACAAGCTGGAGTTAAGCGATCTTTATTTGGGGTTTTTCTACTTAAATTAAAGTGTAACTCAGTCGGTCTGTGTTCTGTCACGAGCCGCTTGCGCTGTTTGTGCGACTAAATCTGCGATCAAAATGCAGGCTGATATCCAGCAGTGTTTTTAATGTTGATCATATATGAGCAAGAATGCAATGTTTCCCGAATATCCACACGATTTCAAATGTGACATTGATTTTATACAACAGTAAAAAAAAGGGTAACATTTAAGTGCTGTACTGCATTTAAAACAGTATAGTCAGGCTTATTGCTCTATTTTGCAACGAAATCTGTGGCTTTGAACGAATCGTGAGATTCAATGAATGAATGACTCGATGACCGCCACCTACTGGCTATTTTAATATAATATTTTTATTAATATTAAAAACGTTTTTTAACATTGCATATTTATTGAACATTGTTTTATTTAAAGCATTATTTATTTTTTAAAAGGTATTATAAAGGTTAAAAATTATATGAAAAAATGTATTAAAGGGGGCGAATATTGTCCCTTAATGGAAAAGGTGTGACTGCAGGAACTTAGGAAAAGGGATATGTAGAATTGCACAAGTGCTACTGCTAAAGAGTGCAATGTAAATAATTTCTCATAAGCTTAATTGAATGGCCTAGAGAGAATAATTATGACATTTTCTGTCTAAAGACTACATATAAAATAGCTACCTAAAGTAACTGCAGTTTACTAAAAGTAATGACTAAAAGTTTGCATTCATAAGCATTTTCGTCTGAAGATGAAGACTAAGACTGAATCAAAAATGGTTGCCAAAATGAACACTGGCCTACACACACCAAGCGCACTACAACGCTGTTGCGTATGTATTAAATATGACTGATCATTTAAATAAAATGTTTTATTTAATTCAAGTTTATTGAATTATTATTACATTATTATTACATTATTATTTTCCAGGGTTTAAAATTTATACAGATTTGATATTTTCCCCTCATACTTATGTTGGAATGGGTACGAAGTTGGCATTGAATTTCATGGTATTAAAAAGGTCTTAAAAAGCCTTGAATTTAAGCTGGAGGATGCTGGGGGTACCCTGAAATAAATAAAAAACGTATTGAAGCAATTTCTTTCTTGCAATTTGAATTCCGGAAAAAGTGGCTGGTAAAAAATATAAGTGGCTGGTAAAATTGGGCATCCACCAGCCACTGTGGCTGGTGGACAAAAAAGTTAATTTCCCACCCTGTTGGTGAGCATAAGAAACTTCTTTCAAAAATCATTCCGAGCCCAAAATTCTGAACAGTATTGTATATAATGTAATTTTAATGCATCATTTTGAATATTTGAATTTAGAGTTTGAAAGAAAATAGCAAAGGTGTTTCTAATGTTTTAAAATATTTATATGACTATTGCTGACAATGATACTTATGAGAATGCAAATAGCAAACACTCACCCTGATCTGTTTGTTCTCCTCTCGTAGCCGCTGCACCTCCGTCTGCAGTCTTTTACATTCCTCCATGATCTTCTTGACCTCTCCATCATCCAGACTGGAGGCCATGGACTTCATAGACAATGTGGATGATTCCGACTTTGAGAGACTGGCGGATATCTTATTGCTTTCCATTTCATGCTGTGGCCAAAATCAGAATCACACACACACATACACAGAATCATAAGCAAATGCATCCATAAAAGAGCCAAGAATCTGTTTTGCTTATTAGTTTTAGGAGAGGGTGACATGAATGTAGTCATGCCTGCTGTCATTGTCATTTCACACACTGCCTACAGCTCAGAGCTAACATGAGGAAAAACATGAAAACCCATCCACTCACTGTTTTCTCATTTTCAGCGGGCATATCAAAGACACATCTCAGCTTGGAGTCCATCAGATCCTCGGGCTTGGCGTCCTTCCACTGCAGGAGAGAACAACAACATGTGTAAACAAGAGCCTACATTTGATTATACACCAAATAAACACCTCATGAGCCGTTTACAAACCCTAGTGACCTGCTTACATACACAACATTTTTAGGCATCATAGGAAGATTTCCACCATGGAAGATTTCCCCAGAGAAATGAAGATGATAAAAAGGACTAAAAATATTGCTAGAAATTCTGTGAACAATTAAAAATGCACAATTTACTAAAATATGTGTGTGCTTTGTATTTCTCATGCTTGTAACAGCATTGATCCATTAGCCTAGCCACATGAGCCAATTGTGGATGTTATGCATTAATAAGTTGCCCATGAAGAGAGTTTCAAAGCAGTCATCTGCGAGGTCTCGGATCGTAAAAGGGTATCTGGCTATGTAGACAGCAGACAGTGAGGCAGCTCCCTCGGTTTTGGAGTTAAGCTTTGGAGCCATCAACAAGCAATAGTGGAAATAGTTCAGGACAGTGAATAAGTAGCCAGATCTCTGCTCTAAATTTTCTTTCCACTTCTCCATCCTGACATTTTCATAACCTATTTACCATTACATCTGCTCATGCACACAAATGTTCAGTATGATCCATTTCAGAAAGCTCAGAGAGAGTCATGAACAACCAAGAGATTTGTATATGTTAATTTAGATTTCTTAATCAATACATGATTAACTAACTATTTTTCTATGTACATTTCTGAAATGCATTTTCTGTAAAGCTGCTTTGAAACAATATGTATTGTAAAAAGCGCTATACAAATAAATTTGAATTGAATTGAATTGAATTTGGATCTTGCTCTTGGACCCTGTCAAACACTGAGGTTAGGTGACAATTGCTTGTATTACTTGAACAGCAAACTCATACCCCTTTGTATCATATATTGTTGATCTATGCTGGGGGTTATCACAATATTATTGCTTAATGGCATTGCAGCACACTTTTGATGAAGTCTGTATATTAAAAAAACTCAAAAATAATGCAAAAGACTGTTTTGTGTTGTTATCGTTAACTAAAACTATATATTTTTAATAAAATATAAATCATCAGATGGAAAAAAAAAACAAGAATTGCTGCCTTCGCAACTAAGTGAAATAAAATTAAAAAAAAGTTTAAGTTCTCATTATCAAAACCGAAATGAAAATAAATGAAGGCTTAGTAAAATCTAAAATCAAGCTACAGCAAGCAGATAGTTTTGAACACTGGCTGGTTACGGTATGTACTTGCTAAAATTTTTATTTTTGATAATTTTTAACCCCAAAATGTTACGGACTAGAGCTTTAAACCTAAAAATGTAAATATAGTAGTAATAAAAGCTATTAAGAAATACTATACTACTATATAAATAAAGCCAAACAAATAACACTGTTCAAGGCTGGTAAAAACATACCAATTCACCTGCAATTAGCAGTTATAAAAGTAAATTTTGGACCCCACATATAAGACATCAAGAATGTTATATATATATAGACTTCATAGATAGTGTTACTAAAAAAAGGAGAAAATGCACCCAAGAAAAAATGGTCCTGAACAAGGGAGTATAAACCTTCAGAAAGCAGGAGCATGGATCAGTACTCACCACTCCCTCAGTGTCGGTCATGTCAGGTGGGGCCAGCAGAGACTGTACCATGAACTTGTGTTTGCTTTTCTCATTCGGATCATAATCGAACGGTTGCAGCATCACTGTAAGACAAACACAAGAACATAAATGCAGTACACATTAAACAATATATCTTTCGCGTTTTCTTCATTTTAGTGGGCAGGATAGTCATAAGAGGACAGGCAATGTTGGAGGGGGGGGGGGATTATCTGAGCCAGATTTGAACCTGAGATGCCTACTTGAGCACCAAGTGATAGGCCATGATGGCTCCAACATCATTTTTTGATTTTTAAGGAATAAAAAAAACTATAAAATATTAAAATTTACAGCAGACAGTCCAAGTACTAACAGCTTGCGCCAGTGCAAACCCTTTGTCAGGATTTACTAAAGACAGGCAGTGGAAAAAAATAGCGGTGAATAGGCATGGACAGTAATTTTTGCGGCTGACCTTATTGCATATGCATTTGTAGAAATTTTCTTTTCAGATGCAAAATTTATTGGAGGAGAGTGTCTAAATGAATCACGCAAGGTAATTTTCTAAGGTTTGCGGCAGTTTACTGTTTTATTGCAGCATTGTTTACCGCCAAAAAAGCATGTCTTAAACCAGAAGCTAATTTGCGTTGGTCATTATGAAAATGATCCGGCTGCGTTTGTGTTTTTTATTATGCAAGTCTTCAGTAGATCACGCGCAGAACTATCCACTCCCAGCTGTGTTTTTTTGGAATTGCGCTCTCACGCTAATCTGACCTGTTTAGTAAATCTGGCCCCAAATGTGATAAAATATTTGTGTGTAAAACATCCATGTTTCACAAAATGACATTACTCAGAAAAACAAAAAGACTTAGGTATTCATTTCATATAATCCCAAAACAAACGTTGCTGATAAAACTTCAGTGACCCCAGAAGAGCAATTTTTCTTACAGCTCCTAAACAGTGTTTTTCACGTTAATAACAACACATTCAGCCTTTAACTCAAACCAGGTGTTAGTGTGAGGAAGTTCACGTCTACAACCCCATCAGCACCATCCAAAGAAGGCCATGTTATTTGATGTCATTCCAACGAGCAAAAGCTAATTTAGAGCTGTTACCATGATTTACAATGATCACTTTCTTATGCCTGGCGTGCGAGGGCTCTGGCACGGTTGAAATCAGTATTGAAAGCCGATTTCACCCCCATCACCCTTTTTAAAAGACACCATTCGGATTCAAAAGGGTCTTTTTTTAACATTGGAGTGAATGTGTGCATGATTTAGGAAAACTGCTGCTAAGTTTCATTAAAAACAAATGATCTCTTAATTTCAAAGGCCCTCTTAGATGTGGCTACTACTGCCGAGCTCACAGAAGGTGCACGCCAACTCCCCCGCGAGTTAAAAAAAACCTCACTTTGGTTTTGTGTGCCATTATGGCAATCAAGCGCCGTCGATATTGCAAACTGAAAACAGACGGCTGAGACAGATTGGGAATGTCCTGTTTTGTCAGTCCCGATCTTTCCGACTGCACTAGACCGGTATTTCACTAGCAGCATCGAAGAGGTATTTTTAAACGCATCAACAGAGGAAGAGGGATTAAATGAGTCTTGACATGACTTTATTTGTACAGTTCACATTAGTAATATTACTAAAAGAAATGTGCACTGTGCAAATATTCAGATTTCTCACCCATAGCTGTTGCTATCCTTGACGCAAGATGTGGAGAAAGTCAAAGTATCAGTTCAAGTTCATACCACTCAGCTTTGCCATCACAGGAATAAATTACATTTTAAAATATATTACAATAGAAATAATTTATTTAAAATTTGAATAACACTTTACAATGTCTCATTTATTAAAATTAATTCATGCATTACCTAACGGTGAGCAATATATTTGTATGCCATTTATTAACCTTTGTTCATGTTAGATCACAGTGCAATACTCATTCAGTACTCATCAACAGATCCAACTTTTGATTAGTAAATGTTGAGATTAACATTAACTTAGATTAATGAATGCTGTAAAAGTATCGTTCATTGTTAGTTCATGTTAACTAATTTAGTTAACTAATGTTAACAAACGAAACCTTATTGAAAAATGGTACCATAATATTTCACAACAATACTACTGTATTTTTGATCAAATAAAGAAAATGAGACTTTTAATTTTTTTAAAAGGTAGTGTATCAATTGTCACAGTAATGAAAACAGCAATACACGCTACCGCCCACTCACGGTGCATGACGTTATATACACATTGCAACACAAATGAAAAAAACAACTACTTTTTAGACTGAGGGTGCGTTTAACGATGTACTGAAAACAAAAAAACGTATTACTTTGCTTTTTTTTTTTTTATGTTAGCGTACACACGACAACACTGCCAAACGATCCTTGTCAGGCCGGTAGTTGGCGACGTTATGTGTAAATGAACGGCCAAAATGCATAAAAGTGTGAGGATTTTTTCAATGTTCAAAACTGCAATCAAATAAACAGATGCGTGTTGAACGTGCTGAAAAAAACCCTGTTAAAGTCTAAGTATTAAGTTATTGTCTTGAACAATAAAATGGGCGGCTCCATGCTGACTGTGATTGACAGTTCGTTCTGGCAGATCACTACTGACACAATCCAGCAAGAGCAAGGCAGTGATTTAATAATTATTAAAGCACAAGAGCATGATTTCTTTACCAAAGAACATCTTTATGTGATGCTTAAATTTGCAGAACATGGAAATGTTAGCCCGAGACGGTTGGAAATTTACAAGAAACAGAATAGTGAAAATGAATTTGATTATATTTAGCCATTTAATGTGATTGACCTGATAATATTACAAAATATGAACTAATTTATGCTCTCAGGTATGCATACTTTTGATCAGATATCTCTAATGTGCAATGTAGAAAGACGAGGATTGTTCATGTACAGAAAGGTCTTTCTGGATCACCTTTTTTGTTTTGAAAGCAACTATATTTGGCACAATCTCAGTCTTTTACACAAACTTTATGAGCTGTCTGCACATACTGTTCTTTCTTGTATTCTTAAGAGAATTATTTCTAATCACACAGAGCTTGTGTGGTCATAACTTGAGGTGTCATCTTCAGGGCTGTGGCCTGTCTGGGGGCAGGACAACTGCAGAAAACTGTCGCCCTGGGCCATGGGCATTCAAACAAAACACCTGACTGCAGACAATCATTCCTCTGCCTAATTAACTGGATCCCTGGAGATAAAAAGCAGAGCAACTCCATTAATTATGAAACATGACCTCGAAATCCCCTCGGCAAAAACTATAAAGTCTAAATGGAGAGAGGGAGAAAATGTGAAGAAATCCAGACAACACTAATGGTTAGAGAGGCATACTTAACTTACTAAGATCCAAAGCAAATGTTCTGAGTCATGACAGGGTATTAATAAGTATAATCAACAAGTAATTTACTATTATCATGACAGTATTATAAACACTAAGTGATTAACCATAATAAACCACATTCAGCATGAAGTTGTTTACTGGTGTCTCCACCTTGCAGCTAAAGAAATATCATGACAAAAATCTCAATTACTGATCTCTTCATTATAATGTTTGGATTGATGGATGGAATTATATATATTTATATATATATATATAAAAAAAGACAAAGAATAGGTTTAAGAAAAAAACGAAACAAGTCAACCTATTTTTTGTTAACTTGCAGATTGTCACAATCACACTATTATCAGTCGGTAACCACAAATATATCTTTAAACTTACTTACAAATATATCTTTTAGTTACTTCACTTAGTGCAGCCAAAGATCAAATAAAGGCATAGATAGAAGCGTTACATAATGGTGAAATTTATGTGAATGTGAGTGTTAAATATGTGTGTAGTCTTCTGACAATGTGGAAGTGGACATATACTGTATAAAGAACTTGCCAAAGGTAAAGTTTCTTCCCTCATAACAGATTCATGAGGGATTCAGAGCTTGAAGTTGTTGCTTTTGAACTGTCAACAAAAAAACTTCACAACCCAGACAGACAGTGATGTTTGAGAACGGGTGGAGACTTGAGGCTCGTCTCATAGGTCTGGATAAAAGTCAAAAGCCCATTAACCAAAATCCATTGTGCATCCCCTCTGATAAACACGCCAGGGAAGACAAAAAAAATAGCTTGTCATCGATTCAAATACAGTCCATTGTACATATTGACAGGGACCAGGCATCTCACCATGGAGAGAAATTCCAAACATTGGAATCAACAGAATAATGAGAGCAATTTAAGAATGTCCGTGAGATTCCAAGAGGTTCTGAGATTTCAAATGAGTTGAGTTATTAGCAAAACTCTCAAAGGTCTCAGAGACCAACACTGTTGTTACAAAATTATCTCTTGGTTATGTAAAGGCTTCCGTCATGCACAAAGAGCAGTCGGGTAATAGATATAAAGGTGCTGTAACAAATGTCTCCATTTTGCCAACCACAGTATCTCACAGGAGACGGGTCAAGGGTACTCCAATGACTTCATTAGCACATTTGCATAAAGTTACATATTCTCATCTTAGTTGATGGACACGGGCACATCACTCCGCCAACAGTCACTCTTGCTCATTTCACATCATAGCTTCTGGTCGTTTTATCACTAATCACTGTCTGCAAAACTGCCTTCAAATCAAATATTTTAGCATTATTTATTTACCTTTATAGTTTCATTTTAATTGTATTTATATAGAGGCTTATTTATTTTTATTTCAGTTTTAGCCATTTTAGTTCTTCATCATACCGGTACGCTTTATTTCTGTTAGTTGGCAAGGCAGCATTTCACATTTTTTGTTTAAGATTTTTTATATAATATTTTTTTAATTACTGAAATTTATTTGTAATAGTTTCAGTGAACCAAATTTTTTTGGGGTGATTTTTTTTTGGGCAGTTTTTGCTTCATTCTCACCTTCCGTTCAAAAACAACAAACGGTCTGTGTTTCTGATGAGTTGATTCTCTGTAAATTCACACATACAGAAAAAAAAATGTGTCTGCAGAAAGGGCTAACACTTATAACAGGGACGGGAATCTGGATCCACACAGACAGAACAGCCTACGGATACAAGTCAAGCTGTAAAGCTCACACAAACAGATTTCCTGTGACACATCGGCAGAAAAGATCAGATATGACACACTATTAAACAATCCCTTTCAAAATTGACCTAAATAATCAACTGCTCATACTGATCAATTACCTGACAGAGTTAATGATCATTTGATAGCAACAGCAAAGGTTCTTTGAAAGACCGCTAATGGCGTTTCATTACAAACATCTGTCATATTACACACAATATTGACATCATCATCGCCAAAGTTGTTCCTCCATAATATACAGACTTGGAGCAGATGACTCATAGCACTGTATTTAATGTAATGAAACTATATATGGCTCTGTATCTGCAAGTGTAAATTAGAAAAGTAGAGGTAGTAATAACAATAACACTTTTATATATGTGTAAATTAATATTTATTCTTATTTAATATCAACACTTTAATATCTTATATACCGGTAATTCAATTTAATTCATCACAATCTTTCCATTCAACTTGGTTCATCAACCATAACTCCTTCCAGTATAGCCAGGAATCTTGAAGTTGTGATTATTGATCAGTTAAGCTTCAAAAACCATTTTGCTACAACGGCCTGGTCCTGCAGACTTGCCTTAATATCCAACATTAGAAAGATTAGATCCTCCCTAACAGAGCATGATACACAACTCCGTGTCGAAGCTCTTGTTCTATCCAGACTGGACTATTGTAATGCTCTCTTGTCAGGCCTTTCAGCATGTACTAGTGTCAAACCTCTTCAACTGATCCAGAACGCCAGAGCAAGAGTGGAAGAGAGCGCACATCACACCTCTCTTCACCGGTTTGCACTGGCTGCCAATACCCACTTGCATCAAATTCAAGGCTCTGTTTGCCTACAGAACAACCACTGGCTCTGCACCACTATACTTAAAGTGAACGGCGCTTCGTGGTGCCATCTCAGAGAGGCATAAAATCACTCACAGACCTTTTCCTTGTCCGTTCCCTACTGATGGAACGACCTGCCTAACTCGATCTGAGCAGCTTTTAAAAAACAGCTAAATGCATCTTTTCCGTCACCCTATGACCCAATAATATAAGCATTACTTGTTCTATTCTGTTTCTCTATTTATTTATTTCCCCCCCAAAAAACTTTTTATGTGCACTTTGCTAGACTAACTGGGAATTGACACAGCAATTACATATTGTTGCCCTCTCAATGATTTGATTGCTTCTATTGTTCTCATTT
Source organism: Phoxinus phoxinus (assembly GCF_949152265.1). Taxonomy (NCBI): domain Eukaryota; kingdom Metazoa; phylum Chordata; class Actinopteri; order Cypriniformes; family Leuciscidae; genus Phoxinus; species Phoxinus phoxinus. The sequence goes on from NC_136886.1 coordinate 5,683,288, forward strand.
GTAAGTAGCTTTGGACAAAACCGTCAGCTAAATGATTGAATGTAAAATTATAAATAATATTATTTAGCTTGCTTCAATAATAATTAGGGATGTAGCGATATATTGAGATAAAAATGCGATAATATGCATGTATCATAGATGTAAACGATATGACTCGCGATACAGACTTAGTTTTATCCAAGACTCAGCTTACCGTATTTATAAAGTATAAATTACCCAAGAATGTAAATTCGGTTAGTTTACAGAGTTTCAGTAACAATACTACATTAAACTACTAATATAATGTATGATAATGCAATAGGACAATATTTGTGGGTCTTGATAATGCCAAATGTCTGATTTTAACAGTAAAAAATGGCTTACATTATTTATAAGCTATGCTATGTGTAGTTCTGTATTTTTAGGTTCAGAATCATGAATATTTTTATTCTGGTGTCACCATTATTTTACTGCTTTACCCGTTCTCTCTTAGGTTTTCAGCCATCACAATTAAAATTCAGTTTTATTGTTCAAACACACATATTCAATAGTTAATTAACATACAGAAGGTTCGATTAAATCCTGAAATATTGTTAAGTTGTATGTACAACAAAGTTATTGAAAATTGTTAATGTTTTGGAAATTCAAATCTCAGATTCATTTTTTTATTTTGTTCACAATATTGTGATGCGTATCGTAAACCCAGTATCGTGATACGTATCGAATCGTGAGCTGAGTTTATCGTTACACACCTAATAATAACAACAACGACGACGACAAGAAGAACTATGAAGGTAACAATATTCTTGTCGTCATTTGGACATGATAAAAATCAAGAGTGATCAATGGTATCAAAATGCAAATTTTAAGAAAAATGAGGTGCATTTACCAGAGACGTTGATGGAGGTTCCGGCATCAATCACTCCGCTGTTTGGCCGCACGCAGTACCGGCGCGGTGCAGTCGTCTTTACTTTAAAGCACACATTTCTGTCTGTGGGATTAGCGAGCTTTAGGGTGGTGGTCACCACATCTGTAAATGGACCTGAGGGGAGAAAGACAGGACATTCAATTGTTACATTCAAAACTCGGGTGTTGTTCTGTGGTTGTTGTCATGCAGTTGCTAGGGTGTGCTGGGTGATGGCTTGCTGCAAAAACATCTCAAACAATATCTGCAGCCAGACTGCTCTAAGTGGCCACATCGATTTACAACCTTGTAACCGATTTCACCCCACCAAGACATAATGATTCGAGACAAATCACATTAGTGGCACATTACAAAATTAGTGGCACATCAAAGGCCAAAAGACCAAAGTATTGTTCTCAACCGTGGCACTCGCTTTACACTGCGGCAAAGAATAAGGGATTTTCAGGAAAATGGAACAAAGAGAATTTGTTCTATCAACAAAATTTGCTAATCAGTCCATATCACAGAATCAATTAATTTAAATGTCTATGGTGATGAACAGAGACTTGAAAACTATATGGTGATCGAGAGAAGATTTATACAGGCTTTTAAAACCTTGGGGTCGGGGGTTGTGTTTTTGAAAGTCTCTTATGCTCAATAGGTTTCCATGAAATCAAATCATTTCCAACAACTTTTCGAATATTTCACCCGGAAACAAGGTTGAATCGTTGATATGGAGTAACTGGGATATGTTTTTCTCTGTAAAAAGTAATAAAATAAAAATGTAGAAAAACAAATAGGCCTAAATTTAGTAGTAGTATAAATATGTTTGTATTAACACTATAAATCCAAGGATAACTTTTTTCTATGATAGTCAACATAAAACAGAATAATTTGCAACACATTTTTTATTTCCATAATGTGCCATTTCCATGTGCAAAAACAAATAAAATGGGACTTTTATCCATCATGCAGGCAGAGCAAGTTATTACATTTTGATGATTGATTACAAAGATAAACAATGAAATTGTGCACAATATAACCATAAATATGTGTTGAGAAAGTAAATCGGGCCAATTTTGATTTCACGTTGACAACCATACATGTTACTGCTGTCTCGAACATCCTTCACCCTTTGTAATATGGCAGCACCACACATCAAGTATGCAACACCTCATCTGGGTTAATTCTATTAAACCAGTTAAATTATTGAGAGGCTGAGACACTTGAAACCCATAGTGAGCCTTATGTTGTTTGAGCCTTTATGTTGTGTGTTAGAGGAAAAGACGCAGACGAACTAAGCGCCTTGGGCCTTTAAAACCTTAAAAGAGAGACAAACATCGCACAAGGCCTAAGAATGGACTAATCTGGCCAAAAGCCTTACGCTCCATGTCTTTTCCATTCACCTATACGGAGAACCTGATCGAATTAGTGCATGAGTAATTGCAAAGCACGAGTCATGCAGAAAGGCCTCATTCTCTGTATTAATTTTATTAGGTAAATTACATCATCACCGATCAATACCAAGTGCCTAAGAAGAAGGAAAAAATATTTTTGAAAAAATAGCCCTTTTTTTTAGGGCTTGGCATTGATTAATTTTCTAGTACTCATAAAAAAAGGGTTATCAATTAATCTAAAATTATAATATATAAATGAAAAAAAAAACAAGTATGACTTACAGTAAAATTATAGTTTATTTCGCAAACGTCACTACAAAAATAACGGCTTTTGAATTAAGCTGACCTTTTTAAAATCAGATTTAAAAAAGGCTAAAAAAACAATAAAAAAAACACTTGCACGTAGAGCTTTGAATTGTAGTAATGCATACTATACATGAATATTACCATGTAATCTCACTTTAATGCATAAATATTTTTCAGAAAAGATCCTCAGTTTGACCTCTAGAGTCAGACTGAGCTTCAAGAAAGTTCTAGGATATTCTGCAGACACACATATGATCCCCTGGGCACCTTAAAAAACTCACTGTACACATCATTTAATGTAGAAGAGGTTTTCCTGCCAAACAAGGTACAACGGTGGAAAAGCCTCGAGCGATTATGCGTGCCTTTCGTACAGCTCAGAAATACCCAACACATCTGTCTGCAGTGATGCAGCGTTCATCTACATGGAGAGATACTTGGCATCCGCACGTGTGCAGATGTGACTCGTCTCTCCAACTCGGCATTTCAACATCTGCCTCTCATTTACACCCTGCTTTATAGCCCTAAAACATATTTATTACAGGACCGTTTCATGATCATTATAATAATAACTTATCCAAGGTCTGAATCAATGAGCACTTATATAATTTCACCACATAGTTCAAGGTATTAGTGATTATAAACGGATGGAACAGGCCAAAAAGATGCAGCTCTGCTAAATCAAACAGACGTCACCATATTTTAACAGCTTTGACCCATTACTACTACACCTGGACCACCTCAAAATCTCAAACTGCCCTTTATACTTCCTAAAATGACATATAATTATTGTCTGGAGGTACTTCCTGAACTCTACAGACGAGTCTCAGCTTTAGACGCTTTAAATATAAAGTGGCATGCCTGGGCGGTCGGGTTATTGTTACCTGAAGTCACCTGCTACTTGAGAGCATCACTAACTTTTCAATGAAGTGTATTGTAGGGGGGAGGAGTCTGAGGCAGGAGGAGTGGTGTAACTTTTAAGATGATTTTGGCTTCTTTATGCTGTATGACCCATGCAGGCAGTCCTCTCTGGGGGCAAGCCTTGTCCAGTGCTGTGAAACAAATGCATTGTACCTCATTTATAAAACAATAAGGCTGCAACTGAGCTTTGGACTACACCTACCAACTCTGCAGTGGATTTAAGATCCCTTTAGCTTTGATATAATGTCAGCTTCATTATATAATGTCGGCTAAATTAACTCTTGAAAAACAAATATGTCAAACTGTCCTCAATTGTGCAGTACTTACAGCTTTTACATAGAATTTGTTGAAATTATGGCTTTATATATATGCATTAAATCATGACCCATAAAATGCATGATACTAACAACAGGAAATAAAGATGCATTTCTAAAAACTGCACATTTTTCAACTTGACAGCCATGTGACGCTTAAATTATGTGAAGATTATATATTAAGTGTGAATTTTAGCTTATTATTCTTGCACACGTTCCACTACTCTTGTCACTTATCCAATATATAACAACAATTAATAATTGGTCTGATATGTGAGGGAGAAATTTGACATTCTTCATTGTCTGAAAAGAACTCAAACTAAAAATGTATAGTGGACCTAATAAGCCTGTCGGAAACAAAAACGTTTGGACAATCACACCAGGCGACAATTTTACTGTAACTATGCACTACCCTTTGAATCAGGACAATTTTGGAGAAGCATTTTATAACTGGCACTGTTCCACAGTGGAACCAACTGAGGCTAATCTTCCTCAATTTTAGTGATTGATTCACAACCAAAATGAAACCTTGAAGAGAATGACATTACTCCCAGCATAGGCTTGATTTAATGTCAACAAATGAGCATTTACACGATTACTAAGCAACCCTTTAAACAGCAGCACACACACTTTTGAAGACATTAGCATTAACCAGTAGCCCTCATGGCCTAGGTGACATCAGTTGAAAGTCGTTTCAGAAGAATCGTGCACAAGAACAGTATTGCTCAACAAGCAAGATCACCAGAGGAAAACTAAGCAATAAAAAAGGTGCAATGTTTACACACTCATTAGCTTTGAATATATCAAAAGTTTGTCATGTTGATAAGCAAAGATCAGATATGGCTTGTTGTAAAAAACAATGTGTCAGGCACTTTGTGAGTGAACAGTTCATTTAAGAATTTATTCATAAATAAAAAAACACAAAACTGCAGGTTAACATGAAACCAACAAAAAAGACGTGACAGGAACAGTAAGTATATTGCTTTCAATTAGGGATGGGGCCGATCCGATCCAGTATCGGTATCGGGGCCGATACCAGCGTAATTCACGTATCGGATTTTCCCGATCCAACCTGCCGAGAAATCCGATATCCATGAGCCATGCGCTTTAACGTTGTCTGCTGAAATGACTCCAAAAGTGATTCCCGCCGGCGAGTCTGCTAGCTGGCTGCAAACTGTGGAATGGATTTCCTGAACGGAGGCGCGGCTCAATGAGACACAGAGTTATAAGACATGTCCCCGCTCAGGAAAGCCATTCCGCAATTTGCAGCCAGCTAGAGCAGGATAGCATTGAGCAGCATTGTGGCTAGCCAACATGTCCGCTGTGTGGAAATACTTCACACTGGAAACACTGCAGAGTGCAATGTTTGCAAAGCTGTAATGCATAGAGGCGGAAGAATATGGTATCTCTGGTATCGGAATAGTATCGGTATCGGCCGATATCCAAATTCAGGTATCGGGATCGGATCGGAAGTGAAAAAATGTGGATCGGTGCATCCCTACTTTCAATCATGGCGAAACAAAAGAGAGACGATGTCATTGGTGCTGCTAGGTGGAATTATGCAATGGAGAGAAGGTTGGTGGAACTATGGTATGCTCCTGCCTGATGTTTCGACAAAGGACTATATCACGACTATACGATAAATGTTGGTGAATGATAGTGGAGGCGCTTCAGCAACCCGGTGAGTACTGGAATTAGCATCAAGGCTGATTAAGTTTGCTTGCGTGTACGTGGCAAAAATTAAGTCATTGTGCCGTTGACGGAAGTGCGTGCGACCCCATTTCGTGTGGCGGTGTGCACAGCAATTTTTGTGACTTTCAGCGTGGCTTTGCTTCCGATGACGCACAATTTGGAGGCGAATCTGGCCGAGCAAGTACGTTTGTACCGGCACGCAGTTTGCGCGTGTCTAGATTAATTGCTTACATTTACAAAATGAGCCTACTATAGCAGAAATAAGCCCTTTTAATGAAAATAAAGGTCCATGCTTAATAAAAAAAAATTCACGAAATGAAATGGAAATGTTTAGTAAAATTTGAAAATATTTAAGATTAAAATCATTGTTTAATTTAGTTTTAGACATGTTCTCATATCCATTTATATAGTTCTAATGTCACAAGCAATAATCTCAAGGTTAACTGGATTTTACATGATCGTTTTGTAGTGTGGTTTTGGTAAAGTGTACTCAAACAAACTGTACCTTACTACACACTACTGATTCCTCACCCCCTGTCGTTTCAAAGAATAGTACAACGGCGAGCGCATTAAATATAAACGGCTTGGAGAGATGTGCATGCAGTCAGCGGAGCCAGACGAAAGTTTAAATCAGGCTTAAAGCTAACATGCCGATTCACGTTGTTTGCTAGTTCAGCCTTTTTGATGACATTACACACATCACTAAAAGCAAGCAATGTTTCTGGTCTATGACACAAATCGTAACAGACAAAAATATTGTGTTGTCTGAACCTGGCATAACGTCACCTCACAGGCTGCAGGTGTGAACAAGCAGCAGGAGAACCACCCTCATTTTAAAAGGGACATATCATGAAAATTAGGGCTGGGATTTTTCAATAAATCGTTTTTTAAAATGTGGTCGATTCAAAATCGATTCTAAAGCGCCATGAATCTATTTTTTCCCCATATTTATTTATCTATTACCCAAAAGCCAGTATTAGTTTTCCTACACTGTTCATAGGGTTGCAGCCTCCATGTTACAGTTAATGCTGTGAGATTTTATGTTTGTTTTATCTTAAACATAAAATAACCTGATCATGTTTGATCAAGGCATGCGATTGTTCTGACTTGTCCAATTTTCAGCATCAATTTTACATCTTGCATCAAAATCCTGTCTATTCATTGCATGCATTTGAAATATAGAGTTGGGTTCGGTTTTAATTTACACAAGTGTACCTAAAATAAAAAGTTTAATATACAGGTTTACTTTGTAGCTCTTAATTTCTTTTTATTAATTAACCACTTTATGTTCAATGTTCTTTTTTAAAATAAATATAGGATTTGTATTAAACCTATATTCATTGAGTCGAATCGAAATCGAATTTAGAATCGAAATCGAATCGTAACATCTGAATCGATACCCAGCCGGCCAGCCCTAATGAAAATCTGACGACTTCTGTGTTTAAGTGCTATAATCGGGTCCCCTGTACGTCATCTACCAACCCTGAAAACGTGAAAACCTAGTAACTTTGTTTTGATAAGCCTTTCTCTGCAAGCATGTCAAAAATGAAGCTGATCAGATTTCGCTTCCCTTCTGAAGTAGGAAGGGGATCTTATAATATTACCGCCTCTTAATCTGCACGTTTCCACCCACAGCGCCGCCATTTGGTTTTCTCAAGCGACAACAGTGTAACCAGTTCTTCTAACGCAATGGCAAACGTTCCAGCAAAGCATGCAAACTGTTCTGTCGTTGCTGCACAGACGAGCACTGAACACTATTGGACCAAAAAAATGTCACAGCTGTCTTATAAAGACCTCAGGGAACTGTCAACTTGTGTAAAAAAAGTTAAACATTACAGACAATACATGCAAGTCGATGAGATTGATCAATGTAACTCCACAACAACTACATGCATGTATCCACTAACCATTCATAAACGTCCAGGTGCGTCTAAAAGTTACAATCTCTTCCTGAGTCTCTCTGTAAGGCTGCACTCTCTCCGCTACGGGTTATTTCTGAGATTTGACTGAAATTCACGTTTGTTATTCCCGGAGTATCTGAAGCTCGTGTAAAGGATCGGCTCTCTTCTGAACAGGGGAGGGTAGCAGCAGCTCATTTGCATTTAAAGTGGCACACACAAAAAACGGCACGATTTTGGTCACACCAAAAAAGGGGCAACTTTGACAAGCTATAATAAATTATTTCTGAAAGAAATTTCAGACACATTCTGGGGACACCAGATTTATAATACATCTTGTGAAAAGGGGCATAATGTCACACAAATATGGTTTTCAAAATGTCACTGGTTAACTCCAGACAATTCACAAGGTGTGTCCTGACAGTTTACAAACAATGTAAATATGCCGAAGGTAGAGTGACTAAGATGGAATGCGGTTTCACTGATATTGCAAGTTGATTTGCCAAAACTTTAACATTAAAGCATCTTTTAGGAAATCAGTCAGTGTGATATTATTTTGAAATATCACTTTTTAGCAAATAAAAGTTTCAGAGGGAGGCGGCTGCTTTGGATTAAAGTGTCAGCCGAATGTATAAATGTAAATGTGAAAGTTGAGCTCAATGCACTTTCATTGAGCTCCTTAAAGGGGTAGTCCACCAATGATAATTCTGTCATCATCACTCACCCTTACACCATTCCAATCCAAACCTGTATGACTTTTACTCTTGTATGGAACACAAAAGAAGATTTTTTTGGAATGTTGGAGCCTGTTGACTAAGGGGCGGTCACATGGGAGGTGTCAGTGCCTCCACAGCATTCTTATTGGCCGATTTCTTGCGAACTTTAATAAATAGAATGCTAATGTAAACATGTACACAACAATATAGCATTGGTCTCCTGTCTACAGTAATTAGTGTCCCCAGTCCATAAAATGAACCCTGAAATTGTGTAAACATCAAATTTATGAACTTACAAAGTCCCAAACCTTAAAAGTCTACAACATGGCAACTTGTTTTCACAAAAATACCTAAATAAGTTTGTTTACGACATAATATCCACAATATATCCATGTCAGGTGGAGCAATAGTACAGGTGTCTTTTCAATGGTGACTTCCTGACTGGAAGGAAGCAGCATCAAGGTGGGTTGTTGTCAGTGTTGCCAGATTACGCTATAAAAATATGCGACCTGTTCTGCAAAAAATAAGCCAAATATAATCGACTTGCCAGACAGAAAAATGTCAAAATAAGCGGCCCAGTTCTTCATGTTTACGAAAGGAAACATTTCTCCTTCTGATCATCTGAACACGAGGAGAAATGAGCTCTCGCATTGACAGCTCACTCACAGCGGTCATTCAGAGAAATATAACACTAAATAACGTCAAGACATACACACTTTGTATGCAAGTAGGCGAATTATTAACAAGCAAATATACGCTGATATGAATAAGACTATAATAAAAGCAACAGTCCATATTTTAAGCGACTGTATGAAGAAGATTTTTAAAAAAGCAACGTCGCTAATAATAAGCGAACATGGCAACACTGGTCGAACTGCTCCATACTAACCGAATTAACCAGCCCACCACCAGTAGAGCCTGTATTTTAAGGCCTAAACAGGCTAGCTCGAGCTAACGTGCTAGTCAGTCTTCTGGTAAACCTAGTCAGCACTTAATCTACGTTACTCCTTGTGAAAGGCGTTTGGTGTCTAATTAGTTTGGAGCGATTCATCACTACGGCGCTGCGCCATATTCATTATTACTACAAGGATTGAGGCCTGTCAGAAACGCCATCTCACCGCCTCTTTTTGCCCTTAACCCCCTAAAAAATGACCCTCCCTCTTTGTGTTGGGCGTTATAGGCGCTCGTCCACGGCTGTGTCAGTCGCTCCACTCACCTCGGAACCTCAGTTCGTGCTGCGGTTCTAGAAGCAGGACCTGCTCTGGCCTGGCCATCTCCCACTGCGCTTGAAACGCGTTCAGACTGGCTGCGCTGACGTCCGCTCGGACTGACGGTGACGGGCTTGACGGTTGAGGCTGTTAGTCGATGAGGACTTCTGTTACATTTATTTGAAATAAAAACTCCACAAGGCAGTGGAAATAGCTCAGTTACCCGATCCACTAGCGACTGTTGTGATGCAGCAGGAAGGGACTGTGGGAGAGAGAGAGAGAGCGAGAGACTAGAGAGAGAGAGAGGCTGGCCGTGACGTCACTGCCCCTGCAGTACTCAGTAGTGGCGACTGATGTGAGGAGAAGGGTGTAGTAGAGTGAGGGAGGGGTGGGTGGGCTGTCTTTATGGGTCATCTGTCAAGAACCATGTTATGAAAATGTTACGGTAACTTTGCAGTGTTATATGCCCAGTGCATTTGTTATATTAACATACAATGACCACTGAAGAAAATGCTAGCCTTTTTATAATTAAAAAGTGTTTTATTATGCTAAAATATTAGGCCTATATATAATTAAAAACTGTTTAATATATGCCCTAATAATAATAATAATAATATGTATATATATAAATTCATACAGTTTGTATAATTATTTTATATTCAACGAACCTTATGATTAAGAGACAAAAAAAGGCTACCTAAAAAAATGGCACTGCAAGAATAGAAATACTTTTTATAATTAAAAAGATTTAATTATATTAAATTAATAATATTTTAAAAACTGTTTACTATTTATTAATTAATATATACCCTAATATAACACAAATATATAATTAAATATATATAATTTATATATTTATACATAAAAATAATAATAAATGGCACTGCAAAACAGTTAAAAGGGTAACTAAAATTGTTCATGTTTTTGTATTTATTATATATTTCTGTAAGAAGAGTATTTGAGCTGTGTAGATTTGAGAATGATTTTTTTTAAATGGCTAATCATAATGTAAGGATTGTATGAAGAAAACAAATGTAAGCAGAGAAAATCTAAATCTGTTCTTCAAAAGACGTATAGTAATCCAACTGAATATCTAAGAATGAACATGAATTACTTTATCCTCAGCCAAGATTCTTGTATATGTCGTACTTGCATCTGGTTGAATTATAGGTGAGTTAATTTATGCTCAGTTTGGCAGTTGAATACAAGCTCCTGGAGGGCTGTTTTACTTTCCTCAGCACAATTAAAAGATCAGCAGGGACCCCCTGCCAAAGGAGACACATACCACAAGTGTCATATGTATATATATAGCCCATGGGCCATGCAGGAGAAACTATATAGCACTCCTGCGAACAGATTCTCAATCCCTCTGAACTGATTCCTAACTAAGACTTAGGAGTAACTTGTCTCCGGTCTGAATCAGCAACAAACCAAACAAACCCAATGTGTATGTTGATAAAGCATAAAAATCAAAATGGATTTTGTATAATTTTATTACTAATAAAGAGCTAAACATTTCCCTTTTGCACATTCACAAATGAACAAATTAATGTTATTTTCAAGCCTTCTTTGCATGACATAACAATAAAAGAGACAAGCTCAATGGCAAAAACAATTAATGATTAGGTTAAATTACTTTTGTAAATACTGAAATACAATGGTAAGTGGTAAAGTAACATTGCCTATATCAATTCATTTACAGAATTCATCCAATGTGTGGTACATACAAGGACGTAAAGTACATAACGAGAATTTCACAACTTTCTTAGGGCCAGCCCAAGACTGTTGGCTCTGTTCTTCCACCTAAACCACACCAGACGGCACATTTTCCTGTCCGACCGACTCAAGCATGTAGTTCCATTCAAAGGCATTAATGCAAAGCCCGTGCTCCCCAGCAAGAGGACAAGCAATTCAGAAAGTCCTTTCCAATTGGCCAGGAATTCAAGAACTTCAAGAGGACTAAATTAGACATTTGGTCTCACTGTGGACCACAGGCTTTGTACAAGACAAACAAACAGCTGCTCTACAACATTTAGAGCTAGCAATGCATTTCCATACATTGTAAAGGCCCTTCAGTGAGTTTATTAACATGTGACATTAGTTGAGCTGCTTCCTTCTTCAATTAGTTTGACATGAGAGAAATAAAATAAAAGAATCAACTTGAATGACTTTCTCTGTGTAAACATCAATAGAGAATGCTTAGGACTGTCATTTTTCAAGTCGTTTCAACTAGGACGAAAGACACACGGGAATTTTGAAAAAAGTGCATTTTTTTCCCCAAGTATTGTTCCAAATATGCCCCTTTTTAATTTAACAAGCGGTCTCCTAAAGGAAAATAGTGTTGTGCTAAAATTCACGGATTAACTACAATTACTGTAATAAGTCTATAAATCTCTCTGCTATTATTACTGACAGCACATATTTTGGAGGGGAAAAGTATTATTATTGCACTTGTGAATTCCTGAAAACATCATAGCGCATTGGCAGCACTGCATATAGAATCACAGGATAAAGGACGGGAATTGAAACTCGAGATTGCCCATAATATCCACTCTGATCCAATAAACACATTCTATGACTCCAATATGCCAATATAATGTGTCAAAAGCACATGTAATAATATCCATTCATTTTTTTTTTTTAAAGTACCATCAAAAGCCACATACTAACTTCTAAAAACAACATGAGATGGTGTCACGTGTTATACTGAAGTGTACATTTAGATGAATCACATTTTAAGTACATAAAACTTGGTCATTGTGGGGTATTCAGTTGATAAATCATAACATATTTATTCTATATTCACAAATGCAAAATTTGTGACAGAAAATCTTACATTTTGGCTGAATCGACTTAAATTCTACATGTGTAGAAAAAGAGCCACTCAACCACATTGTGTTATAACGCTCTTGAACGAATAGTGTGTACATTAATCCAAATCTTTCAAAGGTATAAGTTTCTCAGATTGTCAAAAAAATAAGACTTTTTGTTTCTTCAATGAAACTGACGCCAGAGCTCTTGAGGAAATATTTAGGCTGAAAAATTGAGTGACAGCAAAGAAGAGTTATTTAATTTGGGGTCAATTCAAAGAAGAATATCTGGTATAATTACTTCCCCTTTGCTTGTTTTTTTTTTTTTTTTAGACGTCTTGCTCTTTCTGAAACAAGACTAGTTTCCAGATACGCTCCTTTTTTATCCCTGTCCAGATAGTAAAGGCATGTTGGATGTGCAGGCCAAAAGTTATTCAGTAAAAGAATGAGAAAGATGAAAAATGTTTACGAGACAATTAGGGCATTTGGCAAGACCTCTCAAAATCACTCAATCCAGTAAAAAGAAAAGAAAAAGAAAAGTCATGAAAAAGAACAGCAAGGGAGCCGAAGAGACCGACTGCCAACTAACACAAATGGTTAAAATGCAATTTCAGAAACTATTTGGACATACTGTACACTTCACAAAGTCCAGGACAAAAGCCTAAAGCGCACCGTATACAAAATTCCTGCATTTGGCTCCTTCCCACTAACCTTAAAGCTCTGATATGGAAAACATGCGGACAGTTGGAATAGTTATCACATCTAACACTTTGAAACTGCTATTCTTGTCGGCATTCTAGAAGACTGGCCAACTTTCCCTCAAAGCGTGAGGGTTGAACTTCACTAATGCCCTGATTATGCACTGCAAGCAGCAACAATGGTCAGACACTGTAAAACATTAAAGTCTATTCCGACTGCTTATTAGTCCAAGAGCAGGCTGGATCTGTAGCTAGAAATCTGGCAACAGAGGATGTGGCAAATTGGAGCAAGAAACGTGTTACTATTGTTTATCTCGACTAGCAAATGGATAAAATATGCAGATGGTTGTGTTGAACTCATGCATCAACATCACTGATCTGCTACTACGGAATCGTTACTATGTCACAAAAAATGTACAGGACTACAAAATTGCAAAGATTTGGCACATTCTTCATATATAACTTCATAAACTCATCTCAAAATGGCCAAGGCTCAGATATCTCTTGTTATCAATTATCATTGAACCATAAAATCCCAGAGTTATTTTTATCTGTATTTTTAGTACTACCACTGAATTCAATTAGATTTTTTCCTATTCGAAATATAGGAAAGACAGAAGCGCATTCAGCTTTATATCCTATGCAACAGGAATACAACACTGATATTTCTATAATAGTAAATATTAAATATGGGTTTGAGTAAATCTCATGTCACATTTACCCCCAAAATCACAAGAAAAATATAATGAGGTCTATTTTTAGGAGCATTAAAAAAATAGTCCTAACAACAGACTTTAAATTGACTTACAAAATATAATTTCAGGTTTTCTTTTTTCATTTGATTTGAGTGAAATGTGACCTGGGTATTTTTATGACAGGTTTCATGCGATTCGCCCATTTATATATTTTTTTATTTTTATCATATATATCAAAGATGTGCAAAAATAGTGAGACAAGAAAGCTGTGTTGCTTGCATGGAGTGCTGAAACTCTTCAAATGTACAGAAGGACAGACAATAGCTTTACTTGAACTTTATAGAGTTTTGCAGCGGTTTTTGCAAGAATGAACGAGAGAGAGAGAGAGAGAGAGAGAGAGAGAGATGAGAGAGAGAGAGAGAGAGAGAGAGAGAGAGAGAGAGAGAGAGGAGAGAGAGAGAGAGAGAGAGAGAGAGAGAGAGAGAGAGAGAGAGAGGGGACAGGACAGTATCTGATCTGTTAAGCAGGTGTTTTCTTTGCTGTCTGATTTTGGGCAGTAATCTAGAACAGAAATGGATCCCCAAGGACATCTGAACGGGGGCTGAAGAGCGTCTTTTTTCAAAAAAGTGACCATTGCATCGGGATTCAGACAATAAATCTCATTACATTATTAACAGAACTTCTTATTTGGCTCCAAAAGGAAGTTACATAACTTCCCCTGTAACATCACATTCTTCATTTGCTATTCTCCTTGTTTAGTATTAGAAAGAAATTGAGGCTGGAGAGGATCTGGCCAAACTGTTTACGACGCGTCAGCAGCAAGTACGTTCCCTGGTCGACTCTGATGGTTGACGACGAAGTTTGAAGCCCTTGACTGCAGACCCATCTGCATCTATAACTGGGATCCTTTGACCTGTAAAGGAAATGAAATAAAAATTAAAAGGAGCATAATAACATTAGCCACGTTTACATGGACACCTTTCAATCGGAATTATTGATAAATCCGATCTTAGTGTTTACATGAACGCTAAATGAAGTGATTGCGTTACTTGTGTTGTAATATGTCATCAAGCTTTAAGCTTTTACCCTTTTCATCTCCGTAAGTGATGAACTTTTTGAGTGCCGTAACTCTGTCTGACGCACGGAGATGAAAAGGGTATGTATGGACTTATCTAACTCTACGGTGAATAACCTAAAGTCCCAAAAAGTCACCGTGTTCTTTTCATATTTATCTATTCGGGTCCTAATTAGGAGACGCGAGCACATGAACCGTTGTGCCGTGCTGCTTATTAAGCAGTAAAAACGCCCCTTTCCCCGCCCCAAAACAAGGCGCCTGTGGATGAGAGTCTGAAACAAGGACTGGTGCGACGTTGTCCTGTTCCACTTCAAAGATGATGAGTGGAAGGAGAATTTTAGAATGACACAACAGTCACTATTAAGACACTTTATTCAACAACAACAACAGCTCATTCTGTGCATCATACGTCATTACGCCATTTCTACGTCATTGACCACGCGCAGTACTTCCCAGTTTCAGGTTTCAATCCAACATGTCATCTCAATCAGATTACAAAATGTTTAAACCACCACATACAATCCGAATTAAATTTTAATCGGAATTTGGCCAATTTATTCTGACCCTTCGGATTATTAGGGTCCATGTAAACACAGCAATTGACAATAAAAATATGCATGAGGCAACAATGATTTGCCATTTCAGTGCCTGTACAAAAGTCACAAGCATGGTGTCACGCCTGTTCCTTGACGGGCAACTGCCAAGATCCATGGTAAAAGATCTGTATCCACTGTAACCCATCCACTGCCCTGGGTCCAAGTGGCGAGAACAAGTATCCACAGAAGCACTATTCTCACCACCATCAGGATCAATTATAGATCATGCATTCATTATCATTTTAATAATAAATGGTGTTGCAATAAACAGCATTTATTAAAACTAAACCTGCCTGTGATCAAGCTCAAGCTAGAGAAGATGATAACATTTAAAATCACAGGGCTCTGAATGAGTGCTTCTAGATTGTGTGTTAAATTGGCCTTGTTAATGACACAATGCACCGATGATGACTAGTTAATATTATACTCACTTATTTGAATGAAGACTTCATTGATGTTAATGGCATTTTTGGCACTGGTTTCAACAAATATGGCATGAATGGAGTCAGCATAGTCCTTGGCATCTTTCTCTGAAACCTCTCTGGAAAGCAAAAGGACAAAGCAACAGAAAATGGGTGAAATAAGAGAGTGGAGTAACAAATGTGAGTAATATAGAGCAGAAGCAGTATTACAACTCTAATACCACACTAATAAGTAATCAGTTTAATAAATGAAGAATTCTGATCATTTCAAAACTCTCAAAAAGTGTGGCATGTTATTACTATTATTATTGATATTTGAGACTAGAAGGATTTAAACCGATACCGTGGTTGAGTGAGAGATTATCTGAGTGGGATGATGGTGGTGTATAACTAGCACAGGGCAGCATGTTGGAGGTAAACATTTGTGTGCTGGTTCTCTGTGCACCTGTCACCTGATCACAGGTGCTGATCAGATTGCACCCGTGCTACACATATCAGGGCGGTCACACTGACAATGGATCAATTTTCCATTGACGCTTTGCTCTCTTAGATTAACCGCCAAGGCGGCGGTGATGTTTTCTTTAAACATTTCGATTAACTAGATTTTTGTTGGTTGTGGGTGGTTGCTAGGGTGTTCTGAGTGGCTGCATACTAGCCCTATAGATATATGTGGTGAAAGTGAAAGACTATGGGATTTTTGCCCGCTTTTGCCCGAAGTGAAAAATCGCACATCCAATAAAATATCTAACCCCAAGTATGAGTAAAAGTAATGCTTTTAGTTTATGCTTTATGCTTGAAATACTATTAAGATCTACAAGGGGTGATGTTATCAGTAAGTACATTTCCATGATGATGTTTAAAAGCAACAGATTTTTTCTTTTTTTACATTTGGAGGAAACCTTTTAAACTTGAAGCAAAAAATATGTAAAGAAACAATGATGGCTGTGGATCACCGAGAACAGCACCAGTTGCTCTAGAAAAATAAATATCTAAGCATTATGTGCCAGACAGAACAATTGCAAGAATTTTCCCTGATATTTATTGCCTGAATGGCTTGCGGTGCGAACGCTATTCCTCAGATTCAGTGTCTCGGTCTTTATGGTTTCGAGAAGTAAAATACAACCACAATGACAGCTGACTAACACTGCCAAAGAAAGCAATGGTGAACCAAGACATATCATTGGACCTGTGGGAAGAGTGAAGCAATTTAAAGTGGAAAGATAAATTACAGACCGCTGAAGAGTGGATTTCTTTTTCATCACAAGTTATGCTTATGGTAACGGTACGTGTGCGAGCTTGTTTTCAATGAGTCGAGACAAGTTGACAGCAAATATGCGGGTCTTTTCCCGACGTCAAATTGAGTTGACAGCCATTGCGGGTGCATCCCTTCAAGCTGAATAGAGATGACAGGATGTGAAGTCTTTTGTGGCAAGGACGCTGGAATTCACCTGGCATCAGAGAGATCACATTTGTTGCCAGCGATAGCCACCACTATGTTGGGTGGTCCGTGCTGGCGAAGCTCCTTCACCCAGTTCTTCAACGTCTGGAATGATTCCTAAGTGAGAGATGAAGAGATATTCAAGACAAGCAAACTTTTATGTCATCTACTGCCCCTCATGTTGCTCGAAACCTGCGTGGTCACATTTATTCAGTAGAAAACAAAAGGAGTCACCTAGTCCTAGCGGACGGTCTTCAATTCATTGAACATGAATGGAAGCACAAAAAAAAAGTCTATATGACTTGTGCACTAAATTTCAAGTCTTCTAAAGCCATACGATAGCTTTGTGTGAGGAACAGACTGACATTTAACCCACTACTCACTGAAAGTCTTACCTCAGCCCATAACTCCTTTACTGTTCCATGGAAAAAAAGATCTTACGTAGTTCGAGTGACATGAAGTTGAGTAGATGATGACAGAACTTTCATTTTCGGGTGAACTATGCCTTTAATAGCTTTACCAGCAGAACGATTTGTGTAGTCATAATGAAGAAATGTTTCATTACCTCTTTAGTGATGTCATACACAATGATAGCTGCAGCAGAGCCCCTGTAGTACATGGGAGCCAGGGCACGAAACTAAGAGCGAAACAGATAACATGCAGATGTTAGAGAGAAATAATGGCCGAAACTTTAAAAAGGGGGAAAAAAAGCAAGACTTAGTCATCACTGATAACAACCCAACATCCCTTCTGAGAGGCCGAGCGGACAATCTTTTCCTGCATTATGTTTATTTTCAGAGCTTTAAAAGAATTTGTACGCTTTGGCAGAGGTCTCCTTCGAGTTTCACGCTCACACACACATACACACACACGTTATTCCAACTTGTTCCTTTCAAACAGAACAAACAGGCAGCGGTTAGGGAAACCCGTGGTGAAAAACCCTAGAAGTGAGCCACCGTTAAAACCTAAAGGAGAATTGTGTTTCAGACGGACATGCCAAGGGAGCTTGAGAAGAGGAACTGCAAGGAAAGGCATATCAACACATGTGGGAGCCATCAGGGGAAAGATGAGCGCAACGTGTCAGAAGAAGTTAGCGTTTAATCATTATAAAATAGCATAGTTGGTTTGTTTGACCCCGGTCATCAAAAATAGACAAAAAAAATCCTCTGATTAATAAAAACAAGCTGGATCCAGTATGCCATTCCACTGAAAAAAAGACCTAAAAGAAGGGGGAAAGTGCATTATAAAATGAATGATTAAGAGAGAGGGTAGAGAGAGAAGACGTGATGAGAAACCCTGGCAGGTTTTTTTTTTTTTTTACATACTTTCTAAAGTTTAGGCTTGTGAAATAATCTTAAAATCATGGAGTTTAGAAATTTTACAGTTTTGGTTAAAGGTTATGAGCTGCAAATTGGTACACATTAACATGTTTGTGCTCATTTACGGCATGAGCTGCTAACAGTTTACCATCAATAAAAGTGAATACAGCAAAATGCATAATTGTACATACATTGTAAATAATATACAGAGGACCCAAAACCACTTGGACCCAAAAGCTTGAGGTGCTCAACTGGTTTTGCTGATCAATGAATCACTACTAAGTGAGACAAATTATTTAACAATTATTTATAACTATACTCCACAAACTAATTTATACAAAGTTTATTTAATTTATAAAAACAAATCAAATTGGATTTTAGTTAAGACAACAGGCCAGAGGAATGCTTAATCCATCTTTTTTTGCCAATAAAATTAGTAAATCAAGTTTGACTGACACGGTTTCTCGCATTTAAAGCTGTTTTTGGCTAAGTTTGCAGCACAAGGAAGAGGAAACGCTTCAGTTTAGCTTTTGACTAAAATTGCAGGATGTCTCCTTAGACATATTCCAGGATTCCAGACTGTGTGGTCCCTCTCCAACTCTCCTCCTGCATTTTCTCTCATCCAACTTCCTCCGGTCACTCACTACCTCTTCAAATGTATCTTGCCGTTAAGTCGACTATTCAATTTTAAAGATCTCGTGAAATCACTTTACTAGCTATAATATGGATTTTTTTTCCACCCATTTTGAATCAACCGTTCAAAAGTTTGGAGCACGATAAGATTCTTTCATTTTCTTAAAATAAGTTTCTTATGCTTACCAAGTCTGCATTTATTTGATCAAAAATACAGTCCTTTTAATGTGTTTTGAAATGTAATTTATTCCTGTGCTGGCAAAGCTGAATTTTCAGCATCTTTACACCAGTCTTCAGTCACATGATCCTTCAGAAATCATTCTAATATCCTGATTTGGTGCTCAAGGAACATTTATTATAATTATTTATTGGAAATACATTTTTGTAATAATGTAAAAGTCTTTACGATATCTTTTGATCCATTGAATGCACCTCCAAAGCCACTAAATCAAAACAAGTACAAAACAAGCCATGTTTCTACAATGCTGTTCTGAAAAGCAATGTGCCGGATAATTATCTAATCAAGAGCTTGACAGCCAGTGAAAAGCCAGATCACAGCTCCCGGCGGAGTACAGGAAACTGTGGACAGAACTGTCTTCTCTTCACAAAATCACAATAGAGCTTGAAGTTAGAAAAGAAGGAGGGAGGAAGGAAGAGAGACAGATTTTGGCTTCAGCTGTTTTTCTCAAACTCTTATCTCTGACAAGGCCTAACATTTCATCCCATCAGGCTCTGGAGCATCCCGAACAAAGAAAAGGAAAGAAAACTTGACCTCTTTAACCACTCAAACGCCACAATGATGAACTTGCACCATCTTTACCGGTGGGAATACATCAAAGCGCTAAACAGGTCCAGATGAGGGTAAAGAGGCTCGATAAGTCAGACTTTCCCATATGCTCAGACCTTCATATGCAATGGGAGACAAATATCTAAGACAGATTTTATTTTTGTTATAAATTATATCAGCAAAACAATATGAGTGAAGATTGGAAATATGTGGCCTTGTCTATATTTTGAACAAAGAACTGAACGTGACAAACCCCACAAATTTGTTTCATTTGACCAAGAAACACGTGCAGAATATATAGCGCAAACCTCAGTAAATCACCTTGCATGATTCATTTAAAAAACTCTTCTCCCATAAATTTTGCATCTGAAAGGGAAACTCAAACAAATGCATATGCAATAAGTTAATCTGCAAAAATAACCCTCTATACGCCTTTTCAGCGCAAATTTTCACTGCGTGTCTTTAGTAAATCCTGACAGTAGTTTTTTTTAACAGCAAAAGAGGGTTTGCGTGGGCGCAAGCTGTTAGTAAATCTGGCCTATGGTATGATACTATTTTTTCTAACAGCTTGTGTGGGCCGCTTGGCATTCTACATTTAGCTTCACATAACATCACAGACAAACATGAGAGGAGATCATATTCCAAACAGCCTCAAGACTGCCGTCAAATTGAGAGTGGTGATAAACATCTCAAAATATGAGATGTCATCCGTACTCTTCAGTTGTCTCTCCTAACGTAGAACGTTTTGGGGGAGAAGAGCGTATCTAGCTATACGAAGAAAACCAGCCCCTTTCGAATGACATTAAACTCTCTCTCGCTCAAATGTATGCCTACATAATAGTAAGAGAAGAGCATGCAATACTGCCCTCTGTCTGAACTATAAAGACACTGCAAAAACAAAAAGTGAAACAGCTTGTTTGTCACCCAAGTGTGTGTGTGTGTGTGTGTGTGTGTAGTGATTGTTGCTGTGATTACCCTTTCTTGTCCTGCTGTGTCCCATATCAGGAATTTGTGAAGCTCATTTTGGTACTGCACAGTCTTTGTCATAAATGATGCCCTGAAAATAAAATGCACATGATCAATGATAATTTTGAGCACACACTATACAAATAGGTCTGCATGGAATCTTATACATCTACAGATCTCATGTATTAAATATTTGGCAAATTTTACAATGCATTTAGCTGCCAATAAGACTCTAAGATCTTTTTTTACAATATAAGAAAATGTGTAGATGTCATGTGGACCTACTTATAGACATCTTTAGAAATTTTACAAGTGTTTTGCCAGGTGCACTGCAGATACACACAAGTTGTTTTATGTTCTTTATATGTGTTGTTATGCCCCTGTCAACTTAAAAATCAGGTTTTCTGTTATGCATTGAAACATCAATTAGAATTGGTTAAAATAACAATATGCAAACATATTTTTTAGGGCTGGGAATTGACATAAATTTCACGATTTGATTATTTTGATTTACAAGATTTAATATTGATTAATTGGGGCCTATCAGGTACAGGCACAAATTTCCTCAAGAATAAAATATCTCCTCAACTAATGCAGTAAACTATACAGGGAACCCTAGTTGGTGCATCAATATTAAAGGTTGAAATTAAATGATTTGAAGGCTAAATTACACATAGCCTAAAGAAGCTTTCATAATAATAACATTATAATACATTTCTAATGAATAATACGTTTTTTTTATATATATAAACATTTAAATGGTGGCTGTCATAAAAATATGACATTCATTAAAAATTATATTATAACGTACATTAAATATTGAAGAACAAGTTGAGTTATTGAGTTAAATATTGAGTTATTTTTCTAGCTTACCATAATGAGTTTTTGGACACTGAATGGCTTTCTGAGGTAAATGTAACATTACGTGATATATTGTTTACAAGCTGTTTAATAGACGTCTTTCCGCGGTTGAAACACTGATTGATTGAGCGACTACATGTGACATGATACAGATTTCGGTAAGCTGTACTGTATCTTTCAACATACCTTCTGATGTTCATTCATGTTTAATTGAATTAGGAACTCCAAGGCACTCGAAATGTGTGAAAAAAAGTTAAAAAGCCTTTATTTTATGAATGGCTCTAAACATTAAAAATGGTGACATATCCACCTACGCGTTGCGGCTACATGCCTTCGTCAGGGTGTGTCAGGGTTCATTCATGTTTATTTTGTGCTATAACTAGAAGTCAAGAGGAAGAAATACATTTCATAATAAATTTGACAGAATTAGAAAGCTGAGACTTTTTTTCCTATCAGAAGTAATGAAGCACAAAGCTTATTATAATTTATTGGATGGAAAGCGCACTACAAAACTTTATTCGTTCATCATCTGAAAACAACACTGAAAAATCGGTTCTTCAAACGTCTAGTAAAACTGTGTGTTACGGATTCACAGAAGTTGAATTATTGCTGCATAATATTCAGCTATTATTGAAATTGGAAAACTAAATTTTAGGAACTTTAGAAAAGCATGATTTCCCTTTTAGCAATATTACCATCGTTTGTGGGCTAGCAGGGAACTGACAGGCCCAGAAATTACTGGCAAGACTGGGACAGCAGAAAAATCTTTATTGTTGAGCCCTAAAATGTGTGTCAATTGAATTTAGACTTATGTAACTGAATTAAAAGGGGTCACATGTTAAATATTTAACACACTTGTGATGCAACTTGCATTATACAATCAATGCTGAATATTAAATCACTTAAAGGAAAGAGAATCTGTATTAAATTCAGACTTCTCAGCACCAACAGGGAAGTCCCATATGCGGGTTAACCGATCTTGTTTTCTTATTTAAGAGATTGAATTATTATTTCTGACTCTAATCCAGAGGACATTTCAACACACTAAGTATCAATTTGTTTTGCCTGAAACATCTTCCATTTCAGTGCATGTCATGGCTTGCTGTGTTTGCTATGTGCAAATTCTTCAAAACTTGCAGGTTTTTTCTTATTTCACAGTGCATCACAGTCAGACCTCCCAGTAAGCATGTTTTGCAGTAAACTTACCCAATTGTCGGATTGATGTTGGGATCAAAACTATCCTCCACAAACCTCCACACGATACTTGACTTTCCAACTCCTGTATCCTAAGACACAAGATAAAATTCACATATATAATCATATATATATTATATATATATATAGTTTCTTATTAAACACAATTCACTTTTGATGCAGTTTTCCATAATAAAAAATACAATTAAAAAGTATATATTTGTTTTTTTGTCAAATGTTCTGGGTTTGAGTATAATAAAACAATCACAAAAACTTGTATATGAAGTGTAGAATGTCACACTGCCAGATTCTGCTTGACATGTCATGTTAACTACCCGTTTACAAATAATCATATGACTAAAAGGACACATTTATTGTCAATATATTTAAGTAATTATAGGTAATAGTGCAAAAATTGTCAAATGAAATCCGTAAGTAGTAAATACACCCTATATGTATCTACTGAACAAACAAATATAACTCTCTAGGCATTTATCATCCACTTCTGAATGGGTGGTTAAATACGTCATCATCCCACAAATGTTACTGTTGTAATACTTTAGAAATCTCCAAAGCTTGCACAACAGGTAAAACCACTGACACACTTTATTGAAAGTTATAGCATACAATAACAGTTATGATCGATCATCAAAAGAGAAATAAAAACATAAAATATTGCACCAAAACTGCAATCCATAATAGCAACGTCGAGTCGTAAAAAGTGAATATAAATCTTACCCCAAGAAGGCATACTTTCAACTCTCTTAGCGACATGATGACCTCCAAACTAATGAAAACTTCCCAATCATTCCAAATAGTTTCATAAACCTGATCAGCAACTATTTCTATTTGACGTATGAAAAAAACCCCCACAATCTCTATCTATACACTAGTGTCGGATATCCACTGCTTTATGACTGTATAAGAAGGCGACGTGGAATACTGACATAACGCGTAAAGCTTCTTATGATATGAGGACTGAGATGGTATATTAATGATCGATTAGTTGCGATATTAGCTGCTCGCTGATCGCCATCTTGAACTCCGGTTGACGAGTCTAGTTATGGGAAGTCATTCCCAAGAATCGGTTCTTTCGAACGGTTCGCTTCATTGAACCGTTCAAAAACTGTTTTTCCAACGTAATTACGTCATAGCGTGGAAAAACATATTACACGTTTAAATAAAACCAATAAAACACAAAACAATAAACGCTTAAATAAGGCCCTACTGACCATATAAAGGTACATATGGCTGTTTTTACACGTTCTATTGTGTTTTTAAATCAGTTTTAATTTATCGTAATTTCATGTAGGCTACCAAATTCATGATTACACTTCAGCAACTTTACATATTCATACCTCCATCAATGTGGCTAGGTGAATCTTAATAACATATATTTAATATTAAATAAAATGTACACATTTAAATTTAGTAATAATTGTAGCTATGCCTTCATGATCCTTTGAATAAAAAACTGAGTGCCAAACGAGAATTACCACTGAGAATAATTTTGTTGAAAATTATGTTGTAATCCTGATTCAACGTTTTAAAAACGAACCAGTCCCGTTTTGTGAACCAGTACAATGGATTCACTCAAAAGATCCGACTCATATGAACAGTTCATTGACGAATCGGACGTCGCTAGACTAGTCACGTGATCGACATTGTCTTATTTTTTTTCTCATCGAGCGTTCGGTTGAGCGATACAAATATTTACGGTATTTTCGCGCGTAAAAGAGTTTTGTTTCGATGAGTTTATCCCTGTTTTTTAAGTATTTGATCTTCATATAAATGCCGGGATTGAAATAAGAGCAGGAAATCTTTTGAGGAAGTGGAGTGACAGCCCCGCTGTAAATCAAGATGGCAGGTAACGTGCTTTAGTACATTTATTTAGAGCTTTATGGGGCGGTTTAAAGAGAATCGGCCCTGTTATCGCTGTTGGCTGTAATGACGCGTAATGCCTTGGGAACATTTTTGGTGTATTTTAGACCAAAGGCCATGAGCCTAGTGAAATTTTAAGTGGATTAACACTAGTTGCGAGTTGTGGAGCTAGCAGGACATACTGGGATATTATAAAAGTACTGTGATTAGGAACTTTTGGCCAACAAGACAATATATGTTGTATTAAATACATGATGATGGAAAATATACTGTACTTTTCAGTAAATAGTGAAGAAAACATCGCTGAGTTGACAGGAGCTTGACTGTCAGTTTGTTAGCCAACCTGACCGGGGTCGTTTCCCGGATAACACGTTTTGTTAGCTAGTCACCTTTTGAAATGCATTAATAATGTGCCACAACATAAGACATGTTTGTATTTTACTGCAGACTACAGTATAAAAAGTGTTTGACAGACATAGTCGCCTGGTAAACGGGTAATTTGTTGTAGTCACCTGAGTTGACATTTTAGTCAGATAAGCTAACACTACGACAAATGCATAGGCTGTGTGTGTCAAAACCTAGAGAGCTGTCTACCTATACAGCGTTTTGGGGTATTATGGGAGTGTTTCTGGACTGAAAAGCCCAACAAATGCAAGTCTAGCTGCTAGTTAGATAGCTGACTAGTGAGGCACAGCCCAACTTCATGTGTAACAGTAGTATGGCTAGAAACTGTCAGTTTTATTGAGAATCTACTGTACACTTGTCAGTCTTTAAACATTGTTATTTGTGTTTCCACAGGTCTGTCTTTATATTTTGAAGACGGTCATGATGATTTGGATGACTGTGAGTATACAGAACTCGTCAGCAACTTTACAGATCAACATCTCTCTATCAGTGTGGCTGGGTGAATCTTAGAAAACCTCTCAAGAACATGTCTAGGTCATGTGTCACCACACAACCAAAATAAGAGTTTTTCCCCTTAATCAAGTCCATTTTAGAATCATTGCAATTTTTAGGTTATTTTCAATTAAAATTAAGCTAATTTCCCCCTGAAAATCATATTATAATGGCATACATATTAGTGCTGTCAAATCAATTAATCGCATCTAATAAGTTTGCTTATATAATATATGTGTGTGTGTATATATTATTATATTTGTATATTATTTGTGCGTGTGTGTGTTTAAATATGTAAATGTATATATGTATAATGTAAATACACACACACACACACACACACATGTGTGTATATATATAAACACAAACATTAGATGTGATTAATTGCGATTAATCGATTTGACAGCACTGAAATATATAAAATGTATGTACTTTCTTAATTCTGATTTAAATAGGAAATTGAGTGCACAGTGAGAGAATTGTCATTAAAAGTAATAGGAATTAAACAAATAAAACCTTAATATTTTAATAGAAAATGAGCTTAATTGTCATGAAAATGTCAACAGCAAAACAAAAATCAACAACAAAAATCTTAATTAACCAAATATAAATTTATGTTAAATGCTTTTGAGATCTTTCCCAGTTGTTGTTCACTATATAGTTGAAGTGAAGTCAGTGTGATCTTTGCTGGCAGAAACAGACAGCATGTAATGAAATCCCTTTAACTGTTCTTGCTGTAAAATAAAGAATTTCTCATTAAACAAATTCCCCTTTTTAATATGATCTGCTGTCACTCTGAATTTCTGTCTGTATTTTAAAGGGATTCCTGGTTTGAATGTAAAAGATCTCACATTTGATGCCACCATGAGGCTTGTAGCAACAAACTGAACATTAAATTATACTTGGTCATTAACTGTCGGTATGAATCTGTCTTGCAGTTGGATTCGATGACTATGGTTCAGAGTGTGATGGGATTCGGATTACAGCATTCCTGGATTCAGGCCAGGATAATCTCACCCCTCTGGGTCGGCTGGAGAAATATGCTTTCAGTGAAAACGTCTTCAACAGGTGAGATGTCTTCAACTATGAGGCATGTTATGTGAGACGGATTTCAGTTTCTTTTTTCTCTTGTCATGCCATATTAAATGTTTATTTAGGAGTACTGTAGTAAAAAATGTCCCACTTGAATTTAAGTGAGATTTGATACCAAAAATACAACTTTTTATGGTACAATGGTGGAAAATAACATTTTTCAATACACAATAAAATGTTTCTATATATCCTAATCATTTGTTAAGAAACATGTATTCATTACTTTAATGAGCTCATTGTTTGTGCCTTAAAATAATACATTATTAGCTAACTGTGTGATTTGTAAATGTACATTTATGAAATGCATTACTTTGACAGTCACCTCTGATAACAGATCACTCTAAATTGTAACGTGGACATGCATTTTCTGTAAAGCTGCTTTGAAACTTATGTATTGTGAAAATCGCTATACAAATAAATATTAATTTAATTTAATTGAAAATAACTAAAAAAATTATGACAGAATAAAAATGTTTGGGTGAACTATCCCTTTAAGTGCTTAAAGCGAACCTGACATGACATTGTGCCCGAAATACTTGTAAGTAGCCAGGCATGTCATTGTAAAAGAACTTGGCTTAGACTTGGAAATGCTATAAACATTATTCTAGGATTAAAAATTGAGCTGTCATTTTTTTCCCCAAATAGTTTTGTGCTTCTAAATTGTGAAGGCTCATGTCATGTGGTCTATTATGGTGTACTTAATAGCATGATGTTTATTTTCAGGCAAATTGTGGCTCGTGGATTGCTGGATGTGCTCCGGGAGTTCAGTGATAATGAAAATGACTTCATCAGCGTCATGGAAACGGTTGCCAGGATGTCTGAGGATGGAGGTTTGTTTGTGTGGCTTTTACCTGTATTTGACTTGTCTAGTGTGTTCGTAATACGTAATGTGTACATAATATCATAAACGTATTGTGATGTTACAGAACCGACAGTGCGAGCAGAATTGATGGAGCAGGTACCAAACATTGCCATGTTCCTCCATGAAAATCGCCCCAATTTCCCAGAAGCCTTCTCACGGTACCTTGTTCCCATTGTGGTCCGGTATCTCACAGACCCTAATAACCAGGTAAGTTTCACTTTGAAAAACTGGTTGTTTTTGAGTTGTTCTTCTGAATAGAAGGAAGGTTGACAAACATCATGGCTTTTGAGTAGGAGTGGGTCAAGGTGGTCGACTAGTCTGACAACAACTGACTAGTAAGCAATGTTCCCATTATTATGCTTAATAGGGTTCTGTTTTTTTAATGAAGACTTTGATAATTGTGTGTAGGATTCATTTGTTAAATATCTGTTATTTTCATATTAAAGTGTGGTGTTTTGGG
Source organism: Phoxinus phoxinus (assembly GCF_949152265.1). NCBI lineage: Eukaryota > Metazoa > Chordata > Actinopteri > Cypriniformes > Leuciscidae > Phoxinus > Phoxinus phoxinus. The sequence continues at coordinate 5,711,306 of NC_136886.1, forward strand.
GTCTATATGTCCTTAAGGAATGCATATGATTACTATTGGAAATAAAGCCTAAAGCCTTATTATTCAGGGTTTCCTTAACACTAACTAATCGATTAGTCATTCAGACAACCCATTGAGCCGGTTTTGTCTGTGCTTTTCCCTTAGGTGCGAAAGACGAGCCAGGCCGCTTTGCTGGTGCTACTTGAACAGGGTCTGATGAGTAAGGCAGATATGGAGGGAAAGGTCTGCCCTGTGCTTCTCGAGCTCACTGAACCCAGTAGTGACGACGATTATAAGATCGAGGCTGTAGCGGTGAGTCTTTGTGTTAAAGAGAATGCCTCACTGATTACTGGCAGCGGATAATACTCATCGTAAAAATATGTAAACCATGAGCTTTCACAGAACTGAAGAGATTATATTTCCTGTCATAACTACATTCCTTCTGTGATGGAATGCTTTTCTGTATACCGTCTGCATGTTACTGTGCTACCGGTAATTGTTTTATGGGGTTGGGATGAACTTTCATGTTTTGATCTTGATGGTGGATAATGTCTTGTTGCAGATAATGTGCAAGTTGGTGACCATGTTGACTAAAGACACGGTGGAACACCTTTTATTGCTGCGCTTTTGTGAACTCTGCTGTGACGTCAGGCTATTTCAAGTCCGCAAGGTAATACTCTCAAAATATTCCATAATCCTTTAAAGAACTGTTTTATGAGATGTCTTTGCAATAATTGAGTTAAATTAAAAAATAACTAAATATAATCAATAGATATGCAGTTCAAAATGAAGTCTAAGTATTTGTCATTCTGTGATTTGTTAAATGTCAGTGGAAGTGTGAGTGTGTGTACATTGATGATCACCTTGGGATCAAAAGTAAATGCAAAAATGTAGTTTAAAAAAAATCACACTTTTGCAGCATTTGTTTGGAGATGCCACTTTTTTATTTGTTGCTAAAATACACTATCATTGAAAAGTTTGTGGTCAGTAAGGTTTAAAAAAATTTTTTTGCTAATGTCTGATGCTTGCTGAGGCTGCATATATTTGATCTAAAGTACAGTAAAATTGTGATTTTTAAAATACAATTTTGATGCAAAGCTGATTTTTCAGCATCATTACTCCAGTCTTCAGTCACATGATCCTTCAGAAATCAATCTAAATTGCTGATTTGCTGCTCAAGAAACGTTTATTATTATTACCAATGTTAAAATCAGTTGTGCTGCTTAATATTTTTGTATAAACCATGATACATTTTTCTTTGACTGGAAAGTTCAAAGGTTAAAAAAAATTAACATTATAAATGGCTTTACTTTAACTGTTTTTACTATCAATTTAATGCATCATTGCTGAATGAAAGTATTAATTTATTTAAAAAAAAGAAGTCTTGCTGACCCAAACTTTTGAACTGTAGTGTGAATTTCAGTATATTTCTGTTTTACAAAAGTGTGGAAATTCCAAGTCCATGCATGATTATATCAGTATCATGAGACAAATAAGTAACAATTGAGAACACAATGGATAGAAATGAGCCTTGGCACAATAAAGCTGTTCTCTGGTCAAAACGAGCTGATCAAAACAATGCTGCCTAATGTTGAATGTGTTTGTGACTTCTGTCTTTCAAATAACTTCAGTTATGAAGCTTAGGCCTATATTGTGTAGAAAAGGTTGTGAAAAATGTTAATCTACTTTTGAAACTCATGCTGGGTTGGCAGAAAGCAATGCTGCTTGAGTTGCACCAGGCTTCTGCTTACAACATAACAGAAGACTGAATTTGACCTCATTGCAAATGTCTAAACCCTCTTTTTTTTTCTTTCTCACCACCAGGTCTGTGCAGCAAACTTTGGCGAGTTCTGTTCTATTGTTGGCCAGGAAGCCACAGAGAAACTACTGGTGAGACCTCTGCAGCTTTCCTTTTGTGCCTGTATTTATGACAATATTGCTGTCACAGTGGGCCAAAATGAGTGTTAGACCCCAAAAAACATCCTTAATCTTATTAAAGCCTTAAAGTTAGTTTGGTCTTTATGTTGAACTTTGTTTACACGACATGCAAATGTGTTAAGCAGCACGATCTCTTTGTTCTGACTTCAGATGCCGAAGTTTTTCGACTTGTGCTCGGACAGTCTGTGGGGTATTCGGAAAGCCTGTGCCGAGTGCTTCATGGTTGTTTCAAACTGCACTTCTCCAGAAGTGCGACGTACTAAATTGTCCCCCTTGTTCATCAACCTCATTAGTGATCAGTCACGCTGGGTAAGAGCAAAGACACACACACACACACACACACACACACACTAACACTGTGTTCTAACATGCTGTGCCTCAGCATCTAATTTCTGTCCTCTCTGAAAGTAAACATGGTTATTTTATGTTTAGTATGCAGCTTATGTGGAGTAAGATTTTGGACCCTGTGAGATTTCTGACTTTCTGTTTTACACTTATGTTAGACAATCTTTATTACGTTTTAGAAATTAGATCTGGACAAAGAGGTGTGGAGAATGGATGAATCTGTTTTTTAAAGGGAAGGGAACCTCTCTCTTTTTTCCCTTTTCAGGTACGCCAGGCTGCGTTCCAGTCTCTAGGTCGTTTCATCTCCACGTTTGCCAACCCTTCTATCACAGGATTGCATTTCTGTGAGGATGGAACGCTCTGCGAGATACCGAAGATCTCCTCAGAGAGGTAAGCGCACATGGTTTCTTCACTGTGGTTGTGTTTGTAGGGAAAACTACTTGGGTTTGTTGTCAACTAGTTGTTGTAGTTTATTATCAATCCACTTAACTGGAAAGTCTGTATGATTAGGCTGGTTTTTGGTTCACCTGACCCCTATTGGACTGTTTCCTAGTTACTTCTTTAAATAGTTACCTAATGTTCAAAAGGTAAAGGTCAGTGTGATTTATTTTATTAAGAAAAATTAATACTTTTATTTTGCAAGGTTGCATTAAATTAATCAAAAGTGACAGTAAAGATTTACATTGTTACAAACAAAATAAAAAATTGGTAAAAAAAAAGTGTTTCTTGAACAGCAAATCAGCATATTAGAATAATTTCTGAAGGATCATGTGACAAATTCAGCTTTGCATCACAGGAATAAATTACATTTTAAAATATATTAAAATAGAAAAGTTATTTTAAATTGTAATAATATTTCACAATATTACAGTTTACTGTATTTTTCATCCTATAAATGCAGCCTAGATGAGCATAAGATGCATTTTTTTAAATCTTACCGACCTCAAACTTTTGACCAGTAGTGTAGAGATCTTAGTCACTTTTTTTTTATGTTTACAAAACTAAATGAACCCTCTTGTCGTTGTAGCCACAGACAGGACGTGACCACCAGCAATTCGAGTAACATCCGCAATGCCTCCATTGATGGTTGTTCAGACAGTCTCATTCAGCCCCGTTCAGAGCAGCTACAATCCACCTCAGACACAGCAGTTCCCCCATCACGTCCTCCAGAAGGCCACTCTTATAGCACCAGCCAGAACCAGCCTGAATGCTCAACCCCTTCGTCCCACCAGAAGATGGACGACTGCACAATGTTCAACTCATTCACCTTCTGGAGACCCCCACTACCTGACATTACCCAAGACCTGCGGCTACTACAAGGAGAGAAAAGAGATGTGGCGAAAGAAAAAGAAGAGACCATGAGAGGGGGGAAAGAAAACTTGCCAAGTTTAGATGCACAAGGCCCAGCCACCAGCTCCCAGATCCAGAAAGTTTTGGACCGTCTTCAGCCCCACCTCGATGATCCTGATGTTCAAGGTGATTGTGAAAAGAGCTCATGTTCTTTTGCTCTTTTCCGAGTAGGGAATTGTAGTTATTCACTCCCCCGTTTGCTTTCCACTCGCAGCTCAAGTGCAGGTGTTGTCCGCTGCGCTGAAAGCCGCTCAATTAGAGAGTCAAACAGAAGATGCTGATGAGTCTGTGTCAGAGAGTAATGGTTCCACAGGCTCCCCGACGTCTGATGAGCTCAGTGCCATGAGTGAACTCTCACTGACAGACACACAGATCTCAGACTCTCCCTCCACTTCGCCTGTGCTGGTAGATGACTCTGAACACAGCAGTGAGGTGAGAGGATAATGTCAAAGAAAATCAAATGAATTTTAGCCATTTAACAATTATAACATTTTAAAAAGTGATCCATTACATTTTTACATTTAAAGTTGTATTACATTTAATTAATGTTATTATAATACTTTACTTTTTTTAAATGTTGGCATTCAAATTTATATATTTTGTAATAATAATATTATTAATAATAATAATGCAGGTTCATGTACAGTCATTTCATTAAAATACTCAGTTACACTTTATTGTAAGGTGTGCTTGTTTCAGTGAAATTATACATTTAGGTATTGGTACCGGTAATATGAATTAACTACATGTACTTTAGGGCTAGGATTAGGGTTTTGTTTAGAGTTAGTTGCATGTAAGTATGCACCATTTATAGTTATTACTATAGTAACTACATGTAACATTTAACAAGGACACTTTAAAAAATTTTTACCAAATATTTAATCTTCAGACTTTATTATTAATAATAAATCAATTATTATTACATACTTTATAAATGTAATGGATTTTTTTTAATGTTAGAACTGTCCATAGATTCATTTTGAATTCAATTAATAAAATATTTCCTGAGTAAAGCCTTCAAATGAAGAATCTACATTTAGGCAGGAAAATACAAATATTCCATGTAATCTGTCAATTAATATGAGGTCGTAACAATTATCAAAGGAGAGTAATGTTGTTTTAAATGGTTTTGATGCTGCTTCCACTGTTTGACATGGCAAATCCCCTTCTGCAGTTTTATGTAAATCTGTTTATGCAAATGTCATTAGAAGGAAGTTCTGGCACAGTACCGTAACTACAGTAGAGAGTTCATTATACATGTATTTGTGTGTGTGTGCGTACAGGAATCAGACCTAATAGAAAATGTGGAGGAAGAAAAAGACACCAACTCACAAGTTAAAACATGCGAAGAGGAGAAGTCTAAAGTCCAGGTAATGTACTTTTACCATTACAAATCTCATGGCTTTACATTGGCCTTATTTTTCAACTAGTTGTACAAATTGCAATCATTGATGAAAAAGCACATCAAATGTACAAATAAACTCTTTTTGTAAATAAACAATAAAAATCTAACTGATCGAACTCTGAATTTTCCTAACACTCATTCTTTCTGTCGTCACAGAATGTAATTCCCCAGCAGTTGCTGGATCAGTATCTGTCCATGACAGACCCCGCTCGAGCTCAGACCGTAGACACTGAGATCGCCAAACACTGTGCGTTCAGCTTGCCAGGTGTCGCCCTGACGCTGGGCAGACAGAACTGGCACTGCCTCAAAGACACGTACGAGACCCTCGCTACAGACGTACAGGTACAACTTCCTCTTTATATGCATTACTCGTCATGGGTTTTGTTGGAAAATCAAGGTTTAACAAAACTGTCAAAATGTTAGTACAGTACTGTTGCATAACCTTATATATATATCATATATATATATATATGTGTGTTATATTATATACTATATAATTACTTCTTATTAATTAAACAATGTTTTCACTGTACCATACTCTGATGGATTATAATTGTCTTTGTTTTGAAAATATGTAATGTATGAGGTATATACGCAGTAGCTTCGGTACTGTGAATGTGTTTTGCTTTTGTCAATTGAATGAACTTTGTATGCGTTACAGTGGAAGGTGCGACGGACACTTGCGTTCTCTATCCACGAGTTGGCAGTGATTCTGGGGGATCAGCTGACCGCCGCTGACCTGGTGCCCATATTTAATGGCTTCCTCAAAGATCTTGATGAGGTGCGGATAGGAGTCCTCAAACACCTGTATGATTTCTTGAAGGTGAGAATATGAAATTTCATTAACTGAGAAAACGTGTAGTTTATGCACAGAGCTTTGAATTGTCTATACTGGAAAAAAAAAAAATCATTTCTTTCCCCCTTTTTTTTTAGCTCTATTTTTTTTTTTTTTTGTTATAAGTTTAGTTAGTTTACTGATTTGTTAAATGCATTTCAAAAAGTTTAATTTAAAATTTGACAAGCATGTCATGGCTGCCCCAACCAGTGTAATTTTAGTTTTTTTTTTTTTTTTTTTTTTCAATACGCTTTTATTTATTTCTATTTCTATATGGATTTAATTAATTTTTATTTCATTTTACTTTTATGAATTTAGAACTTCAACTCAAATGTATTTATTTTAGTTATTTGCCTAGGCAATATTTCTCATTTTCATTTTTTAACATTTTTTCATCCAATATTTAATTTTATTTCAGCAACATTCAATAGTTTTTGTTTTAGTCAATGTTCCTAACACTGGTATCAACAGATCGTTCTGTTTTCTCTTTTGTAGCTTCTTCATGCCGAGAAGCGGCGGGAGTATCTGTATCAGCTGCAGGAGTTCATGGTGACGGACAACAGCCGAAATTGGAGATTCCGCTATGAGCTAGCTGAGTATGTACTACTTTGTTACACAAAGGGTTTTTCTTTGAAGCTCTCAATTGTGATCTCACTCTTGTGGCATTTGTCTCTCTGTATTTAGGCAGCTTATCCTGATCATTGAGTTGTACAGTCACAACGACGTCTATGACTACCTCAGACAAATTGCACTTAACCTTTGCTCTGACAAAGTGTCTGAAGTGCGGTGGATCTCCTATAAACTGGTGAGTCAAGTTCCCTTCAGCTTGTTTCCAAAAATAGTGCAACATTACAATGCCTTATACTAGCTGTATTGTTTAAATTTGTGTTCTGCTTTTAGCAACTCCACTGGACTGTTTTAAACCTCAGCTTATAGGCTTTTTAGTCCTGGCATTAACATCTGTCTCAGGGGATCTGCATATGTATTTAGTGCTTAAAATGTTTTAAAGACCTATTATGCTTTTTTACATTTTTCAACTTTCTTTAGTGTGTAATGTTGCTGTTTCAGCATGAAAAAGGTCTGCAAATTTGCAAATCAAAAAGTCCCTCCAAAGGAAGTTACAGTATTCTCTAAATCAGTGCGCACTGTGAGTTGTGATAGTAGTATAAACTTGCTGTTATGGTAAAGGCAGTGACATTTCCGAAAACAAGTGGGAAGTGGTTGACCAATCACAACCCACTGGTCCAGCGACCAATTAGATCATAGTGCTTTTCAGAAGGAGGGACTTCATAGAAACTGGAACTAAACAGAGCATTACTGACAGACTGGGAAGAGAGGTGCTGCAACAATCTAAAATATGTAAAAAATCATGTTTTTTTTTTTGTTTGTTTTACATTTCAAGCATGAAAACCTATTCTAGTTAAGATTTGTCTTGTGAATGTGTTTAGGTGGTGGTGATCCTGCAGAAGCTGTATTCCTGTGAAGCTCATGACCTGGGTCTGAATTACATTAATGAGCTCATTATGAGATTCTGCCACTGTCCCAAATGGGTCGGACGTCAGGCATTTGCATTCATTTGCCAGGTAAATTTTACATCAAATTGTAGTTTCATGCAGTATTATCCAAAGGATTTACAGTCCCACCATCTTTATATAAATTCATGTGGTCCTGCAATATTTCTTAACTTCTTTTATTGTCATATTATTGCTGCAGTTAATTTCAACTTTCAATAAATATTTTGCATAGAATAAGTTATTTCATGACATTGCGGGATGAATACATTTGAAATCAAGATACCACAATAATGGACTAGTGTGCAATTAAGTGTTAGTCAACCAATCAGAACGAAGCTAATGACGTTTTTATTTATTTATACAAAACCTGCTCCTTTTTTCTGTATAATATGCATCAGGCAAAATCTAAACCTCTAACAATGTGGGAGAGTGATTGAGACATTTCCTTTCTTTCCATTCAGGCAATAGTGGAGGAGGACTGCATGCCCATGGACCAGTTTGCACAGCACCTTCTTCCCAGCCTGCTCAGCCTCTCATCAGATCCCGTGCCCAACGTGCGCGTGCTGGTGGCCAAGGCGTTACGGCAGAGCGTGTTGGAAAAACGTAAGACACAAACACGCACAATTTACAGACAAGTTAGAAGATGCGTACAGCATAGGATGTTTACATAGACTTATGTCTTCTTCATTAGGCCCGTCAAGGGTTACAATTAAATTCAAAGTTACTCTCATTTGTCTGCCTGAAAAATGGAACAAAAAGTATTAACGAGTAATATCCTGTATGAAGTGTATACTTATTTTTGTCCTAGAATTATAATGTCCAAAGTACAAGATGTCAAGTGTACTTTTTCCAGGCAGTGATGTAAAATCCATTATTCTTTTTTTTTTTTTACCTTATAGGCTAGTGACCATTTAACTAATAAACTGTGACCTAAATAAAATGATGACCTACTAATAGCACAAAAGATCAAATATTTTGCTAAGTAACTGTTTAGTGTAAGTGTCACAAGCTGTGTTTCCATTACACATCAAATTGCGCAAATTGAGAATACGCCCAGTGAAAACACGTCAGTTTTGCAAAAACTCCCATATAACGTAAACATTTTTTTACACTCGTATGTGGTGGTTTTTCAGCCAATTCGAATATTTAGCAAAACTGCAATGGGAACAGTTTTTTGCATTAACAGGTCAGCTGGCTTACGTAAACATAAATCATTCTTCAAAGATGGTGTGGTATGTTTGGACAGAAACAAAGTTCTTTATTAAACTCCCATAAAGAATTATGGGAATACTGGATTCTAAACAACTAAGAAATGCCACAATTTATCAAGACCTCGAAGCAGATATGAGGAAGAAACATCCAGAAGCACCTCATACGTGGCCGTTCCCAAGTATAAAGGGCTTTCCGTCATTTCGTAATAGTTTTTTATCGAAAATATTGCAAAATTGCACTAATCTGTAATGGAAACCCGGCTACAGTTTAGGCATCAGTTCTGATCACCATCTATGTGTGTGCTCTGATCTCAGCATACTTCAAGGACCCAGGCAGCGCTTATTCGGATGAGCTGGAAGAGGCTCTGTCCGAACTGAGGATGGACAAGGACAGGGACGTGCGGTTCTTTGCCACACTGGATCCCAACAGGAACGTCATGGACACCGCAGCGCTCATCTAGCACCTTTAGCTCAATCCGCACATGTGAACAAGCACCAGCAGGAACAACACTAAACGGATTTGCAGACAAGTGTTTACAAATAGGAACTACTGACCAAGACCTTCACACACACAATGTATTCTTATCCTCTCCTAAAATGCTCCACATATGACACCATATGCATATATTATGCATTTTCTGATTTATACACAAAATGGGCCTCATTTATACATAAAAAAACGACTTGTGTAGCTAAATATAAAATTGGATACTTAAAATATGCAAATGTATGCATATTTATGGTAATACAGCCATGCAAAATATTTTCCACAGTGGTTTTCCATTTAGATGGTTAAATTGGAAGATTGCCTTGTCAAGCAATTAAAAATGAATGCAAAACTTTTCATACATGAGGCCCACGCAATCTCTCACTTACACAACCTCACTTTAAGCCCCTTCCTCCAGCACCCACACACACACAAACACACCTTCAAACACCGAACAACCATCTCACCTCTCTGAATGGTGCAAGATTTCTTTTGCACCTTTGTGGCAGCAGAAAGTATTTGGAGACGCAAGACGCATCTTAAAGGCGGATCGTGTCGTTTCTTCTCAAAACCGTTCAGATGCTACCAGCTGCCCCTCCAAAGCTAACTGTACATTTGTAAGACTTCTTTTTTCTCCATTTCCTTTTCTTGTGGATTTCTTAATACAAAAAGGACTAAGAAGACATAAGCAGACTGACAGTGAAGTGCTACTAACTCAGGGAGACCTGATATTCAGATTTTTTTTAAAGCTGCAATGCCGCAAAATGGTATCGAGCTGAGGCTAAGTGAAATTGTGCTGCATTTTCCAACCACCTGTTTACCTGACCCTCAGATTGCACCTGCATTGTTGTGGGAAACAGCGATTCGAAACAGCAAACAAGCGTCTTCTCGAGTTATTGCAGCTCGGGTGACGAAAACCTCCCTCTTTTTGCTCAAACCTTTTGTAGCTCACAAGAATTTGCTTTTGTCTTTCAGTACTGATATTTTAATGTACATGTTTTTCTGTGTGTTTTGAGTGAGATCCAGCTGTATGTAACCTATTTGTCTTCCCTGATTGGTGAAGAGCGGTTTTATACCTCGCCGTTTTATAAATGAAAGGGGCCAGTATTTTAGAGGGGTGTCAGGAGTAAACCAATGCTTTCCAAGCAACCTTTACAGCCACTAGATGACATTTAGACACTGTACAAGCAAAATTGTTAGACATGCCCAGTCTTTAGAGTTATAGTAATACATCAATGATGGTTATTGGTTAATTATGAGCTGACCTGCAGAGGGCGCTGCTTGGTTGTCTGTGGAAAACAATTGAAGCAAGCACACTGTTAAGTCGCATTTGCACTAGTTGATCAAAGCACTCCACAATTCCCAAATTTGCTTTAAAGTAAATAAGCTACTACGTGCTTGAAGTTGATATGACGGACCATCCGTTTCATGGTTGTGCTGCTCTTGGCATGGGCGTACTTGCTTCTGGCTGCTGATCGGTTATCGCTATGCCTGTTTTAATGGTTTATATATTTAAATTGGGGGACCGGACCCACATCAGCACGTAAGGGCAAACTTTGCCAAGAGCACTTTACTAATCATTAAGGGTTCAATGGAAAGTAAATTGCAGGCCCTTTTTTAATATATAAATAATAATAAATCTGTTGGACTGGATGAATCATGACGTATCATTGGGTCTGATTTTTTTTTTTTTAATAAGGCAACCTTCTTGACCAAACTCTAGTGGTGCTCTGATCCAGTGCATTTATTCTCACAGATGTGTATATGGAATATGTTTATGGACTGTGTAAATGGAATTGTAAAAAAAAAAAAAAAAGGTTTAGTCTAGTTCTGAAATACAGCCTGTGATCAAATTGATATGATTTTATTGACGATATCTACAGGATTCAAGGCCAGTTCTTTTTCCTTTTTTTTTTTTTTTCTCCCGTGGCGATACTTGGTTTGGAATTGTATAATGGGCGAAGTTGTTTTCCTTGTGTTCCCATGTGTGTTTGTGTGCATGCATCTGTGTGTGGCTGTGTGTCCTCTTTGTTTGTTCGTTTCTTCTTTTTTTTCATATGCACCATGTTGATAGATTTCTATTTTGTTAGATTGTTATATTTTCCCCAATAAATTCTCCTGTTTGATTTACTGAGGCACTGACATCACTGATATGTCAACGAAACCACTTCATATGTCTTCATACTGCATATGTACTGATCCACTAGTTTTCTCATATTGTTACAATATTAAGATACAAGATTTGATTTGACCCCCCTCCCCCTCCCATTGTATACTTCTCAATGTATCATGTTCAAAGATTTTATATCCTAACCTTTCAGGTTACAACATTTGTAATTTTTCTGTGCATCTCTTTTAAAAACAGTTTATGTATTGTTATTTTTTAGTATTCGTTAATTAAAATAATATAAATTTGAAATCATTTCTCAGTTGTGCCCTTTATTTTGAAGACGTTTCAGTTAAAACTCACGAAGTCGATTGATTCTTAAGCACTTTTCACAATAAGGAGCCTGTGTGCACAAGTCAACATATTGTATATACATATATCAACATATTGTATGCAATTATAAAAGTAAATAATTTATATTATTTTATACATTTAATGGAGTAAAAAATCATAACATAACTCTATCCCTGCTGGTCTTTTGCGTAACACACCGATTAGTATGATTATATTATAATAATAGTATTTTTATATTGTGTATACATAAGGCTGATTAGTCTGTCTCGTTTATCCTTCTGGGACCCAGGAATAGCCTTTTGTCCACTGTAGAAGACATCATATTTTAGTCAATTTTTCTGACACCATACTTGTCACAGTTTTAAGTCTAGATGTCCTGTAAAGTGTAATTATCATTTAAATCAGACTAATTTTCAAATAGTTTGTCATAGATCAACATCTCAGGAAAATGATATGGGGTTACTAATCAATATTTGACTTTCTGTTACAAAACAGGGCATTGATTTCAAACATGTCTACTGTAGTGGACACCAGTACTTAAATCATGTTTATAAGGCATTTTGGGAGACACAAGAAGTGAATGGGGAAATAAATTATATATATATATATATCAATATTCCTATGAAATATTAGATTTACATTTACATTTATTCATTTAGCAGACGCTTTTATCCAAAGCGACTTACAAATGAGAAACAATAGAAGCAATTAAATCATCATGATATTATGAAAATGTTGAAAAATTATTACTCACATTTTTACACTTCTTTTTTTTTCTTTCTTACATGTTGCCCTAGAACACATTATTGTGCAGATTACATAAAGTGTATAGATGCATTGTATTGAATGGGAATGGCATTTATGGCCAAGTAAAATGGTATATCAATACATTCCGTTATATCTTTCATAAGATAGTAGAGAATCATCATTACAAAAAGTTTGGTTTAAAAAATTCCAAAACTTAAAAACTGATTGGTGAAAAAAAAAGAAGATCTTATTGTTTTTGCCTATACATTTAATTTCTTGCCCTTTACAAGCAACTGAGTCCTGGTGTCCACTACAGTGGACATTGCATAACATATGAATAAAATAATCGTTTTATTCCCCCCTTTCATTCATATATAATATATATTTCAATTTTAAGTATACATTTCAATTGTATACCTAAATTAAACGTTTATATTTCTAGCCTTGCATCACATCAAAGCAGTATTTTCCATATACTGTCTATGGTATTTTCGTTCAGAAGACTTTTGTTGTGTAGCAGAGAAATGTTTTACTTCCGGTTAACCTTTTCCGGTCCTCTTTCCTGCCTCCCGTTCAAGATGGTGAGACTTTAGTGTTCGCGATTGATCCGTGAATATGTTTTAGTATATGAAATCTCCTTTATATTATCAAGAAAACTACGTGATTACCTAGTATATTTAGTAACGTATCTGATTTTATTAAACACTGGCCACTATATCGGGATTATTAAACAGTTTAAGTAAGAAGTTTCTGATGATGTTTAGCATGTGCCTTCAGTAGCACGCGGCATGGACACCCCTGGTATTGTTTTTATGTATATAAAGCAAAATACTGGCATTTAATTTAAACGGCATTATTACCATTAAGACTTTGATGTACCGATTCTAATAGTGTAATTGTCGATACGTTGCGTATAAGTTATAACTTTTACCAAGACGCTGCAACCTGTCAGTACTTGGGTGTAAACTGAAGATTTATGCAGCATCTAACTTACTGATGAATTCAGGACAGGCTTTAGGCTAACATACAATAAAGAGTAGACTGACACTTGGATAATTTAGTATTTTTTTCCAATAATGAATTTTGATTGTTGCAAAAAGATCTCCACTGGTCTTTGTTACAGATAATATACCATAATGTAAAACCATAAGGCGATTTTCACATTAACAAAATTTGAGTTTAAAAGTAAAATATTAAACACATTTTTTTAGGTCTGTTTGTGGTTACTGTATTAATGGACATCCTGAGCATAATTTTTGGGGAAATTTGAAACTGGACATTTCCTGATATTTCAAAGATTTCCAATTCTATCAGAACCACATACAGATCTCAAATTTTGAGTTGGGTATTGTTTGAATTTTAGAGATTCCATTTATCGATTCCCAATTCCAATTTGGAATGAAAAAATAAAAGTCAAAACATGTTTATTCTGTGTTTTTCAAAACATTCTTTTGCAACTGAACACCATGAACAAAATAGAAGCTTAAAGAACAACTAATAAACTAGACTAATATACATTTCAAAATGTCATATTGAAGACAAGTACACGGCCAGTAATATAATAACAAATAAGCAATAGCACAAATAAATACAACCGAAGAACGAAGTTAAGAAATTGAAATCAAATGTAAAAACAACGCTGCATAGGTTTCTTTTCATAAATAAAATATAGATTAATCCTTATTCTAGTTACAAAAGTTATTCAGTCAAGATCAGTGAGTAATTTTTCTTTGTTCTTTGATTAAAAGCATTTTCTTTCTTCATCCATTGACATTTACTTCTGGCTGTGTTTGCGAGGATATTTTGACATAATTTTGTGTGTATTAAAGGACAAGAAGACACGAAAGAGTACTCAATTCAGTATTTGTGCACTACATATGAGAGGCAGCTTCTGCCCAGCACAGAAAACGGTGTACGAGTGCCGAATTTCGCATCATCTTTCACTTGATTTATTTAAAGCCCCATCAAAATGCGCACACAGGAATCGATAAGCGGAATCAAAATTTTATAACAAGTATCAGATCCCAGAATTGGTTTTCAAGTCCCAACCCTACTCGTGTGATATATACATATTATATATATATATATATATATATATATATATATATATATATATATATATATATATATATGTATGTGTGTGTAGAGAGAGAGAAGGCAAAGTAGAATTTTTATAAAATACATTTTAAATTGCTTAAGCCTAAAATACATGGTAATTCATTGGTGAGAAAATGTAGGATGTTTAATTGAATTATGTTCTATACTATTTTAATGATCAATTATTTCCATTTTCAAATGCTAGACTAAGAAGAGAAGGAACAACGGACGTGCAAAGAAGGGCCGTGGCCATGTCCAGCCCATCCGCTGCACCAACTGTGCCCGCTGTGTTCCCAAGGACAAGGCCATCAAGAAGTTTGTCATCAGGAACATTGTGGAGGCTGCTGCTGTGAGGGACATCTCAGAAGCTAGTGTGTTTGACTGTAAGTGACTGATTTAACAACCAAAACATTGACCAATTCTCATTAGTATGCCTTGCCAGATTAAAATAGTGGTTTTCTGTTTTCCGCTTTTCCTTTTGTAGCATATGTATTGCCCAAGCTCTACGTGAAGCTGCATTACTGTGTTAGCTGTGCCATCCACAGCAAGGTGGTGAGGAACAGATCCCGGGAGGCCCGCAAGGACCGAACACCACCTCCCCGCTTCAGGCCTGGCGTAAGTGCCTTGAAATCCTGTAGCTGACTTATCTTAATTACTCCATTAAAGGTAGGGTAGGCAATTCCAGAGAGGCTAGCAATAGCAAGCTAGCCTTGAAAACGTCTCCTTCAAAACACATGAACACACACAACTGAATCTGCAAAGTGTCACGAGACGAGAGAAGGCGTTAAATGACCTCATTACGACATGGCTTGTTGCGTTACGACAACGCAGGATAAGCTCGTTGTTTTGGTTCAAGAGGAACTGTAAAGTAAGGTGAAGTAAAGCATGTAAGCTGCCTGCTGTTTCTTTGTGGCACTCAGTGACGCTGAACCATATGCAATGATTGGACAAACATTTTTGGTCCCGAGACTCCCACATGAATATCTTTTAATATTTAGACCACTTTTGATTGCTTTCAGGATGTGAAGAGACACAAATTGCCTACCCTACCTTCAAGTTAAAGTAACAGCTGCAGTATGTTAGTAAAGTTACAATGCTTGTATTGTTGTTACTTTTATATGGATCTCAGCATTTTCTTTTGTCCTTTTTTCCTGCAGGGTCCTCCTCCCAGAGCTCCTCCTAAGCCCATGTGAAGCAAATCAACTGTCACATTCTGTGCATTGTTTTGCAGAAAAATAAAAAATATCTGAGACAGGTCCTAGATTTTCTTTGTTTTGATTGTTGCTGCATAGTTTGGAGCTCTAAATCTGTAATTTTTCTCTCATATTCAATCTTAATTTTTTATTCTCTGTTATTATATACATATAATTATGGTTAACATATCCACAATATTATTTAACATACAAAAAATCTGAGCGTTTTGGTATTGTTACCTGATTTTTGAACATCAACCACTAGCTCGTAGACTGTTAGCATACATAGTTTTAAATGTATGTCAATGTTAAGGGTCAAAATTTGTGTTGCGTCTTTTGGTCTAAGAAAAACTGGTCATAATATTGATTTAATTAATATTAGCAGTCAGTGGTACAACCTCGATTTACAGATTTTTATAAACGCATTAATAATCCATTGTTTTTTTAATAGCACACCTCAAAGGAATAATGTCAAGGTTTTAATTCTTACATTTCCTCTGTGATCCTAATTATTTTAGCTGAATAATAAGATGATGTATTTAGTGATACCTACTTTAGTTATTAAAAAATAAATCCTTCAATTTAAATAAAATGTAAAAATGAAATATTAAAACGTATTTAATTGTTTAAATGTAACTTTATAAAAATCTATTGATGATTAAAGATAATTCAATAAAATATTATGATCTTTACTGTTCATATGGTGTCTTTCTAGATTTGTGCTA
This sequence comes from Phoxinus phoxinus, assembly GCF_949152265.1. Taxonomy (NCBI): domain Eukaryota; kingdom Metazoa; phylum Chordata; class Actinopteri; order Cypriniformes; family Leuciscidae; genus Phoxinus; species Phoxinus phoxinus. The sequence continues at coordinate 5,727,593 of NC_136886.1, forward strand.
GTTTGAATCATGTTAATGCAAGTACTGGACAGACATGCTTTGACTTTAAACTATGCTTATGCACCTTATAAACGCAGATGTACTAAGTTCAGCTTTTTGTGGTGCTGCTCAAACTTGGTTGGCGCAGTCGGCAGCATGTCTCGATCTGAAGACTGACTTCAAGTTTGGCTTTTTTTGCATATTACAAATAATACACTCATCTTTATATTATAATTATTAGGGCCCAAGCCTTGAAAAGGCGAAGGCCCTATTGTTTTCCATGGGATTATTATTTATTCTTCTTCTTTATTATTATTATATTACTACCTTTTGGGCACTTTTGGGGGCCTTAACGTGCTCAAAAACTCTTGAAACTTTGCACAAATGTCAGAACCCGCGGCCATTAGGGCCCGACTGAAGCTGGGACCCGGGCGTGGCAGGGGGGCTCGCCAGCGCCCCCTGGAATGGGATTCAAAAACATGTCCATATCTCAAACACGCTTGCATGTAATAATATGAAACTCGGTACACTTATAGATCTCATCGGGCCGAACAACTTTCGTGCTCTAAGTTTTACGCCAGTCCAACAGGAAGTCGGTTATTATGGGCTGTATGGAAACGCATGTTCTGGCATTTGAAACACTTGTCCTAGAGAATTCATCGGATGACCACGAAACTCGGTGTGCATGAAATCAAGACATGGAGGATGATAAATTGCGAGGGGATTTTTGATATCTCGAACGGTTTGGCCGTGGCGAGGAAACGAATTTATGGCGAATATTGGAAACAGGAAGTGTGTTATAACATCCTCATACATTAACTGATCTTGATGAAACTTCAGCAGTGTGTTCGCTGTAAGAGGCCGATCACATGGATGTGACTATTGTGAGTCAAAGTTATAGCGCCACCAACTGGCAGCAGGAAGTGTGTCACTTTCAAAATGCTTTGAATTCACCCTCTTATTTTTACCCGATTTGCTTCAAACTTTATGTGTATAATGTAAACACACGGCAGATGTAGACCTGTGAAAGAATTATTGATATCTTAAATACTGTTGCCATGGCAACGCTTTAAACTTTTATATTCTTTTTGGGTGCATTTGAGGCTCTTAACATGCTTCAAATTGCATGAAACTCAACATGCATATCAGATTTATTAGGTACTAGGCATGTGTGAAGTTTCAGAAACGGGCGCGGTGGAGGGGCTCAGTAGCGCCACCTTTAGTCAAAAATGGGGTATTAGTTTTACCTACAGTAACAAAAATCGGTATTTATATTTATCTCCCCGAGCCGGACAACTTTCTAATTTACAGTCATTAGCTCCGACCAACAGGAAGTCAGATATTTTGGTTTGAATGTGATTTGATGGGAATTTTGCCAGTCTCTCTCAGTGTCTGTGTGTGTGAGAGAGGAGGGGGGCTTTATTTTAACCCTTTCTCTGCTGTGTGGGACTTCTCGGGCACTTTTGGGGCCCTTAACGTGCTCGAAAACTCTTGAAACTTTGCACACAGGTCAGAACCTGCGGCCATCAGGGCTGGGCTGAAGCTGGTACCTGGGCGTGGCAGGGGAGCTCAACAGCGCCCCCTTGAACGTGGTCCGAAAAACTTGGTCCATATATCAAACACGTTTGCATGTAATAATATGAAACTCGGTACACATATAGATTTAATCGGGCCGAACAACTTTCGTGCTCTAAGTTTTACGCCAGTCCAACAGGAAGTCGGCTATTATGGGCTGTATGAAAATGCATGCCCCTGGAATTTGATATACTCCTCCAAGAAAAATTATCCTATCGCCACCAAACTCGGTCAGCATGAAGTCAAGACATTGAGGACGCTAAATTGCGGACGGATTTTTGATATCTCGAACGGTTTGGCCGTGGCGAGGAAACGAAGTTATGGCGAGAAAAGAAAAACACAATGTGTTATAACGTCTTCATACATTAATTGATCTGGATGAAACTTCAGCAGTGTGTTTGTTGTAAGAGGGCGATCACATGGATGTGACTATTGTGAGTCAAAGTTATAGCGCCACCAACTGGCAGCAGGAAGTGTGTTACTTTCAAGATACTTTTGACTAAAGTGGGTGGGTTATTTTTACCTACAGTCACAAAACTCGGTCTGTATATTGTGCTTATCGATCCGGACAACTTTCTCATTTACAGTCATTAGCTCCGACCAACAGGAAGTCAGATATTTTGGTTTGAATGTGGTTTTGTCTCTCTCTGACAGAGTTCCCCCTGCCATTCTCTCTCTGTGTGTGTGTGTGTGTGTGTGTGGAGTGGGGGGGAGGGGAGGGAGAGAGGGCACACACACAGACAGCCCCCCCCCCCCTTTTCTGTGTGTTTTTGGAGGGAAGCAGAAAGACTCACACTGATACAAGCTCTAAAGCAGACTTCTTCTCGACAGTCAAAGCGGGGTTACGTTATTGCCCGTCGTGCACAGGAACCCGAAAGGCAACGGGGTGGCGGCTTTTTATATATATATATATATATATATATATATATATATAAATAAATATAGCTGCAAGCAGCGATGGAGGGCCCAAGCCGGTGGCACCGCCACCTCGGTGCCTTTAGTGTAACTAAAGGCACCAGGGTGGCGGTGCCACCGGCTTGGGCCCGTAATCGCTGCTTGCAGCTATATTTATTTATATATATATATATTATTATTTGTATAATTATAATGTGGCCTTGTAAGTATGCATAGTTGCATCCAAACTGTTATGCCACTCTAAGGCATAAAGAAGAAAGTCATGAAATTCCAGTTTCTGTAATGTTTAAAAATCAATTAATGTGTCCCTAAATACAGTTAAAATGGGTAAAGAAAAGTAGTGCAATAAATCACATGGTGTTTGAATGACAGAATTTGACTCAATTTACTCTTAACAAATGTTCTTAAAATAAATAATGTTAGATGGCCTTTTGTTAGCATCTATTCCACTTGCCATCTGTTACTGTAGGATTTCGAAAAGTGCTGAGTGTCACTAAGTCCCAGTGATCTCCTTAGTGAGGTGCGAGTTCATAATCAGCCTGCCATATTCAGTCAGACACACAGCAGCTTTGACGAGGACCGACAAAATTAAAATGGCTACATCTAATTAGTTTCATTCAGTTCATTGGTTCATCCTTTGTATCTTCTCAAACTTCAGGTATTAAAGAAAGACTGAAAACGAATTAAGCTGCTGCCAATTCAATAACTTCAGGCTTTATTCTTCGGCTGTGCTCAGGGAAGATCAACAAAAGCACGCGCTGAGAAGAGGCACGTCTCCACAAGTTGAACATTTCATTTTCAAAGGCCTGAATTTTGGAGAGCATTGAACACGATGGCAGAAAGTGATGGAGCTGTGGAGGAGCAGGAGATGGAGACACAGGAGGTCAACAGTGACGAGGAAGCCCTTTTACATTTTGGCAATTATAGTGAGGCTCGGGCCGCAGTCCCATGGGAACAACGCACATTCAAAGAGAAGGTGCTCCACAACATTGATCGGATCTTTCTCATTTTTCTTGCAGTCTTCCTAATGGTACACTTTGGAGATTTCCTGTATAAGATCTTGTCTGTGATCAGCTGGAAGAAAGTATTGGAGTTTATTCTGAACACTGTGTCATATCTCTTTACACAAGAGAATGATGAAGAGCTTATAGAACTGTAGACATTGCTGAAATTCATTCATTTTCCCTGATCGGAGTTCCACAGCTTTATACAAGATCGAATTGGAGCTGAATCCAATGTTAGGCCTCTTTCAGTAAAGCTTCTGTTAATTAACAGTACAGCTGTGAAAACTTGTTTTATAATGTAAATGTTTTGTGATTGATGTGTTTGCCATTGTGAGGTTTTTGTTCCTGTCAATAAAAAGCTTATGTCGATTCAATTTTGTTCACTTTTAATGTGGTTATGTCTGGAGCTGTTTGTTTTACTTTAAAGAAGTGCTATTCTATATTTTGGCTATGATATATTGTGTCTACATTTATCCTGGCCTCTACTAATAAAATATAGAGAAAAGATGATGCAATTAATCAAACAGAAAGCTTTGTATCAAGGTCAGAACTTAAAGGGATAGTTCACCCGAAATCTTTAATTCTGTCATCATTTAATCACCCTCAAGTTGTTCCAAACCTGTTTGAATTTCTTTCTTCTGCTGAACAAAAAATATTTTGAAGAATGTCAGAAACCAAACAGTGGATGGACCTCATTGACTTCCATAATATTTATTTTTCATATATACTATAGTCTTTGGGCTGTCCCACGTGCCAAGCATTTCACGCAGGTATCTGGGCCCACAGTGGGCTGCCCACAAGGGCCCCAAATGAGCATGTTTGCTGCATATGTTCTCCGACATTCTTCAAAATGTATTATTTTGTGTTCAGCAGTAGAAAGAAATTCATACAGGTTTTGAATAACTTTAAGGTGAGTAAATGATGACAGAATGTTCATTTTGGGATGACTATCCCTTTAATGACGGCTTAAAAAGCCCATACAAATTCGACTATTTTTTAGTTACATATTGAAACTTGTTTAGATTTGGAAGATTTAGCAGTTCATACAATATTTAAAAATCTCTGTATTCAGCATATGAGGTGTTGTTGAATGTGTAGCTGTTGTTAGCTAAACTGGAGGGGATTTTGATTCGAAAAACAAATTAAAAAAAGCCCAAACTTTTAAGACAATTCATATTTTATTTGTAGAATAAACAAGTTCAAGGCTTTTAATGTATAGAGAACTCCGCATAGAGAAAGGGTAAAACTGCCAAACATTCGCAAATATCATGTCTATGGATAGAATCATTGCTAGCACGCCATGAAAGAGGAAAAAATAGTATCCAATCATCGTCTCCCATTTTGACAGGGCGCATCGTGCCTCCAATCAGATCATCGCTTACTGCTTCATTCTTCAGCTACTTTCCTCCACTCGTCCTCTCTTTTCCGGAAATTGCAGCGTGACCGACGTTTCGTGTCTTTCGCAGACTTAAAGTATGTTTTCATTGACATTTCACTTATATGTTTAAAGTATTAAAGTGTGTTTAGGTACAGTTTTTTAAACTAGTATTCATGATTACAATTTAACTGTATTTCCACTCTGTAAGCACATGCTTATCAAGTTATATACATGGGGTTATATAGCCATACTCCATTTTGTTTCCTTGCGCTCTAGTCAAGAGTAGAATTGAAATATAGCAGAATGTAATTATAGTTAATAACGCAAATAATACGTGAAGGTTTGAAAAATGTCCTGGTTATTTGAATTATGCTGTAAAATATAAACCTGTCATTAACCCTAAACAAAGCATAACACGCTTGATAAACCTATTCAGTTGCTTAGCAGTTCAGGCAGAGTAAACATCGGACTATCAATCTCTGCATTACATTATACTATATTTAACTATATTATACTATTTCTTATATACTTAACTGATAAATTATGAAATTAATTACTAATGATTATAATTATTTTCACAATTTATCAGTTAAGTAACGTTATAATAAATATTAAATTTAAACCATGTTTCCAATCGTTTAGCACCCTTCGTGAGACCAAAGATTTCTTTGAGATTTCATATTTGATATTTTTATCTATATATTAGGAGCTGTATTTAATATATAGTTGTTTTTTAGTCAATATTTTAATGTTTGGTCAAATCTTCATTTATAATAAATAATAAAATAATATTATTTTATAAAAAAAGAAGAATTGTGAATTTTGATTGTGATTTCAATATTTTTTTTGTTAATCCATGTATTTGATCAAACGCTTCTTAAAACCAAATGAATAGAGGATACATATACACAAATCCATTAATCAGTTATAAATAAGTGTAACCTCTCTTCTAGAATGCGTTACGTGGCCGCTTACTTGTTGGCTGTACTGGGTGGCAACACCAACCCATCCGCCAAAGACATCAAGAACATCCTGGGGAGTGTCGGAATCGAGGCCGATGATGAGCGTCTTAACAAGGTGAATCCTGGATCTGATAAACCTGTTTTAAAATTGGATATATATGAATTATCATCCTAATACAATTTAAGTGTTTTATAATTAAACATCTTAAGATTCACCATAGCATTATTTTTTTATCCTCCACTCCTTACCATAAATAAATCTTGTGGGTATATTCTATTATTATTAGTAAACAATAAAATAAAAAGGATTTCCATACAGTTCTGTTGTTGCACATTGACCTCTGGTGCACTTTCCTTGTTCTTACTCAATAACACAGATGCTCATGTACAGTAACTAATTCCCCCAATGAGTCAATCCTCAGTTTTTTTGCTGTTACTCAACAGATCATCAGTGAACTGAATGGCAAAGACATCAATGAAGTCATGAATGCCGGTAAGGCTGCATTGCTTTTACCGTTTGACCTACACAATATTAAAATCATGTGAGTTCCTCATAACACTCACTTTTTTGTTGTTTCACTTGTATGTTTCCACAGGCCTCTCTAAGTTAGCCTCCGTTCCAGCGGGTGGTGCAGTGGCGGTTTCTGCTGCTGCCGCTAGTGGCGCTGGAGCCGCTCCTGCTGGGGAAGCACCTGCAGGTGGGTACTTTAATAAACCTGCTAATAGGGTTATTATAGTTAACTAAAACCAAAACCACAGAAAAATGTTTGGTACTTACTTTAAATAAACTAAACTTGACTATAATAAACTATAAAAAATAAAAAAACTTATTTTATAATAAGCTATTTTCATATAGTTTAAATTGTACTAAAACTTGTGTGTATATATACACATTACATTATATACATTAATAACACCAGGCACAACTTTATTTCAGTCCAGTTAATTTTTTGAATAGTGAAGATAATTTTAATGTTATAGGCTCTTGAATAAAACTGCTCATGATATTTTTTATTCACGTCATTTTTTATTCATGTTTACAGTTTTCCAGATGCATTTACTTTTTAAATTTTAGCTAAATTTTCTCTTGCACAATTTTCTAACCCTTTTGCTGGTGTTTTCCGTCACCTGTGAGGCATTGTTTTGTTATGGATGGATCTGATAATATAGTAGCATTTCTTCCTCATTCCCTTTTACTAAGTTGCTGAAGTCGGCTGATTTGCTCCAGTGATAAAATACTTTGTGTCTGAAGTCAGAAATAACCTGGAAAGTTTGTGCTATACATGTAATTTAAAATGTGAATGTTTGGTTTTCAGCGGAAGAGAAAAAGGAAGAGAAGAAGGACGAATCTGAGGAGTCTGATGAAGACATGGGCTTTGGCCTCTTTGATTAATCTTTCTTTTGTACCTGTAAAAATACAATAAAAAAGGAAAACATTTGTGTTTAAAGATGCTTTATGATTATTTGTCTGCGAAATGGTAAACCGTTTTGTGGTTACTGATCTAAGTTGAATAGGACTTGCCAAAACTTGTTGCATCCAACCTTTTGTGTGAGCAATACACAGTATTTATTAATCTTGGTTAATGTTAGTTAATGAAAAATACAACTGTTAATGTTAGCTCATGTCCATTAAGTAATAACAGACATGACTTTAGATTTTAATAATGGTCTTCTAGTAAATGCTGAAATTAGCTGACATTAAGTATTTTTCATTGTTAATTCATGTTGACTAATGAAACCTTATTGAAAAAGGTCACTGCTAAAGTTTAAAACAATAGTCACATTTGTTAGATATAAATCCTTGATCATGAAAAATTAAGGCTCGTTTCAAGTTATAAAGAACAAAACCAAGGAATTGGTCTTCATTAATAATGTAATATTGAAAGATTATCATTGTTTCCTAAACATTCCTACTGCACCTTCTCCATCTCCCGTTGTTCAACAAACTTTGGCTCCAAACTAATTTCATTACTAGACTCAATAGTTGGCATGTCAGAGCACTCGCAACAATCATTTACAGTTGTCTCTGCACATTAAACAGATCAGATCAAATATATTAACACTAAAAATCACCCTTTGGAGGAAGGTGACTTCTAAAATAACAAGTGCCTGGCAAAAGGCTCTGAGCATGTGTTGGTCAGATGTCAATTGCAGTATTGCAGCCATCAATCACTCGTCTCTGGTGTATAAAAATAGGACCAGGTGGCAGAATAGCATAAACTGGCAAAACCCTGTCATTCTGACTGGCCACTGCCTCTCTCTCTCTAAAATAAGCCTGAGTTTAATTTACTGCTCAAAGTAAATCAGGGTTGCATTATAATGAAGAAGCTTCTGCTGCTCTCCACTCCAGGACTTTAAAGATATGAACTATCATGTAAGTAGCCTAAAATTTTACACATGTAAGATTAGAGGTGAACTCGGATTAACTGGTGGGTAATATGGGAAATCTGTGCCATTTAAAAGACATGTATTCTTTAGAAAACGCATGAAATTGATCATTATCAGGGTTTACTGGGAAGACATTTCAGTTTTTAGTCCCAGACTAAAATGCATGTTTGAGCTGTTTTAACTAAAAGCAACTTGCACTGGCGTATCTTAAAATATGTCAGTGCCACTGTTTTGTCTGAAGATGAAGATGCACATCTGTAATGTGTTTTTTCTAAGGCATGTTTATAAATCTTACTGAAATGTCCTAATTGAACTAAGGCTTAATCCTTGCTTAATCTAAGCCCTGTCTGTAAAACCAGGCCTACATGTTTTACATTAGGTTTTAGAATTTGTTTGTCCAAATCTTTTAAAAGACAACATGCTTGCAATCCATTAGCAACAATGACATAAACCAAGCCAGTCTGAATGTGAGGAGGACGTGAACATGAAGAGAACAAAAGAAGTCAGACAAAATGAGGTAGAGGAACAAAGGTGGGGCAAAGGGAAGCATTCTGAAGAGGTACAAACAGACTCTGAGTTACCGGAGGAGTTCTGTCATGGTCTTGAAGATCGACCCTGGAACCTGAACTCAGTGGAGCAGTTACTATATATCAGCCTACCAGCATGGGTACAAAGAGGTGAGGAGCCGAATACACATGATAGTTCTAGATTCAATGCACTTCCAACTTTGTTACTGACACTCTCAGCTGTCACTGGTGATTCTGGAGTTGGGAAAACATTAGTTGTGCAGTTGAAGAGCAAAGCTTTATGAAGGACAGTGGGCAGCCCTCCATCACTCTTACCCTCATTACGCCCCATCACACCTGCTCTACAGAGCCAGAAGCAAATGTCAGGCACATGCTTTTGTGGTACAAGTTGTCCAACTAATGTCGGGGACACACTGATACATTCTAAGACTGAACTTAACACACTTACAGACTGTTACCAACGACTGGAGCAGATTTTAAACACAGACTGAACGTAACTGTCTCTGACTCGGTGCGGATCAGTCGTTTGTGTCAAATTACATTCATAATCGACCTTACAGTCGTTAAGTGTGTTCCCGGCTTTAGTGAAATAGATGACAAACACTAAAAAACATACTCTAAGAACATTATGCTAACGTTGCCTTAAGATATTAAAGCGTTTTCTCCAAACGTTAAAGTCCAGTATTTTCTTAAATTCAAAAGTGTCCAGTTTGCAAACATTATGGCAATGTTACTTTTGAATGTTGTCTGAACATTCCGAAACAAGTAGTAACATTTCAAAATGGTACGAACGTCCAACTAAAATGTTTCAGAAAAAAACGGTGAATAATTGATGTATAAATTCTAAATTTTGTGGTAATGTTTTGAGAACATTATTAAAAACCAGATAAAATCTTGAAACAAAAAACTATGAGAGAACCTTGCCAGAACATTCTGAGAACGTTCCTGTTTAGCTGGATCTCAAGTGACATACAGCCCCGAAAAGTATTTAAACAGTTAATTCATTTAAAATGCATGATACAGTATCATTACACAACCATTCAAACATTATTATTATTATTTTTTTAAATTGATTTTATTTAAAAAAAAATTCATCAAAGAATCTTGAAAATAACTGTTATGGTTAGCACATTGATTCAATGTTTCTGGAGCAGCAAATCAGCATATTAGAATGATTTCTGAAGAATCATGTGACACTGAAGACTTGAGTAATGATGCTGGAAATTCAGCTTTGCCTCTGAAGGGTTGGTCAAAATCCCTTGTCTCTTCAGTCAGTTATATATATATTTCATTCCATATCCTTTTGAATGCGTACATTACTTTTATACAAATCAATAATCAAATATATATATATGTGCATTATCACATAATCATTTCTATATTCTTTTGTGCTTGTGAAATTATATATTTTCTCTAGAGAGCAATGCCATTTCTCTGCCTTTCTTCCTGAGGAGCTATGTTTTGGCTAACTGATAATACGAAGCTCAAGCACTCTTCGGCCTTGGCGATGTTATTTGGTGGTGTTCTGTGTGTGTGTGTTTGACTTTCTACGTAGGCATTTGGGACACAACGCTCATCCTCATCGGCGCTCTCCTCTAACAGTTAGGTCAACTCTGACCTAAATCTAAGGATTGGCGACAGCTATCCTGACTAATGGCGATAGGCACCTTTTATCTGCTCACATGTGTGAAATTGTTTATGGTTCTATATTCTCTTAGCCAATCAGATGTATGATGATGCTATGCTTGCCCTTGCAAAATGGTATAATTGGTGTATGATTTTGTGTAAGGTAGAATTGGCTTGCGACCTCCTCGTGAGACTTTGACGCTCGCTCTACCGATGAAACTGCAAACTATTCTTCAGTAAATTTTTATCTTTTTGATTGAACCTCACGACTCCTGGTCTTCTTTTCTACATATCTGGTCTCGGGTCTTATAACTGTTACCCCCCTAACAGTTTGGTGGAGGATGCGGGCAACCATTCTGTGGTGACATCTCTGGCAAATCAGCAAACAAGGTAGAAAGATTTTATTAAGTATTAGGGCTGTCTGATTGGAAGAGATTTTGAAGGGGAACGGGAGAGCTTCACTCCGACGAGGCGAGTGAAGATTATTTATACTACGAGAGTATAAAGGGTTGCTGTTTTGTTTAAAACAGCAAAAGTGAAACGCACTCTGTGGGGGCCCAGTGGGGCAATACGGGTGTGGTACACCACCCCAGCAGAGGGCGTCCCTGGATTAGGTCCAGTGGCACCGCAAAACCTGATCAATCTCTTCCATCTCAGATAGGGGATCCCCGAAGTTAGTGATTCAGGCAGATAGGGAACAAGATGTTAGTTAAATCAATAAAATAAAATAAAAATAGTAAAATATAGGGTTGTTTGCCAGGGATGCATCAGGAACGGTCCCAAACAAATAAATATATATATAGTGTGACCCAAATTGGCATAGACCAGTTTTATGTGACTTGGGAAGTGAAACATAATTTGCAGTTTCATTGTGTAGAAGTCTCACTATTGTTGCTAAACGTATTTTTCCGCCAAATTTATTGTTGTGGCTGCTAAATCTTTTTCTGTGGTGGTTTTTCATCTGTGACCAATAAGAATGACTGATAAAGAAAAAAGTCCTGACCAAATGGAAGAGAGCGAACGCTGTAAACAGCTCTGCTCTGACGAGCTCAAATCAAAGAAATACGCACAGCTCATTAAGAAAATGGTCAGTCAGGGGTTTGATTCTGATTGGAAAATCACACAGCAGTTAGACTGGCTGCAAACAAAAAAAAAAGCTGATAAAGTCAAATTTTTATCCGTGTTTGCCCTATTCATGGATTTGTAAGATGGGTGGTATACCAATAACTCCTGAAAAAAAAAAAAAAAAAAATCCCTAACATGATTAATGGGTGGTCCAGCTTGATTGCTCAACGTGATAGGATGACAAAAATTATCGGACGAGAGATAGGATCTGATCTGTGCAGTATGAGTGAAGGTCTAAAGGCAGTGTGTGATCAGGCTGAGAGAGCTGCGAAATGTGAGACGGTCTCTCGTGCTCCCTCCGCCCCCACCATCTCTTCTCAGACTGTTCAGGCGGCAGCTTTAGCCGGTCAGACTGAGAACCAGTATGATGGACCCTATACTGAGGTGCGCGGACTGTTGAATGTGGCTGTTGTAACCAATCGATCTTGAAATCACTTCTGAAACTTTGTATATAGAAGGTCTAAATGGCAAACAGGTGTATCACAAATCTGTTTCTGTCCCTCTAACCATTTCTAACTCTGAAAATGTATATTAGACTGAATTTTGGGTAGGAGAAAACACTGTTTACATTTTGAAAAACCTTGAAGCTGATGTTTTGCTTTCTAAAAATAAGCTAGTGCTTGGCTGCAATGAAACAATTCGCTTATCTCAGACTGGCCCCCACCATGAGGAGAGATGTGCAGTGGCTGATTCTATTCAGCCTCTGAGCATTCCAGGTCCCTTGCATGAAGCCAAAAGACAATACCCTTTGAGAAATGAAGCACGAGAGGGAGCTGAAACTATTCAGACTGTTTTGAAGGCCCTCCAAAACGGGGGAGTCAAAGTGAACTTGAAGAAAGCACAGCTAGCATTACCTGAAGTGACTTATCTGGGACAGATTGTGGGGGTGCGTGGCCGACGCATCCCCCCCGAACGAGTTAAAGCTATTATTGAACTTCCAAAGCCAAACACTGTCACTGGTTTAAGGCAAGTGATGGGTCTTTTGAATTACTGCCGCCAGTATGTTTCTGAATAGACTAAACTCTCTAAACCACTCACAGAGGCACTGAAAGGAGGAAGACCTGGATCGGATTTGATCGACTGGACTGAGGAGATGGAGGAGGCTTTCGTGAGTATCAAAGAAACTCTTGCTTCCTCCCCAGCATTACGACATGCCGATGCCAGCAGGCCTTTCCACCTATGGACATGGGTGGGGACCCGGTCTTACTCCGCTGCTCTGGGTCAAAAGGTTCTGGGCCGGAACTCGTATGGGATGGTAGGATATTATTCTGCTCCTATTTCTGTTTCAATGGCAGGGCAACATCCGTGCCTGTTGATATGTGACTGTGCAGAGTGGGCAGTGACATTGTGACACATCAAAAGGTGATACTGCACACCAGACACCAGATTTTGAAACTGTTAACAAATACCCGTTTAGGCTCCATCTCTAATCAACGACGAGCCAAATGGGAGACCACTCTCTTGAGTAAAAATGTGGACATACAAATTGACATTGAAAACTGCTATCAATCCTGCCTCCTTGCTTCCAGAAGAAGGAACTGCACACAACTGTGCCCGACTGATCGAGGCGGACAGCCAAAGCCCTCTTCAATCTGAACCCCTGTCTAATGCTATGAACTTGTTCGTGGACGGCTCCAGCTTTCATGAGCAGGGAACACGCTTCGGCCCCGTATGGAGGCGCAGGGGATTTCTGACTACTGCAGGACTTCCTATCTCACATCAACAGCAGGTACAAGAACTTATGAATGCCTGTGATCTTCCCGCAGAAGGAGCAGTCATCAAAGTCACCGGGCACGCTACTGACAGCTCCCCGGAAGCCAAAGGGAACCACGCTGCAGACGCTGCTGCCAGAGAGGCTGCAAAACTGACTGAATCGTGGGTGAGTGTGATGGCTCTTTCCCTTCAGGAGAATGAAACTTCCAGAGACATTTTTGAACTTTATGCAGAGGATGACCCTGAAGAGATAGAACAGTGGACAAAGTTAGGAGCACAGAAAAATTCTGAAGGACTTTGGAAATTTAATGGACGCTTTGTTTGCCCTGTTTCTGCTAGAAATGAACTTATGTCATTGTATCATGGGTTGGCACATGCAGGGCCTGAGAAATTACATGCAATGATTTCAAAAACCTGGTGGTGGTCAAAGCTGAGGGCTTCTTGCAATGATTTCTGTAAGAGATGTTTAGTATGCCTTAAGGTTAATTCTTCCTCAAAGCTGAAAATTCCCTTAGGACATGCCCCCCGACCTCAGGGTCCGTGGACACACCTCCAAATTGATTTCATAGGTCCATTGCCCCCTAGTGGAGGGTTCACATACATTCTAATGATTGTTGATCTTTTCTCCAGATGGGTGGAGGCATTTCCACTGAGAAACTGCACCGCAGACGCAACCGCAAAAGTAATGTTGAATGAAATTTTCCCAAGATGGGGCTTACCCTTACAAATTGATTCAGATCAGGGTACACATTTCACGGGAAAGGTAATGAAAAATGTCATGAAACTGATGGGAGTGAAGCAACACTTCCACATCCCGTTTAGGCCTCAGTCTAGCGGCTCCATTGAACGTACAAACAGAACACTCAAAACGTCATTGAGAGAGAGATTGTTGGAGTGGGGGAAAGGGTGGCACGCAGCTGTTCCAATGATTCTTTTAAGTCTGAGAACCAGCCCTAACAAAACTACTCAGATCAGTCCTTTTGAAATAATGACAGGTCGTTACATGCGACTGCCTTGGGATGCTCCCCTGCAACATGAGGGACCGTCCGGGCCATTGAAAGATGTTTTACAAAATTATCTGAAGGCTTTGGATAACTGTTTACGCGATACACGAGTTAGTGTCAGTGTCCGACAAGCAGAGAGAGATAATGTTGAGCAAAAAGACATGCCTGCCTTGCCTAAATAGGTGACAATGTAATGTTGCAAAGAGAGATTGTTTCTCCTCTAGGTCCAAAATTTGATGGACCTTTCCAGGTGCTCTTGACAACTAGTACATCTGTTTTACTTGACAGAGGGGTTCTGGGTACTGTCTGGAGACATTGGTCACAGGTGAAACCACTCGATAAAGGTTCCAACCAAATCACCGCATCATAATGACGAACTATCTCGTAAACAGTAAAGGTCTGTCGTTTATATGTGTGATAGTGTAAAATTCTGTAACAATGTTTTATCATTACAGATGGCGGAATCCGACGATATATTGAAGCTGCTAATTCTTTAGGAAGAAGTGCGAAATACCAAACGACTGAAAGTGAGGTGGGCCATCATTCGATTGGCACTCCCTCTCTCGTTTGTGGCTTTGATTATAATAGCCTTATCATTCCTGATGTATTCAGATTTCAATTTGGACCGGTAGACTCCATGCGTTCTCCACTCACTGGGATTGTGAGGAGATTTATAACCGTCCATCATGGGTTCAATACCCATGCCTAAATTCAACTGAGGGTCTAAATTTTATTTCAACCATGTATCAGAACGTTAATGATCGCTGCTATCGCTTGGACGGAAATGAGACGGTGACCTTTTGGCTTGGTCACTCCCCAAATTATCCCTGTAATACCCTCATTATGCAAAATGGTTGGCTCTTCTTTGTTTTTGTGTGTGTATGTGTGTTCGTTTCTTCTTCTCATATATTTGCAGGTCTTCTTGCAGTAAGTTGAATCCTGCCGAGGAGGAAAGCAGACTGATCAAGCTGACAAACCGCCTGATCGATAAACTGAGGAAGAACAACATTGATGCCCTGTTGTGAGTGGAAGGTGGGAGAGCCTTGAAATGGGGACTGGAATTTTTAGTTTCCAGCATGTCCGTAAAGAGGCGAAGAGACTTTTGTGACCCGCCAGGGAAGCATTTGTCACCACTCCACCTTCCGTAGTGACCTCACTTGTTAGACCAGACGTGGCGGTATTGGGCCCCACATAGGTCTAAAACGGGGGACTGAAGGGTTGGTCAAAATCCCTTGTCTCTTCAGTCAGTTATATATATATTTCATTCCATATCCTTTTGAATGCGTACATTACTTTTATACAAATCAATAATCAAATATATATATATGTGCATTATCACATAATCATTTCTATATTCTTTTGTGCTTGTGAAATTATATATTTTCTCTAGAGAGCAATGCCATTTCTCTGCCTTTCTTCCTGAGGAGCTATGTTTTGGCTAACTGATAATACGAAGCTCAAGCACTCTTCGGCCTTGGCGATGTTATTTGGTGGTGTTCTGTGTGTGTGTGTTTGACTTTCTACGTAGGCATTTGGGACACAACGCTCATCCTCATCGGCGCTCTCCTCTAACAGTTAGGTCAACTCTGACCTAAATCTAAGGATTGGCGACAGCTATCCTGACTAATGGCGATAGGCACCTTTTATCTGCTCACATGTGTGAAATTGTTTATGGTTCTATATTCTCTTAGCCAATCAGATGTATGATGATGCTATGCTTGCCCTTGCAAAATGGTATAATTGGTGTATGATTTTGTGTAAGGTAGAGTTGGCTTGCGACCTCCTCGTGAGACTTTGACGCTCGCTCTACCGATGAAACTGCAAACTATTCTTCAGTAAATTTTTATCTTTTTGATTGAACCTCACGACTCCTGGTCTTCTTTTCTACATATCTGGTCTCGGGTCTTATAACTGTTACCCCCCTAACACCTCACAGGAATAAATTGTATTTTAAAATATATTAAAATATGGCAGAATTTGAAAGAACCTTCTACAACCAAAACATAGGTAGAAGTTTGATGACAAAACTGATTACTAAAAAAACAAAGACAGTCCAACGAGCTACACTTCATGATGTGCGCCAGCTGAAAAGTTATTTCTGAGAAAAGCTCAAGCAGCAATTGTTTGCAGATTCCACTTGGTTTGATATTGTTTAATGCCAGAACTTAAAGTGACTTAAGTGTCCGCAACCTTTTTGAGGCGACTAGCACTACATCCAGTCTAATGAACTGTACTATAAATGTAAATATGCACATGCTAAAATGAAATCTCTCTCTTCAGCTTTGCTTTGTAACCTAGCAGAACAGTTTGACATTTGGACCTTTCACAACAGCATCTTGCCGTGTCGTCTCATATCCTACGCCCTCCTGCCGTACACTCTGCCCACTACAGCTCTCATCTCGTTCATCTATAGGTAAGATCTTTAGTCTAAATCAGGTGCTCATATTCTTGTTTGAGTATCGTATCAGTAGAGAAATATTTAAGTACCTATACTGTCACTCCTAGTGTTGTTTTGCATATGTGTGTGAATAGATTTTTGTGCTGGGCGAAGAAACTTCCCCACCAGGCTCTGAATGCAGTCAGGGAATTCAAACAGGAAGTGATCGAACACCTGCGGTTCGCCCTCACACACTTGAGAAGACTGTTGCCGAACCGGTAAAACAATGCTTTCATACATGATTGAACTAGCAATCAACATGAAAATACACATGACGTGACGTCACATTACGGACATAATTATATGTTCCTGAATTTTTCCAGATTCCTGCTTTTGCAAACTCTTCCACCTTTGGTCTCCACGTCTGCTCTATTTCTTGCACCCTGGTCCTGTCTCCCCCCTCTTTCTTTGACTTTCCTTCCCTGTTCCTCTTTTCCTTTACTTTCTATTGCTTTGCGCTTTCTGTCATGCCGTCTTCCTACTTCAACCTGGAAGAAGCATCCGGAGCGCAGGAGCCAGACCCGGCCTCTGTGGTTTAGACAACGATCTTTCCTCTGTTTCCAGCTCGCTGGATCCGGCGGTTTCTGCAAAAAGACCGATAACATCATTACAGATGCAAAGCCACTATCTTCAACCTTCCTCCTGCAGCTCAACTTGGAGTTAGAAATGAACAGCCATTTTGAAACACCACAGCTTCAGAAGGACACGCTAGATTATGATAGAAGCTTATTACTTGACTTGGACAAGCGCAGGAACGCAGAAGTAAATCTCTCTTCTCCTTGTATCTCCTACATGGATGTGCAAGAGGAAGACTGAAGGACAGTGCGTTATTATTGCAGACAAAAGTCTCTCTAATGGCTGATTCAAAACAATGACACTGGCAACATGTGTTTGTTGTTTTGACTTAAAACAGTGATCACCCTGCCTTAAATTTTAAGTTTAGTCAACTCAAATATTTAACTTAGTAGTTGTTTAACTTAAAATTTTAAGGCAGCACGAACACTTACTGTTTTTTAAGTTTAAACAACTTTTTTTTTCCAGTGCATGTGGAGAATAGTTGGTTGATAAGCTGAAAATGGAAAGATATGCATATCCGTGTTGTTATTGTTAACTAGAGCTAAAACTTTTAAATATTATTTCGGGGAATTGATATAAAGCTGAAATAAAATATAATATAAATATTAGGTGAAAAACGTAAACTTAAAAAAAAATAGTAAATAAAATAAGTACTAAATTGAATAAAACTAAAATAAACAAAATTCTTTAAAGAAAACAAAACAAAGACTAATAAAAATGGCAAAAGTACATAATATTACTAAATTATTATTTAAATTTAGTAGTAAGAATAACAAACGTTTTGTGAATGTTAACAGAATGTTTTATGTATGCAAGATTGTTCAAATCTAATAAATGCATTATCAAGTTGGATTTGGGCAGCCTGATTTATTGAAACTGATTATTGCATTTATATATATAAAAAAATGAAGGATGGATCAAATGAAAATAAAAATTTGATTGCACATATCAGCATAAAACTATAGCAGTCAGTAGTTCATATTACTGACATATACTTTTTTAGTCATTCATTAACTAAGTTTACTATGCTCATTAACTGTTTTCTATTTTGAATCATTTAAATTTGGTTTTTGATACAATTTTAGAAGAAAATAAGTGAAATCAACAACCCTTTACAAAACATATTTATTCAATATATTTAATCTTTATGGTGTAAATCTTCTGCATATGCCCGCATACACATTTACAACATATTTCAAATATATACATGCTTAGTGAGTATAGTTTACAAATTTGAGGTATAATATACAGATTAAAAAACATTATATAAATAAAAATAATGAATGCAGTTGTGCAAACATTTGCAGAATACATAAAAATTAACATTAAGATAAGGCTTGTTTTTTAATGTACACTATGCAACATAATATGCAAAAGTTTAGCATGTTCATTAAGAGTGAACCGCTTATGTCAGAGGCTGGTGGTTTTGGTTTCTTTAAAAATATTCACAGTGTTTCCTCCTAAATTTCACATTCATTTATTAATGTTTTATGGTGCAAGCCAACCAGTTGTTTCTGGTGTGTTAGCACACTATTTGGGTTATTGTGCAAAAAAACATTCATAACTTCATTACATCTTTTTTTTTGTGTTGCTACATTTCAAAGGTATATCCAGTAAAACACTGACAACTAGGCCCTGTTTACACCTGGTAGTAAGATGTGTTTTGGTCGATCGGATCTCCAGTAGACGAGGGAGACACATTCCCGTTTACACCTGGTGTTTAAATCCGTCTCTTTTGCCCACTTTTCAACCACATCTTTAAATTAATGTATGCGTAAATGTATGTTTTTTTTCAGATCTTTCGATCTAATGGATGAAATAAGCGCATGCAATTTATATATGAATGCGCCTGGAGACAAACTTTCGTTTCTGCCAGACAATGCCGAACGCGGTGAGTGTGTGTTAGAAATCAGGAATGGTGAGAGAGCATTGTTTGGTACGTTTTTCCTTTTACTTTACGTCTTCAAACCAAATTTGTCTCTGAACCAAAATGCCGCCTGGCTAGTCCGTTTACCATAATGGCGGCCTTTTGTAGCTTTTCTTTTTTTACAGTGTACAGTCCGAACGCATTTGACCACATGAGCACCTACACTACCAAAGCAATCTGGTTGAATGGTTGAAAATGGACAAGCTCAAAACATTTTAGACCCTGTTTACACCTGTATTTAGCGTCATCCACTTGTGATCCGATCGACCAAATCGTATCTTAATACCATAAGCTTCTACAAGCTTATGAATTCTTGATCAGAGTTCTGCGTGGTCTGATCCTCAGCTTTAATGTCAGGGAGATGCGGATGGCTCTCGCTCATGTGAGTGAAGCGATCTTGGAGATACTGGTTCCCAAAGCCCATGATGTGGCCTGTGGCCTGGCGATGTAGATTAGCGACTTGGGCTGTGAAGTCCAGAGAGAAGGCAAACTTCACCAGCTCTGGTGCCACGACGGGCGGGGACGTTTTCTTATTTGGAACTTCTGACTGAACATATTGATCAGCCATTTGCTGGAAGGACCTGTAGGTGATCCCGTCCAGAAAAGTGGACACGGTGACGTTCTCTTTCAGCTGGAGGAACAGGAGATGAGAAAACGTTAGTGGGAAAAAGGAAATGGGTGGACCTCCATTTAACATTTCATATATGTTTGAAACTGAAATAAACACCTGCAAAACTAAAACAAAATGTCTCAGTAATGTTTAGTAGTGATTTCAGAAGGAATGCGATACACTTACCCTGTCATCGATTATGTCCCCTTGATGTTTTATCAGTTCTGTGATTCTCCTGACAACCTCTTCTTGTGAGACTATAGTTGCAGAAATATGATAGAAAATGTAAGAAATGTTATAAAAGATACTGTGCACTTTGAACATCAAGAAAAACAACAACCTGAGACTAATGCCTATTCGCTCATTATTCACTCTTAACGTGGCTTTCAAAACCTGTATACCGGGATTCTTTTTCGCTGAACACAAAATGTTTTTTAAAATATTTTCACCCAGCTTTTCCGTACATTAACAGGTTACGGTGGCGACATCTGTCAAACTCCAAAGGACAAAAACACCATAGAAGAACACAGAAGAAGTAGTTCAAAGACTTCTGAGCCTTTGTGTGAGAATTTGATATGCGGCGCAGAAGTTCTTAATTAAATGATAATTAGTATTACTTCAGAAGTCATGAACTCCTTTTATGGCAGTTTCTGTCCTTCATAGTCACTATGAAGATATGTTGAAAATGTAAAATTATGTTTTGCGTTCCACTAAAAAAAAAACAGCACATGGTTTTGGAACAACACAAGAATGAGCAAATAATTATTTAAATGATTAGTGATTCAATTTCAAATTGCTTAAGTGAAAACTTGCCATTTATTTAACTAATTTAAATTCTGTTAGATTCAGTTGTCCAAACCTGTATGATTTTCTTACTTTGGTGGAACGAAAAAACAACTTTGAAGAAATGGAGACATTTCTCAAAATATCTTCTTTTGTGTTCCACAAAAGAAAGAAAGTGTTTTGAAACAACATGATGGTGAACTATCTGTTCAATCTCATCCTTCTTCAGTTGTCTTGAGTAATTGAAACTGTAGAGAAACTAGCTGAACCCTATAATGGTTTGTAGCATCCTTTCTACCTAATATTTAACCCATCTTATTTGCATAATTCAAATAGAGTCTATTATAATAACACTCACCCTTAACGCCACTCTGGTCTGTTGGCTGAGAAGTGGCATTGTCAACGTCATCAGCTGGATTGTCTTTCACTTCATGCACAATTTTCTCCAGTTCTTCTGACATTTTCTCATAGTACGAGTTGGTGGGTTCCACCATCTTAACAGCTGTGAAAAAAAAAAAAAGTATTTAGAATTTTCTCCCCATATATATATGCAAGCTTCAAACTAATGCAAAGAACATACATAATACAGCTGAACATACATTGAGAAAATCTGATACATACATTTTTCAGTGGACATATCTCCACTTCGCCTCCATTTTAACGATCTCCTGTGCAACGATTTCTTTTTCAAAGACTTTGAGCGCCGCAGGTTGATGTCGCCATCAGCTATAGGCAAACAAAACATTTGGGGTGTTGAGGGTTGGGAAAGTGGGAGCTGTTCTTCAGTTCTCTGATGATCTGGTTCCTTTTCAATGCTTCCTTTGGAAAACCAGTTCAAGAAAGTCTTCCATACAGTGGGTTTCTTTTTCTTCTTGCCTTCTTTGTCCTTTCTTTCCACGGTGGAAGACTTTGGCGTCTTTGAATTTGCCGTCTTTGAATTAATATCTCCAACAGTTAATGTACTTGTTTGGGGGGCAGCATCATTGATTTTCCCTTCTTCCTCCTTGCCCTTATCCAAATTTTGAGACCTCTTCTTGGGTTTGCCATTGGACTTCTGAGACCCATTAGAGCCATCGTTGCGACGCAGACTGCTTTTAACTTTCCACTTTTTGGATTTCTTCTCAGAAGACATCTCCTTTTTTTCCAGTTGTAGTTCAAGGACAGACTCATATCTAATGTTCTCATCTGAGATGGAGGCTTGTGAAGTCAAGTTAAGAGATGCATGTTTGTGATCTCTTATCTTCTGCTCTGTGCTGGGGACCCATTTGCGTGCTCTGTCCTCCAGTCTCCGAGGACACTGAGATCCATCGTTAAGGCTTTGACTTCGCTTAACATACACCTCGAGCAACCGTTTCTTATCCTTTTCTCCAACTGACAGCAGCTGAGGGGTGTGATGGGAATCAGTTGAAATGGATGCCATGCTGTCACACTATAAAAAACAACAATGCAAATTAACATTGATTTTCTAGATAAAATATTTCATCAAAATAAAAAAAAGAAAGAAAAGAACTTAAAACAGGAAAAGTGCATTATACACTGACAAGGTAATCGTCCAATTCTAATAATTCGCCAAATATCGTCCGATTAATCGCTGCATTTTATGCTATAGCATAGGCCGAACAACAGCCTCAGTCACGTTCACTTTTTTAATCTCCTTTTAGCGTTCCTCAGATCTCAGAATTGCATCTTTCTGCAATTGTAAGGGTTTATATGATTTTCTCAACATTCGGTTAAGTAAATGAAGACAAAATTATTCTTTTTTGAGTGAACTACACTACACGTTTAAGAACTGTCACTATTAAAAATACTTTTAAATAGCATGGAAAAGCCACGCGTATTCAGCTAGCAATAAACACAACAACAATACGATATTATGCGACCAGTACTGGAATGCATTGAAATGTTAGAATAAACCATTGATTATTTGACTTACAATTTCTCGCACTCTTTGATGTTTGCTCTATCTCCAGTGGTGACAAACTGTTTGTGTCTTAATAAGGTTTCTTCGACATGTAAGCAAAGTTTAATGACGCCCTTCTTTTTTTTCTTTTTTTTTTAAAGATCCACCAATCAGCAGCCGCTTCTAGAGTGACATCGCCAGGTAGACTGACTCGTCAGGTGATGTTTACAGTTTCGACGCAGTCTATTTTTTCCGACGTACAGCAGGGAAATTGTTTAAAATGAAACCTAACCCATATAATCCCAAGTGGATTTAAAGAGGAGCTATATAGTTGTTCAATAATAGCTAATTAATACAATAAAACAACTATTAATTTTCCCCAATGTTTGGTTTACATGGATTTATGCCTAAACCGTGACGCACAAAAAAAGATTGCATCATTCTGTAGTCAGTAGGCCATTTACTCTAGGTTTTGTTAGATGTCATGTAGCTAGACTAAACTGTTTATGAGATAAATAAATTCCTTAACCTATAGCCTTATGTAGAGTCGCTTCGGATAAAAGCTAAATGTAAAGGATAAAACTAAATGTAAATGTAGAGACATTAGATAAGACATGGAAAATTGGACTCTGGCGCATAATAAAAATGAAACCAAGAAAAGACAAGTGTGTAAGAAAATTCAGGTGTGGCATTTCTGATTTTGTGAAAGTATGTCAAATAATGCACTAATGTTACCTGACAAAAATCAGAAAAAAGTTACAAGTCATATTATAGGATATATACACACCAGTAACAATTTGGTCTTCACTTGGAAATGACAGCAAATTTGACCATTAATATGACTTAACTTAATACATTATGTCACATGTTGTTGCATAAAAAATGAAAGAGAGGGAAAATCCATTCAGACTCAGAATCAAACCAGTTTGCCTTCTGTGTGCTTGCAGGCATGTTAATCAAAAATGACATTAGATCTTTTTCATACTTTCACTATTCATCCTTTAATTAAAACAGATGTAGCCTAATAGAAAGACATTTATATAGTCAGGTAATTGTTTATATTTATTGTATTCAGCAGTTTACTAAATTGGAAAATACATAAATGCATGAATACATAACTTCAATAACATTCGTTTGCATAAGCCTATTACAGTTATGTCCTTACTTTCAAAACATAGGTCTATATTGAGTTAGTGATGATAACAAGAATACAAGTATACCAAGGTGATTTCTTTTACTTTGTATACAGTACCAATAGTGTAGGTGTACATTACAGTGGTATCCAGTAAATGATGACAGATGCACTTTTTTATAGCACATTATATACACTACTTCCTGTATGGCTTACATATGCCATGTCATGTAAAGATACAGATCCATTCTGTCTTTATAATTCTGCGGGTTTTCTTTGTGGTCGACTCACACTAAACAGTTCAATACGATGGCCACTAGAGGTCGTCTGAAGGATGTGTGGGGACCGTGGCTGATTTACTGAAATCATGACAGTTTCCAGGAAGGCATTTGACTTGTCACCTTGTTTTCACTCAATACCTTTTGCATTACTGTAACTGCACGCACATGCAAAGCCTATCAGTCTGGGAAATTATGCTTACTCATACATATAATTCAGTTTTATTAGAGTAATTGCGAGCGACACGGCAATCAGCAAGACAACTTTAAGGAAGTATCTGTCCATGTACAGATGGGATTTTGATCCCATAGGCTGAACATGACCTTTGTTGTCAATTTGGCATTCAAGTGAGTGTGAGTGCAAACAGAGACACACATCTATTCTCATTATTTTAAACCGAGTAAATGTTTGATTTGGAGGTTCCAGGACTTAAGTAAGATAAAGTATTCCCTTCTTTGTTAACAATGCTGGCAGTGCACTGTCCAAACACACATATGTTCTCAGACAGAAGATTAATGTTGGCTGCATATGGCTTATAAAAATACAAATGTTTTCAGCATTTATGGTTATTATAACTACTGTATGAAGTGAATCTGTTTTTTTAATACGCCTTAATGATGCAAACATTACAAACCACTGT
Source organism: Phoxinus phoxinus (assembly GCF_949152265.1). Taxonomy (NCBI): domain Eukaryota; kingdom Metazoa; phylum Chordata; class Actinopteri; order Cypriniformes; family Leuciscidae; genus Phoxinus; species Phoxinus phoxinus. The sequence continues at coordinate 5,752,073 of NC_136886.1, forward strand.
ATTCAACATATTTGTTTGCGGTCTGTGTATGTGGGTAGCTTTGCAAATTATGTGGGTACATAGGTTAAAATTGTTATGAATGTGTAAGGGAAAATGTATTTTAGATGTTGTGACTGATTCCCATTTCTTTCACATGTAGTTTAACTATCATGAGAGTGTGTTCATAATTATTCTTTTTTTTTATTCTTTTTTTACTCTGAACTTTACTCCAATTATTAGACCATCATGTGACTATTTTGAATTATTGAGTGAGACCAAAACATCACGTAAATAATGAATGAACTGGGTGTAACAAAGCTGGGTAATAGAGTTAGAGGGACAGACGTGAAGCAACAGGGGAAATCCCTCATGGGATGAGTAACATTCATTAGTTGATTTTACAGCTTAATTGAGATGAGAGGAAGGGAGAACCAGTACGTTCAGCGTGTGAACTGATATTCATGGAAGTAATGTTACATAATTGTTTTTTAAAACATTACAGATCATAACTGCTTGATAAAATAATGAATTTTTGTTCAATAAATATAAACTGTCATTAAAATATGTTCATATTAAAAATACAGAAGCAAAACCATTTTTTTTAAAGATTCTGAAAGCATTGAACCGTACGTGATCCAATATAATTTAATAAAGCTTTACAGCTGTATCAAATAAATAGCCTATATTTTATTATGATTAATATTATATTTTTTAATATGACGGTTTCATTATAAATATGGTGATTATCTCTAAGGTCGACACCAAATTTGATATGATATTTCCCATCTGATTCTAACCATGTCATGTCAACAAAAGGAAAAGTCAGCCAGCTGTTTATTATCATGTTAATAATTGTGCCTTTCACAGTGTAGCCAGAAAAGCGTCTCTGGGTGTGCATAAGAAAAACTGGGTGTGCCACATTTATTGTCAGATTAATGTGCAGAATAGACTGGACTGATGTGTAAAACTATACTCAGGCTCGCCACATAACCAAAATACTAGGCCTATAAAAAACATATAAATTTAGGGCTCAACATTAAGGCTTTTCATGTGCTTGTCCTTCGAACAAGTAAATCGGTCATTCACTTGTCCAAGTAAAAAAATAGCTTGTCCAGAAATAATTATTTTTTTTTTTTTTGGTGTTGTAAATATAATTTATTCTGAAGCAATATTCTGATCTGTGTTCAGTCAGGTTTTACATATTTAAATCTGCATATTTATGAAATATTAACCTTTATAAAGAGCATTTCCCCCTAATGGTTTTAAATACATGCTTCATCTTTCATTTTAAGTTCTTAAATTTGATCAATCAATTTAAAATGGAATAATAAGACACTATATGGCTGTTAGCAATCAAATTAATTAATTTACACTGAAAACATAACAACTGCATTAAATAATGTTATGAGATTGTTTTAAATGTTTTTGGAATATACAAATATGACATATTGGAAAGAATGATAGCCTACTTTTAAACACGAAACCAAACCACCAGTAGAGGGCGGCAGATGACCTTATTGAGTGAGTTATTGAGTCATTTTATTCAAATTATTTGTTCAAATGGCTGAATCGTTCCGGAATGAGGCAGTTGTTTAATGGGTCATTGAATCTTTGACTCAACCGGTTCGTTCAAAGCGCTGAATCAGTCTCATCATGTGTTCCGGTGAGATGCGCTGTGGTTCTGCTGTGATCTTTGCTTGGAAATATTTTCGCTGCTGAAATAGAACAAAAACAGTCAATATTGTGTCTAAAATGTAAGTGACTTGATATTAATTACTTAACTGTATCATATCATATTATGTTATAAATTTAAAAACTCATGTTCATTAAAAGGGTTCATTAAAATAAATCTTTGATGTCCCCAGAGTGTGTGTGTGAAGTTTTAGCACAAAATACCCCACAGATATTTTTATATAGTTATATAGTTGTTAATTTTTGAGGGTTTGCAAAAACGCACCGTTTTGTGCCTGGCCCTTTAAATACAAATGAGCTGCAGCAGAGGGCGGGGTTTCAAGAGCTCGCGTGTGTTAGCATTTGCAATTACCTCAAGCAGACACACACTAAATAAAATGACAAAAAATTTTTTAGTGCTGTTAAAACGGCGTCAGACAAAGATGGAGATACTCAAGGAGAAGTGACAACATGTAGAATGCAACAGGACATCTCTCTGAATGGTCAGTTGATGAGTATATGTTTCTGATGTGGAGTTAACTATCTTCAATTAGGATATTCTGTCATGGTAATCTATAAATCGCTCGTATAGGAACTGTTGTGAGATGCACACAGAGTGACTTTCTATTGCATGTGAAAAGATGGATGCTAAAGTTTGAGCTGACTCACAAATGTACTTTTATACAACAACTTTTCCTCTTTTCAGCATGGACTGCGTGTTCCCGGAGGTGGTTTATGTACATTTTAGGGTTGCTGATGTCACTTACCCCGGAGGAATACCAGTGTTGTAGTCATTTTGTTTAAAAGCAAATATCTTCCTAGAGTTTGCTTTGAACTCATTTGTTTCCATTTCTCCTCATGAGGCTCGAGCCTCAACAGCGCAACCTAACCGACAAGCATTTAGAGACTGTTTGCGGATTGGTTGGCAGTCCGAAAGTCGGCATATATTTTTTTTATTTGATTAAATTTTAAATGTACAAATATTGTAAATGTGACCTCTAGGGGGCGCTCCCACGCACAATTTCCATATTTAGAGTAAAGACCCCAAAAACCCACGCTCCCCTTTTAGATAACTAGACAGGTTGCGTCCAATGAAGGAACAGAAATGGGACTGATGTACTCAAGTATAAATTTATTAAGCACTCACAACTATCAAAATTGGCAATCAGGGCAGACAGATAGTCCCCCCAGGTAACAGTAAACAACTTTACAAAAAATAGGTCACAGTGAATGAAAGCCTCATAGTAAATGAGTTACTGGGTATAAAGTCTAACAATATCGAAACTACCGTGCATAAAGTTGAATAAATAGGTACTGTTCACAAAACACTGCAAAAACACTTCAAACCAATTCAGCCGTGCAACCATACACTAACACAGCATTTCACACTTCACTAGTGAACATTTCATCACAAAATAGACACTGCTCACCCACCTGCTGTTAGCATTCCATTGACTTCCATTCATTTTGGCGTCACTTTGACAGTGAATAACTTTACATCTGAGGCGTTTAAAGACTCCATTTGTCCATTGTTTATTTCTAAAGAAACACGAAAACGTATAAAAGGCTCCATTACCTTGTATCTTACGTTATGGCCCCGTAGAAGCAGTTTTTGTAAAAAATAGGCTAACGATTGCGTCATAACCACGCGACTCTGTCGCACAAGTCGAGAAATTACCGTATAGACAGGCAGAGAGGCTCGCAAGCAATCGGGGGGACGTGGAGGCATAAAGTCCGATAAAGTCAAGGGAGAAGCCCATAGAGAGTCCTGCTGCTTGCTCATGGACAGCTAATGCTCACGCTCTCCGTCTCTGCGAGATTCGGAACGGGAATGATTCAGATTTCTCTCGGCACATCTACTAGAAGACCTACAGCTGTCAGACAGGTTGCGCACGTCACATCTACGTCGTCAAACTCAGTTTGAGCCTGCGCAGTTCGCCCAGCCATCAGGAAGTGATGCTTCTAATTGACTTCACTTTTCTCCGTTGAAACCTATGGGGTCGCTGTGTCCAATTTATATACGGTCTATGCTTGAGACACGAGACATCACTTAATTTGTTTTATTTATTGTGGTTTATTAATAAATAAATAAAAATGTCTACACTAAAAATTCTATCCGACCTGAGTTTTTGACTGAACAAATAAACATTGTTGATAAACTGTATAATGTAATATATGTCAGAAAATACGAATTGAGTGTTTTAAAAAAGAAAAATTCTACGAACCTTTGCACACAAAACTCACCAATTTTTGTGAGCAATTTGGATTTTGAGCTTGATTATGAATCAAATGTGAAAGTATTTGATATCTGAGTGAGTTGTTTACTGTGGTTACTCATTGAACATGAGAGGCTGGCGTTATGCAAATGACTGGGTGATCACTGATTAGACAATAGTAATGTCGAGGCAATGCCTCCTCTCATCCAAATTAGTTTTTTGCCTGTATATTACCATTGAACTGAAACTGTTGTCCTCCTTACTGATATCAACATTTTTGTTCCCCTTTGTCATAGTTGGATAGTGTTACTTTAGAAGAATTAGTGGTTTACAGTACACACTATTTATTTTTGTACTTTCACTTACACAGGCTGCAAATGCCATCTTTTCATGTAATATTATATACACATACACAGGGGTTGGACAATGAAACTGAAAGACCTGGTTTTAGACAACAGTAGTTTATTAGTATGGTGCAGGCAGGGCCTCCTTTTGTGGCCAATACTGCATTAATTCACCTTGGGAATGACAGATACAAGTCCTTCACAGTGGCCAGAGGGATTTTGATCCATTCCTCTTCCAGAACTGTGGCCAGGTCACTATGTGATGCTGGTGGAGGAAAACCTCCAAAATATTTGGCTATGGCCATGAATATTGACTCTGTGGAGCTCCCGATGAACAGTTTTGGTGGAAACAGGAGAGTCGAGGTGAACATTTACATTTACGCTTTTTGCATTTAATATCACTTCAGTAACGATCACTGCTGTAAAGAGTTTGACACTTAAGGTAGTCTCACCTCTAAACATAAAACACACATGGCCATTGGCCATACACCACAGTAGACTTATCTCTGACATACAGAATTATAAGTACACATATTCTCACTGGTAACTAATGCTCCATTCACACCAACAGCGATAAAATCACTGGAGGGCAATGATGCTACAAGTTGGTGTGCTGAATGTGGTATCCGGCGGGTAACTATTTGGAGTCTCGTTGTTAGTTGCCACATTATTTTACTGCTCATTTGCATGAAGTTGAGATCTGCATGTTTCGCTCTCATTGAAAGTGGGACCAAACTGGCTGAAAACTGCCATTCAGATCTTCATGTAGTTAGCAATGCCCAACTTCCAACGACCCAATCAATTCCCGAAGGATGAAATCAAGTCCTGCCCTACATTTTTCTCATTCAAAAAGCCATTTCACTCAGATATACTTCACAATAGGAAAGAAAAGACAATCACAACTTCCGTTTCATGCACTCTTGCAGTTCAAACAGTGAAGCATGATGCTTGCAATGCCAAGATTGTGGGTCAATTCTCAGGAAATCATTATTAAAATGTATTCCTTTAGAGGAATTTAAATTGGCATTTTCCAAATTTATGATTCAGAATAAGTTAATGTTACATGCAGACTTTTATATTTTAGGCACTTGCAATGCAGTTTTATCCAAAGCAACTTAAAGTGAGTTCAAAATAGACATCATCCCTGGGAATTGAACCCATGACTTTTGCCATTGCAGGGCACAACCACAAATATCGTCTAGTCTGCATACTAAAGTTACCGCAGTAATCAGGATTGCGTGAAAGTACAAATTGAACCACGCTCGGGTTATAGGGGTCAGTTTCTTTCACTTTCTGCCTGTTGTAGATGTAATCAGTCTTAACTTGCTATAGTAACTTGTTCCAGCCACAGAGCTAGAGAGACCTGAACGGTCTTAACAGTGCAAGACTAGAACAAAATGGCTGGCCATTAATTGTTTATAACCACGACTCTCTCCATACACTGCTTGACCTTACCTTGCACCTGACCAGTTAAGTATATATGAGACTGAAGGTATCTCCAGGGTATAAAGGCGATTGCAGCCTTTGAGTGATTTTTCTTTCCTCAATCTCCTAATTGGTCCTATCAGGGGTTATCAGTCTAGTGTCGGGTTTTAGAGATAAAAGCAGATAAAATTAAGGACACATCGTTTAAGGCACCTAGTCTGGCCTGTGGGGTGACCGGTGTGACTGCTGAGGAGGTTTTCATATTTTTTAAGTAATGTTATTGATTTTTAATATATATAGTAGGGATGGGCGATATGGCCTAAAATCCATATTGCGATATACATTGCAGCCTCTTGCGATAACGATATATATCACGATATATAAATTATAATAAAACTATTTCAGAACAGGTTACACAGACCCTAAGGAAAGCCAAACAACTGCTAAATGTTTTTTTTTTTTTTTAAAGAAAGAAAGAAAGAAACAGTTTATGTAGTTTTGAGAACATTTATTGTGCAAAACTATAATTATACAACATAATGTTGCAGATTAATAAAATTCAAGTACACTAGACTTTAAGTAGTCCTATGTTTATATTATGGCTAGCTTATGAAACCCCAAATTCAAAATTAGAATATTGTGAAAAGGTTTTCATAAAGCTGTAAGCCATAATCATCAAAATGATAAAAAATAGTCTTGTAATATCTCACTTTGCATGTAATGAGTCTATATAATATATTAGTTTCACCTTTTACTTTTGCATGATATTCTAATTTTTCGAGTTTCTCCTGTTATACGTCAACTAAAGAAAATGCTTCAAGCATAAAAGTTTATTTACAGTAGTGCCATGCCATAGACAGTAAAAAGTGCAGAACAGTGCAGAAGGCACTCCAAATCAAATGTAGTTTTAGTTTGGCTATTTTTTTAAAGGACACAAAAGATGCAAAGAGCAGAAAAACTGATGTCTTCTCAGTTAAAAAGCAACACAACAACGAATCTTAAAATCGGGCACACACAGAGATGTTGTGTTTACACCACTATTTTGTGAATACGCGCTGGTATTCAGTGACATGTTTCGTTTTGAGGTGGTAGAACAGATTAGTCGTGTGTGTTACCGAACTGTTGCCCCATTCAGCCATGTTTACTCAAGATGACGACGAATATGATGCGGTTCAGCCGGTTGCAGCTCGTGGCTCTAAATTTCGCGGGTAGATTGCGTCATCAACATGCATTATCGCGATAGTGCAATAGGATTAAAATCTCTATCGTAGGCCAATTTTGTATCGTTTATATCGCATATCGTTTATATCGCCCATTAGTATTATATAGACCCATTACATGCAAAGTGAGATATTTCAAGCCTTTATTTGTTATAATTTTGATAATGGCTTACAGCTATGAAAACCTTTTCACAATATTCTAATTTTGAATTTGGGGTTTTCATAAGCTGTAAGCCATAATTATCAAAATTATAACAAATAAAGGCTTGAAATATCTCACTTTGCATGTAATGAGTCTATATAATATATTTCACCCTTTAAGTTGAATTACTGAAATAAATGAACTGTTTCACGATATTAAAATGTTTTGAGTTTCACCTGTAAATGGCAATACATATCATTCCAAAGAAAAAAAACACTAGTGAGCAAGCCAAGGAGTATGCGTTTCTTTAGTATTTCATTTTGTTTTTGTATTTTGATCATTTGCATAAACTGAAATTTTAGGGATAGTTCACCCAAAAATAAAAATTCTGTCATCATTTACTCACCCTCTTGTTGTTCTGAACCTGTATGTTTCTTTCTTATGTTGAACACAAAAAAAGATAGTAATGAATGATGGTAACCAGACAGTTGACGGGAGCCACTGACTTCCATAGTATTATTTTCCTAATATGGAAGTCAATGGGTACCGCGTCAACTTTTCTGATCAGTGGTTAAAATACTCTTTAAAATATCTTATTTTGTGTTCAACAGAAGAAACAAGCTCATACAGGTTCAGAACAAGTAAATGATTAACAAGTATTAAACGATACTTACAAACGTTTTAATGGCTTTGCTTGGGAACTATCGGTTTGCTTATCTCTAAAAACACAGCGGGAACTATATTTTTATGACAAACAAATATTGCGATATCATACTTCAGAAATGTGTCTGCTCAGATGACGGTTATATAATACCTAGGATTCGTCTTACATAACCACAAAACATTACCAGCATTCTCTTACATACTATATACATAGTTTGGTATTTGGTTACTTTGCTGTCTCACTGCTCAATATTTTAGTGTCTCAACTGGACTCTTACCTCCAGACAAGAGTGCTTCTTATGACTCCCTGTCAAATTACTGAAATCAATCATGTCTTGAAATAACCACTATGAAGCAAAGATAAAATAAAGCTGATACAATAATTAAAATAGTGAATTTATATTCATTTAGAGGTTGCTTTAAAATATTTTAAGATACTAAAAAGTTTTATTTAGCAATAAATGTGTAAACATTTTGACCTGCTCAATTCACAGCTCAATGGAATACATGGATAAATATAAGGCATTTGCAGGCAAAGCAAAATTTGGTATCAAAATCTAGGGGTGTCGTTTGGGTTTTGCTTAAATTATGACTTTTCTGCAATAAAATAATGCCATGTAGGGGTGTTTACATGGCAATAATCATGTAAGATCATACGTGCAAACATGCTTTGTATTCTTTCAACTTTGTTTTCTTATAAAACAAGAAAATGCTTTGTCCATAAACGCAGGATAAATCATAAGAAAATATACCTGTTAGGGGAAATACTGTAGCTTGATGGGCAAATATGGGTCTAGTGAACATTAAACTAAATCAAAAATTAGATTTTATATTGATTTGAAGTTGGTAATTTAGAGCAGCCAAATAAATGAAAATGCCCATTACGTCTGCATAGACGGTGAGCTTTGAAACTTTAATGGGTGCACACACATACACAAACAAAATGTCCTTAAAGATTAATGTGCTCTCATTGTGGGATCTTGCTCTGTTTAGTCTCCATCCCCGAAAAACTCCACAGGTCATGCCAACAAATCATGGTCACTCTGTCTGAGTAAACTGGACGAACCTTTTTAACCTTTCCAATACTGTATAAAAACATTATGAACGCTCAAATGCTTGGAGTTGATCTCGAGGTCTATAAATAATACTTCAAAATCACAGATAAGAACATTTTAAGTATCAATGTTTTTTTTTAATATTTTTTATTTAATGTTCTTTAAAAAGTGCTGTTGAATAAGAAAGGGGAGAATTTGGCAGCTTTTTAGTATGAAACTTTATTCAGTGTACCGACGGTAATCCAGATTTTATTAATAATTTTTGTTTTGTTTCACTAAAGTGGTGCATGTGTAGACGAGGGCACTAATTTTTCACTCTTTAATGTAACTTTCTGTTTAGTTTTGTATGATAAACATATTTGATTTTGTGTTGGGACGACACATAATCATAGAATGAGAATCATTGAGAATCATTGTTAAATCACACAAAGATGGAGCCATTAAATTTAATATATATTTAATAAAAGGCACTCAGAATATCATGAATAAAATATAGTGCTTAAACAATCAAAATATATCATACAGCCATAGCATACATTCACGAGATGCTAAATGCCATAATGATCACATAACACTGGCATTATCACCTTCGTCGGGTATAAAATCAAAATAGAACTCTCAGGATTTATTGAACAATGACTTTCAATATTGCTATTCATATTTTGCCATACTATGACATAAAATGCATGCCTAAGGGAATATAGTTACGATTTTTCCATTGACACAATGGAGGGTTGATTTAAATGTCATATTTCTACCTCCAGTCAAAGCATGATCATTTTATCAAATTCATAGATCTCAGTGTTTCCATGCATCTTTTACAATCTACAACAGCATGATAAAAAGCATTTCAAGTTCTATATTGCAATTATACGTTAAGTGTCTCAAAAATGCAATGTTAACTGCTGGCATAAGTTTAATTTTCAAGCTTCCCTGAAAAGTGCTGTATTGCTTTGCTTTAGTCAGTGCTGAAATGCTACAATCAAAATATGCTTTGGAAACAAATATTTGTCCTTTGTATTTTTTTTTCTTTCAAATTTGCTTTTTACAAAAACATGCAAATGTGCAATATGTTTTATGTGAATAAAGCAGGAAATATTCTCTCACCTGCTAAAGAAACTTTCTATGGGCATAGTTTAATCACTAAAAAAATTAAAACTGTTGTCGTGATGAGCGGAACAGATCTTACTCCAAAGACAGAAATTGTACTCTTATGAAAGACAATAAATCTCATAAGTGGAAATCTATTACAATCATGGGTAAAGACAGACATATGCATATCTGCATGATTGCATGACAAAAACGTTGTGTAATTGTTTTCACGTAGCTATGAATGTTACTAATATGCTTGTAAAATAATGATTCTTCTTGTTCTGTTCATTAGATAAACCTGTTACGTTGTCTAAGTCCTGATGTTGCAAACATTCACAAGTAAGTCTTTAGGCTGGATGATATATTCACAGCTATCTTTTCCATCTTTCAGTGGTGGCTGATCGTTCATTGGTTTCGTTTCTCTATACAGTACATGCAGTGTGCGATCATGCTCTCTGCCTTAATGGCTTGTCAAGTCAGCTTAGATGCATGGAAATCCATTCTTAAATAACACTTGTTGCCTCCATCATCAAAACCAACCTAAATTAAAGCTTCTTTTATGTGTACTCTGTTTGACCGACACGTATTGTTTTGAGCGGCTAACCCATATAAATTCATGCTTAAATTCTTGTGCGTTTTTCAGCCATACATATCGATGTGCATAACAAGTAAGGCTGATAGTAGGCTAATGAAGCCTTTAGTTAAAGAAATAAGTGCTGTTTATCCTACTGGCTATCATCACTGTTGTCATATACATTCGGTCAAACAGGAGACAAGATGTGAAATTGCCAAGCAAAGGTGTGTACAAAAACTAAGTCAGCATAGAAAGAATAAAAAAAACATCTCACCCTAAAGATAGAGTTCTAGTGTCTCGTTCTATGTGTATGCTGACAAAAATAGAAACACCAGAGGAAATGTGGGACGAGCAGCAAGCAGATGCTGCCACAGTACGGTGGGTCATCCAAATATAACATACTTGCATGCGTACGATACTGTATTTAAATTTAAAACAGGCCTGATTATGTTTGACAACTACCAGGGCTGTTAGAGGAGACATTTGGTGACATTGAAAGATGGATAACAGTTTGGCATACGCTTTTCTCTCACAAGCAGCAGGGACAAAAGGTGATGTCAGTGCAAAACTCCAAAGGAACGACAACATCAGCAAAAGGTGGTGCTGGGTGGATGCTCAGAGTGCAGATTCATGATTCCTCGGCTTTAATTTGAGGGACTCGGCAACACGGGCACTTAATCACGATTAATTAAATGCTTGTTTTGACCCCAGTCAAATGCAGCCGTTTGCCTCGCAAATGATGACGAGTACTTTTTTGTCTTCTGTGATTCATATTCCTTTTCCAGTTCAGTGCATTTCAGTTTGTATTACTGTAAAGCTTTAAAGGGCTTTTCCTTACAATATTTTTTTGCTTCCTTTTTGTAGATAGTGCTTCTGAGGTTTTATTGTCATCCAGCTGTGTTTTAGCAGCCTTTGGCTAAAACAGCATCCTGTTCGAGTTCTCCCATTGAAACAGCACATTCTGCAAAGGTACTGTTGGTATATGCATAGCATTAGGTATATATGTAGAGCTCTTAAATAAGCAGTCGTCAAACCATAAAACGGAGAGTTTCTAAGTGCATTGTTGTACAGTCATTATTGCTAGTCATGTGAAATATACCAATTCTTATGGAATGCCATTTTTTCCCGTCTGCCAATTCCCATTGCTCTTGTCCAGTGAGTAATTGCTTTCATACTTCTCCTCAGCGCTGGTTTTCTGATTTGCAGCAGCCTCAGCAGCAGCGTCAATCACGATTTTGTCCGCCTGCTCCGTTTCACGATGGTAGAAGTAGTTGAAGTTGGAGACGATGACGGGAACGGGAAGTGCAATGGTCAGCACACCAGCAATGGCACAGAGGATCCCAACCATCTTCCCCCCCAGTGTGATAGGGCACATGTCACCGTAGCCGACCGTCGTCATGGTGACTACAGCCCACCAGAATCCTTCCGGGATGCTCACAAACTGAGTATCAGGTTCGTCAACCTCAGCAAAGTAAATGGCACTGGAGAAGAGGATGACGCCAATGAAGAGGAAGAAAATAAGCAAGCCCAGCTCCCTCAAGCTGGCCTTTAGGGTTTGGCCTAGAATCTGCAGGCCCTTGGAATGGCGGGACAGCTTGAAGATCCTGAAGACGCGCACTAATCGAATGACACGTAGCGTGGCCAGAGACATGTTCTGGCCGGCGGTGGGGTCTTCTCCATCATGGGTGTCCATCAGTTCTGTTATGACGGTAATGAAGTAGGGCAAAATGGACACAATGTCAATGAAGTTCATGATATTACTGAAAAATTCCTTTTTGCTGGGGCACACCACAAAACGTACTCCAAGCTCAAAACAGAACCAAACGATACAGATGCTCTCCACCACAAAGAAAGGGTCAGTAAAGACAGAGGCCATGGCTTTAGGATGAGGAGTTGGGGACAGGAGCGTGCCGTTGGCGTCACGGGTTAAGTTGACGAACGCAGGTATAAATTCACGTTCATCACGGAATTCCGGGAGCGTCTCCAGGCAGAAGATGCAAATAGATATAGTGATGACAAAAACAGACACTAAGGCTACTGACCTGGCAGCGCTGGAGCTCTCTGGGTACTCAAAGAGCAGCCAAAACTGACGGTGAATCTCACTGGTTGGGAGTTGAGGCTCAGGGTCTTTGATGAAACCTTCATCTTCCCTGAATTGTTCCATGACCTCATGCCCCAGTCGATAGAACACTATCTCATCCGCAAACACATCCAATGGCACGTTCGCTGGCCTCCGAATCTTACCTCCGGACTGATAGAAATACAAGATTCCATCGAAGCTGGGGCGGTTGCGATCAAAGAAATATTCATTCTTCATGGGGTCAAAGTAGTCAATCCTTCTTAAGGGGTCTCCCAACAAGGAATCTGGGAACTGATTCAAAGTTTTAAGTGTTGTCTCGTACATCATCCCTGAGACGTTGATAACAACTTTTTGTTCACCATCTTCGAGTTTCTCCTTTTCTGTAAAATAGTCCTCGCAACAATCCTTGGCTACTTTTCCTAAGAGAGCCTCATTGGGACTGCCCTCGCTGCTCATCAGAACCTTCCAGTTGGAGATCAGACTGTTGCAGCTTGAAGTTCCTTTCTTGCTGAGTGTTGGTGGAGAGGCTAGAGAGCGCCTTGGACGTCTTCCTCTCAGAGGTGAGTGTGTGGGTGAATTTATGCCACAGGTCCCCTGGTTTGGTTCTGAGGTGGGTGAGGTCGGATATCCTGAGTCGCTCGGGTCTCCCAGGTTGATTCCGATGTCGTCCAGGTTCTCAAAGTTGACCAGAGGAACCTCCATGGCCTCCCTCCCCTCCCTGGGGCTGAGCTTAGGGTCCTAACCCAGGATGAGATGACAGACAAGCAGCCAAAAGCACAGGCCAGCCAGCCCACTGTACACCTCAAAGTGCGAAGAGATCAGGGAAGATTCAAGCTGATTCTGCAATAGAGAGCCGAATCCCAAGATACTGTTACCTGATCTGCAGATAAAGACAAAGGGAACAAATCAGTTGTGTTATTGCAAGGAAGGTAAGGTTGCACCTTAGTCAGGCAAAGAAAAACAGAGCAATCTAAAGTAATATAAACTACAGCAAGACAATGAAAAATGAACAAATAGATATTTTAGTTTTTCGCACCATTATTTTAAGCAAAATATACAATCTTAGCTAACATGATACACACAACTGCAATCCATTCAAAATTAAGCGTGCACATTATAGGTTAAAGGATTAATTCTCAAAATTAAATTCATACAGTCATTGGATCAGACTGATGTGTTAACAAATCATTCAAACCTGTCTTACAAGCTAAAAAATCAACCAGTTAATTGAAAAGATTTAACCCAAAGGAACAATTCAACAGAGATGTGAACGATTCCAACACTTTTACCAAATTAATCAGCTCTACTTTTCTCACAAACTCTCGTTTGCACCAAAAAAAAAAGGTAATGCACGTCATGATTTTATTGACTTAACTGAACAACTATTGTGATACTTTAATGGCACTTTTTAAGTTATACCAGTGTGGTACTGGTGAGAAAATGCTGACAGAATTTTTATTTTTGGATGAACTAATCCTGTAAAGATATACAACTAACAGATAGCATTTTAGTCTCTCCTTGAAAACTCCTTGAATGTGCCTAAACAAACATAAATAATGCATCCAAACTGTCCATAGTTTCTACTGCCAAGTATGCTTGAGAGCTGAGAACTGCACTTTTTCGTAATTTCTCCCTTATGGCCTCCTGTGGCAACACACTCACAGACACTTTAATTCACAACTTCTGTATTGTAGGACAGGCGTTTAAAACAGCAGTAGACCTGTAGTTACACTACTGCGTTGCATATGGAATTATTAATGCTCAACAAAAATAACCTTTGTTAGATTTAGAAATTGTAAGCAGAAACAAATCTGTGGTTACAGACATCACATATCCTTACATCTGAGAGATTCCTGGCCCTCCATTGACAGTCCACACAACTACCATTGATCAGCGAACATAAACAAGCTCAGTCATACTTGCTTGACGTGTGAGAACAAACCTCATTGGTTCTTGCTGAAGCTCAAACATGCTGCGTAACACAAGAATGAACCTCATTGGTTCTTGCTGAAGCTCAAACGTGCTGTGTAACACGAGAATGAACCTCATTGGTTCTTGCTGAAGCTCAAACGTGCTGCGTAACACAAGAATGAACCTCATTGGTTCTTGCTGAAGCTCAAACGTGCTGCGTAACACAAGAATGAACCTCATTGGTTCTTGCTGAAACTCTGCTGCGTAACACGAGAATGAACCTCATTGGTTCTTGCACATCAAGCGAACATGCTTGAGCTCCCGTTTACCACAACTGATGTATTAGTTGATGAATGTTTATGTGATTAAAAGCGATCAAGTCTCTTCAGAAAATTTGGACTCAACCGCTCAATTCATATGGATTAGTTTTACTATCTCTTTATGAACTTTTTTAAGCGTCACAGAGTTGCGTAGCTGTCAATAGAGGGACAGAAAACTCAGATTTCATAAAAAAGTAATACTGTTCCTTCATTAATGAATATCTACACAGGAACAAATGAGTAACGCCCCATTAACATTCTAGTTACTACTATTAACTAACAAGAAACTCTGATTAACGAAGTGTTACAACATCTTTTTAAAGGAATGACTAATTATTTGGATCAGTATTCTAAAGTGAAGATCATGGGAACACATCGGAAGGAATTACTATTCAAAATCGTACAAAAATCTTCAGTCAATATTAGGTCGTTATAATGTTTTTAACTTTAGAATACTACTGATCCAAATAAATGATGCATTATTCATGTTAATTATGAACCTGTATATAGTAGTTCACTGGGAGGTATGAAAAAAATTGTAGTTATTGATTAGCAAATAGTGAACTACCTCATTCAACTGAGCACTATAACTTACTAATTTGTTAATCAGAGTTTCTTGTTTGTTAATAGTAACATAATGTTAATAGTGCGTTACTCATTTGTTCCTGTGAAGTTATTCATTAATGAAGGAACAGTATTCTAAAGTGTTAACAAAATATGTTCATTTGTGTTGTGAAGATGCATGAAAGTCTTACGGGTTCGGAACGACATGAGGGTGAGTAAATGATGACAGAATTGTCATTTTTGGGTGAACAAGCCCTTTAATGTTTCATGTTTAATATAAATATTCATGTTAGTGTTTTTGATATCTTCTGTGCCATCAGTTCCCATAAACTGCCAAAATAGCTAATTAGGTGCATCTGGGCAAAAAATGGGTGCTTTTTGGCATGGTTTACTTGTTTATAATTAATGTTTTATTTTAATTTACGTTAACTTACTATGTTTAAGTTTTTATTTATACCAATTAAGTACAATATCAAGAGTGATCTTCTATACACCAGACCCCTACATTGCAATATTAGTTAAAGTAATTATTATTATTGTTGTTAATGTACACTCTGATAAGTGTGTTGAAATAATTTTCTGTGGTAATCGACAGCATCTATGACATTTTATTTAGTTTAACACAGAACATTCCATTTAATATACATGTTCAACATTCCAAATCTGACTAAAGCTTCTTTTGGATTCCAGTGCTGTTCCTCTCAGGGTCTGCCACCTTCCAGGGTCAAAGGTGCAGGTCAAGGGTTTAGTTCAGGCCTCTTATCTACAGCGTTCTATTTTCCAGAGAGTTTAATAGAGACAGGTAACCATAACCTGAACAGAGGATTTAAACAGCTACCCCTAGTACCACTTGACACCATAGAACCCACAGCCGCCAAAGAGAAAAGCTTCTGGCTCCATGACAGCTTGTGTGGCTACACTGGAAGGTAACGCACACCTCTCACCTTCGCTCCGCGTTATATTCCATTGACCCTATTAGTATACAGCAGGGCCTATCTTTTCCATTGTCAGAGGAGTATTGTTGGATGGGTGGGTTACTTGGGCATTCTGTTTCATGTAGCCACATTTTTTAGAGCATTAGCAAGTTGCATCTAGTTTAAATGCTGGTGTTTAGTTTTGCAGGACAAGTTTCAAACGGTGCCCAATGACGAATAACCGCATCACACTGCTTAAATTGTTATAGTTATATTCCCAGCTAGTGGCCAAATATCTATGACTCTGTACAGTATCTGTATCTACCTTAAAATGATAGTTCATCCAACAATTATTTACTCATTCTCATTTTGTCCCCAAACCTTTATGCATTTCATCCTTATGCAGAACACAAAGGAAGATTTTTTTTTCTATACAATTAAAGTCATTGGGGTTCAATATTGTTTACATACAATCCCGACATTCGGTAACACTTTACAATAAGGTTCATTAGTTAACATTAGTTAATGTATTAACTAACATGAACTAACAATGAGCAATACATTTGTTACGGTATTTATTCATCTTTGTTATTAAGTTAATAAAAATACAGCGGTTCGTTGCTTGTTAATGTTCGTTAACAGTGCATTAACTAATGTTAACAAATACATCCTTTAATTTTAATAACGTATTACTAAATGTTGAAATTAATATTAACTAAGATTAATAAATGCTGAAGAAGTATTGTTCATTCTTAGTTCATGTTAACTAATGTAGTTAACTAACGTTAACTTATGGACCTTATTGTAAAGTGTTACCATATTCTTTTGTGTTTTATTTGAAGGAGTAAAAAAGAGTTTGGACCAACTTGAGGGTGATAATGATCACAGAATTTATTTTTTTAAACTATCCCTTTCACACATTCTATTCAAGAAACTTTGCTTTTTGCATCTTAAATGTTCTCTACTGTTATTTTCTTAGTATTCTTCTCAGACAGATTTATGTTTCACAATCGTAATATTTTGCGCTGTCACTGTTAACCATATCCCATGCACTCTGCACCTTTTGTTTATTTATTATTTATTGTACTACTTTATATTTATTTATTTCCTACATTATTCAACTGTAACTGCAATGATCTTGTGAAAGCAAAGGAAACTAATCTCATTATACCTGTTCAATGGCAATAAGGAATTCAGTGAGACTTGACTGATAGAAAAAAATATATATATATATAATATATATACACACACACACACACTGATATCAGCACAACTGCAGGGTTTACAGTTCTCTTTAGAGATTCACATATATAACGGTTCAGTTGTGTAGCGAGAGCAGGTTGGACAAAGGTTACAACTGACAGAAGCTTCTGTCCTTATCCCGCAGTGCCTAGTCTGGGGAAAATGCTGAAGATGTGAAAATGCACCTTGGACAGAGATGACATCTATATCCTTCAACTGTGCATGTGTGTGTGCTCGTGTGTGTCTAGAAGATTGATCACCAACGTGTGGGAAAGTTTCCCCGCATGCATCACAGGTACAAACCCATTGTTTTGTTCTAAAGCACCTCTGGGGCTGGTCACTACCATGTGCACGTGTACAGGCACACTATACAAGTATTGTACTGTATGTGCTAGATTTGATGCATAATTCTGTGAAGATACGGCGTCATATATCTAAATCATCACAAATCAGTCTCCTGGGATATATATAATTAGACAATATGCTATAGCTGTCTTAGCACAGAAGCTCTAACATACATTTTCAACTTTTAAAGGATAGTTAACCTGTCACCGTTTACTCGCCCTCATGCCGTTCCAAGCTGTAGAATTTTCTTCCTTTGTGGTAACACTTTACAATAAGGTTTCATTTGTTAACATTAGTTAATGTATTAACTAACATGAACTAACCATGAGCAATACATTTGTTAATCTATGTTACTTAATAAAAATACAGCTGTTCATTTTTTGTTCATGATACTTCACAGTGCATTAACTAATGTTTACAAATACAACTTTTTATTTGAATTGTGTATTAGTAAATGTTGAAATGAACAAAGACTAATAAATGCTGTAAAAGAGATGTTCATTGTTAGGTCATGTTAACTAATGTAGTTAACTAATGCTAACCTTATTGTCAACCTTAATGTCAACCTTATTTTAAAGTGTATTGTATGCACAAAAAACAAAACCGACATTTCTCAAAATATCGTATTTTCTGTTCCACAGAAGAAAGCAAGTCATACAGATTGGAAAGACATGAGGATGAGTAAATAATGACATCATTGTTTTGTTTTTTTGGATGAACTCTCCCGTTAGGTTGAAAATGTATATGTTAGACCCGCTGCTATGGATCAGGTAATATCTATCTGATAAAGGGACATTATCCCTTTAAAGTATTTGATTAAATTGAAATTGAGTATATAGTGGTTATAATAAACCACACAATTCAAAGATTTACTAACACAGATATTTCAATTTACATAATAAACATTTGAGTCATAAACTTCCTAATACAATTTTAATTCCAAACCTCCCTCATCTTCTTGCTCAAATCCAACATCAGACCAAACGACAAACTATTTCTAATTCTAATCATTATCTCACTCCTCAATTCATAAAACTCGATCACAGCACATACTGTACAAATTAATGTGGCTTGACGGAGAGAACACAAGATCAGCATCTTATTTTATCTTTCTAAACTTCTGTAACCGCTCTATTAACGTCCGTGGAATTCTTTTCGATCAAAATTTAATTGAAAGTCCATATCCTTTCTATAACAGCATCCAAAGGACATAAATCACATGCTTAAGCCAATCTATAAAAACAAACACGGAAATACCCACCAGGGAGAACCTCTGGGGTAGGACGGTCCTTCTGTGCGCACTCTGATCCAGGATGAGTGGGGCTCCTCTTTTTGCCTTTGTCCCTCTCTAGCCTTGCTCCTCTTCTCAGCCTGCATTGCCACCAGATTTCTGCACACCCTTGTGTTCTGTTTAAGCTCTCTCTCTTTCAGTAATCTTATGCCTCCTGAGTAACTTGAGACCCACGGTAGCCATCGGGGAGACGCACGCACTCACACACGCACACACCTTACCTTTCGCATCTGGCTTGGCTTTAAACCTTAGACCAGGTTCTCCTTTCTGTGTGCGTCTCTCTCGCATTCTGGTTGCTGTTCTCGGGGTGCCGAAGTGTTGGGGTGTCAGAGGAGGACCCCACAGTGCTGGAGCCAGCAAGAGCTCTGCGGGGCAAACAGCGCTGAGTAAAGGACGGCGGGTCTTGTGCTGCTGCAGAGTAAGCAAACAGAGCAACATCTCCAGGGCGCGAGAGCACGCACACACATACACGCACTCGCAGACTCACAATTACTCACTCGCACTCGTAAGTTACACAGACGTATAGTACGCAGTTATACAGACATCAGTAAAGTACAGTACTAATACTATTATTGTACTGCATACATATGCATAAATTCCTTTGTGCATACTTGGATAGACAACTTGGAATTGTGAAATTTTCAAGTTTATTCTTAAAAAAAGTGGAAAGGAATAGCACTCAACATTGAAATTACAACTCTGAAACTGTTAATGGTAAACATTGACTTTAAAGCAAATAAATTACGTTAATAAGTTAAAATTCCTGCATTACATGATATTTGTAGAGACAGGTAACATTAAGTATGATTATCCCATCAAGCTTTGAATGGAACATCAACCATTGAATGTTGAATTTCACAATGCTTTGACTTTACTTTGATCTTGACTCATTTGATTGTCAAAAGTTACCAAAAAAAGTTGTTTTACACACACTACTGAGGCTTGATCAAAATGACAGTAAATTTGTGAAATATTATTTTTGAAAATGACGGTTTTCTATTTTAATATATAATAAAAGGTAATTTATTCCAGTGATGAAAAAGCAGAATTTTTAGCATTATTCCCCCAGTCTTCAGTGTCACATGATCCTTCAGAAATCAGAAATTCAGAAATCTAATATGCTGATTTTCTGCTCAAGAAACATTTCTTATCACTGTTGAAAACAGATTTTCCAGACCCCCCCCCCCCCTGCATAGTTTGATGAATATAAAGTAACAAAAAGTTACGAATTTAAAAGAAATTAAGAAATTTGAAAAAAAAAACCCATTATAGATGTTATATGTCATATCACTTTTTATAAATTTTATGCATTCTTGCTAAATAAAATAAAAATATTTTATCCCAAATGAAAAAAATATGATAGCTCAATGGCACTTGCTGAATTAAAGGTAGGGTATGCAATTCCAGAGAGGCTAGTAATAGCGAGCTAGCTTTGAAAGCATGAGATCCCATCCTCCCTTCAGAGCGTCTACATGCCTCCTCCTCCTCCTCCAAAACACAACAGTGTCTGCAAAGTGTCAGGAGAGACAGCGTTATATTACCTCATGTCTCAAAGCACATAATGTTTCAATATTAATGAACCTAAACAACGTACAGAGCTCTTGTACCACCTGACTGCTGCAGATTAATTTTGCCGTTGATAATGTTGACATAGAAACGCATAAATCCGAGTCTGAGGATGTGAACATCTCTAGGTAGAATGTCACGGGATGCCATCTCGTAATTACGGTTAAAACATGGCGTAAATGCAGCATAAGCTCTGTGTTTTGGTTCAGGAGGAACTGTAAAAGGTGGCTGCTGTTTTTGCTTTTTATTGACTGTCTGTCTACAACTAGTATTCTATTCTAGTATTCTATTCTGAACATTACCACACCTTTTAATGCCCCCCCCCCCCCCCCCCCCCCCCCCCCACACACACACCCACACACACACACCCACACACACACACAAGTTTGTATAATGCACACACCATATGTTTCAGCCTCTTTCCATCATATCAGCTCAGGGGTCCTGAATTGGCATCACTGTCAAACACATGAGCACACACATTTGCACACACTTTAACTCGCATAGAAACACACACAAATCACATCACATACATCTCGGGCTCCGTCCTCCCCCATCAGCTCAGGGGACCTGACTCGGCACCCAGTATCGCTGTCAAACACACACAAGCGCGTACGCTCTCACACACAAACATCTGCAGCAGTGCTCGGCAGCGATTCAGCCACACAACGCAGTCCAACTTTAAACTGCTTATACAGGAGATCCAGTGCAATTCTGTTTAGGGTCCAGAGGCAGAAGTGAAAGGGGCCATTCATCAAGTCTTCTTTTAGCTTCTTGCTGATGTCTGGCAACTGCAAATGAGACATACAAAAGGTAACAATGTATCTAAATGCTGCAGGACACCGATTTGGTTCCAGACAATCTGCATGTCTCTACAAATGATCAGCAGAGCCTGAGTAAGGGTTTTGAGTAGGTCGCAAAAGTGCTGAATGATCCACTGTGAAAAAGGTGAGGAGAAGTTGAATGTCACCCAAGTATTGATTGACGGAGGGCCATGAGACATTGGTGGCTTAAGTGTTCACTGTATCAGTTGATTGGATATGTGCTAACCCATCATACTTTGAACAACATGAATTCATGTCATGCTTTAGTTTCAGGGACGACACAACCATGGATCGTTCATGGGCCGCCTGATGCATGCTGAACACAACAGTGGCTGGCGTTCCCAGAGTTTGGGTGCACGGGTTTTTGACCACGTTATCTTTTCATGTTTACAAAGGTACGTAACAGGCTACTACTAATGTGATGGTCAATTAGTCATTCAACTTGTGTTCTGCGCATGAGTTTTGACATGTTAAGATGCCGTGTGAAAGATGACGAACAATAGATTGTTGTTACATTTCTAGCTGATACAACAAGCACTTCGGGAAGATTGCAAGGGGCACATTTTTTAAAAGAGTTTTCTTTGGGGCACTTGAAATAAATGGGATCCTTAAGCACATTCCGCTTAGTTTCACACTGCAACAGTCTCTCCTTCTTCTTGCATTGCATCTTTTAAATACTGCAACGTTGGTTGAGTCGTTCCAAATTTGCGCGTTGTATTTTTATGAAGGCAGTTTACAATTTTTACATTTTTACAAAACATTCTGTTGCACTTATAAACTTTGCGTTATGTTTATCAGATGTGCAATTCCTTTCTATTTGGATGTCTTTGTGCCAGAATAATCTCCACAATTTACCATGTTGATAGTCAAAAGTAGTCAACTACATCCCTCAAACTTTGGGAAAAAACGATTGTGTCAAAAGTACTATGTGTTGCCCCCTGCATTTGATGGACCACCCAGGCCTACGTGTGTACTCAAAGCGCTAGAGAACTGATCCTTCTGCCTTCCACTCATTTTGTTACATAACACCTGAATTGATTCAGTAGTCTTGTTCTCATTCACTATGTACATCATTCATTTTAAAGCTGAGGTTTCTACCTCTTGTTGTCGTTTTCAACCACACGTGCTTTCAAAAAACACGTGATTTTTGTTTGACGCACAATAACCCCACCTGGGAAAAACAGTCACGGATCAAATTTCATCTAAGCTGATACAAACACAGTTGGCAGTTTTTGTGTCAACTAAAGTAGCTACTGAGAATTAATTTGAGCTTGTCTATGCATGTGATAATGGCATATAGAGGACTGTGAGGGGCAATTAGTGCAGTGTCATATTCCATATAAGAGCAAAATCCCTCATTCTACATCCCAAGGTTCCTGTGCGCCAGAAGGCCGACTGTAATTCATTCTTGACGTCCTTGCCAACTTAAGCAGAACTGGTGCCAGGAGGCGAGGGTTCGCAAGATTAACAGAATGAACGCCCAGTCATGAATTTGAAACGGGAGACAGAAAGAGATAAAAATGAGAAAGAATGTAATCTACTGCAATCTTGGCAGACGAAAACAGTAAAGAGGGAAAACTCCTCCAGTCATAGGTGGATTTTTTTTAATCATAATGGAAAGGGTGGTGGACTGATGTTTTGCAAGGGTTAGTATTTTGATATTTCCCTGTCTTGAGATAAGTAAATTATTTTGGCTTGTTCATTAATATTATTATTAATTAAAGTGTTTTATATATATTATTTTAATATATATATATATATACACAGTATACATTAGGGATGCTGAACGAAATGAACATTTTGGCCGATACCGATAAATCTTTATATTTGATAACCGATATATTGGCCGATAAATCTAAATCCAAAGTTTGATATAATTTTTGAGAGCCTGATTATAAAAACAAAAGTCTCACCTGTAAAAGCCATGTCCCAAACAAACAATTATAATGTTCTCATTATAATTTTACGTAGCCGATATGACAGACTTGTTTCACTTTTTGAAGTGATTCCAATCATATTTCAAGCAATTCAAAACCATCATGTTGAACAGTGCACATCTAAACAGTGCACATTTCAGCTGAAGGAAATAATCCATTATTTATCGGCTTTAATATATTAGACAAATGTTCTTATCGGGCCGATAACATAAACTTGATAACATAAACGTAACTTGAAAACATAAAAAATTAACCGATATCTGCCGATAACGATATGGTGACCGATATATTGTGCATCCCTAATTTATATATATATATAATCATAGGTTTAGAGGATTGCATTTCTAAAATAAGTACTCAGTAATATTAATTACATTACTATAGAGTTAGGGTTAGTTTGTAATTATGCATAATGTACTGTTATTACTATAGCAAGTAAATGAAGTAACGTGTAACTACGTCACCTTAAAATAAAGTTTTACCAACTAACATTTATACTTTCAGAAGATGTTTTGAATATACTTCTGCAGGTTATTTAATAGGAACTTTGTTAATTTTTCACCACATTATTCTGTTACGGTATATTTCTTTTTTTGTTTTAGTGTTCTGTTGAGCAAACACCCTTTTTCTTTTTAATTGTCTTAAGTTAAGTGAAGCCGGCTACATTTTCTTCATTTACATTGCTGCATCACACCCATTAAAGGATTGAGCTGCAGCTTCCCGATGAGGCTAGAAATGATCCACTCGCCCAGAGGGATCGTGCCTATAAAGGGTTCTGGACGAAGTCCAGAGCATCACTCAGATGCTATAAATCAGCAAAAGCCCCTATAAATAGAGATAGAGGCTGTAGTGTAGAGAATTTAAATTTTTTTTGAGAGACCACTCGCTTGCTACTGAAGCATCATTCCATCAGCTACAGATTTCTCAATAAAA
This sequence comes from Phoxinus phoxinus, assembly GCF_949152265.1. Taxonomy (NCBI): domain Eukaryota; kingdom Metazoa; phylum Chordata; class Actinopteri; order Cypriniformes; family Leuciscidae; genus Phoxinus; species Phoxinus phoxinus. The sequence continues at coordinate 5,776,381 of NC_136886.1, forward strand.
CAGACCAAGATACACTTAAGGTTCCCACCTATTTTGGAAGCGATGCCAGTTTTGGAAGCAGCCTGTTAGCGCAGTTAGCTTAATTAGTTGTGCAGCGGCTCTCACAGGTGCGCCCCAGCTCTCCAGAGTCCTTTACTCTTGTATCAGTCTCACTCTGTGGAGCCATCTGGCCAGCCTATTGTACACCAGCAGAGTAGTCCCACAACACCGGTGTTGTTTGCCTTGGTTGAGCAGAAGCAATCTGGAATGCAAAAACATGCAGCGTATTAGAGAATCACGGTTTAAACTGAGTTACATCTGAAACTAACGGTGCCTGAAGGTAGCCGTGCCCCTCCTGATTATTCATAGCTGGAAAGCATGGGTTGATATTTTTTTGGGCAAATTTCCCAGAACAAGCTGTTTCACGCTAACTTGCATATATTGCAATATTCCTTTTCCATCTATAAACTAACACTCATGCTTGTGTACTCAGTATGACCTTGGAGACACTGTGCGCAGAAAGATTGATTAAAAATAATTGCTTTTTTTTTACAGTGACCACAACAGTTAGTTGCACACGGACAAATTGCATTGCATTGTAATATAAACTAAGTGTAATGCAATGCCAAGTGATTGTAGACCTTCTAACTGGACAACCAGAAAGCGTATACAAGTCATTGCCTAAATTACCATTTAAAAGTCTGGGGTCAAAATGACTTTTTAAAAAATATTTATTTAAATGAATACCTTCATTCAGCATTACACTGATCAAAAGTGACATTAAAGAAATGTATAGATTTTCATTTTAAAAGTAAATACTGTTCTTTTGAACTTTCTATTCATCAAAGAATTCTGAAAATAAAAAATCACTTTCCCACAAATATATGACGCAGCACAACCATTTTTTAAATCATTGATAATGATAAGATATTTTCTTGAGCTCTAAATCATATTAGAATAATTTCTGAAGGATCATGTGACACTGAAGACTGGAGTAATGATGCTGAAAATTCTGCTTTGCTTGGATTAAATTACATTTTAAAATACATTAAAATATACTAAAAGTCCTTGTAAGTAAATTTAAGTTTTTTTTTTTGTATCATCTTTATAATTTAAAACTATCATTTGTGAAACGTTTTGCTCCTGCTATCTCTCTTTAAAATAAAATTCACCACGCTGGATATTTATTGACATTCATACATTTTTAAGTGTGGCTTAAGTGTCCAAATACTTTTTTGCGGCCACTGTTATATGGCTATTTTGTGGCGTGTCAAGAGTTAAATGTCTCTCGCCTGTGTAGTCTTACATGTGAAATGAGACTTGGGCTATTAAGGTCTACAGTTTGTCTATAGTATTTCACAGACCTGCCCATACCGAAGCAGACTGTCTATCACCTTAGCAACACTCTCACGGACTCTCACAGTCTTAGGGACTCTGCGTTTGACACAGACCTGGCTGTGCTTTCCTGCTGTATGCGATCAATAGGTCGGAGAGTAATGGAATGGCTCCATTGATTTTATGCAGTCCAATTCACTTACAACGAAATTATGCTTTCTATAAACAAATGGGTTTTAATATTTACACGGGGCATGGGTTTTTAGTTTTACCCGCATTGATTCTTTAAATACTAGTTTGTTTATGGCCTGGTTATGAAAATGGGTCAGGTGGTAATTTTAACATTGAAACTGCTGCATGTTGGGGGGCATTTATTGTTTTGCTTCATTATAGTTCACCCAAAAACTTTATTTTTAATTCTGTTTGATTACCAACATTCTTTAAAATATCTTCTTTGGGACTATAAACTCATACAACTTGAGAGTAAGTGATGATCATTTTAATTTTTTCAGCTTATAAATCACCTTTCTGGGGTTTTAATGTACAATCTTTGTTGTACAAACTTTTCGAGTTATGTTTAGGTAATTAACAGGAGAAAACGCTCATCTTCTTTGATGATTATTAAGAAAAGTAATAATCTAATACTCACAGAAGTACATAAAGACAACCTCTGGCTATTGTTTCAAGCATGGTCAGGCTCAAATATGATCTCCGCCCTCAGAACTCCGCCGTCATTCACAAAGTTCCAAACATTCCGCAGACTTATAAAAAAATATTTTGGCTAATTTGATTATGCTTTTATAACCACCAAGATGAATGTAGTACTTTCATTTTCTGTTTGACACTTGTTTGCCCAAAAAATACAATATATATTTTTTGTTGGATAGAATTCACATCATGCAAAAACCATTGCTAGAGCTTTTATGAAGTTGGACTTTGATTCAAAACCTTATATATCCCTTGGGACAACAATCCCATGTAAGACTCCTCATGCAATGACTCCAGGCCGCTAGAGAGCGCTGTCTGCCCTCTCCTGCAATGACTCTCCCAGCCACTAGGTGGCACCACCTGCTGCTTTCTGTAGGGAAACTGTCAGGGTGCAATTGGAAAGCAAGAGCACACCGTGTAATAAATCATCGACACATCTCTGGGTTCCAATGATTCCTCTCAGGGGCTGGAAGTCTAGGCTCGAGTAGGAGAGGTGCTGGTGGAGACTGAGACTAGGCTGGTAGGACTGGAGCAGCTTGAGTGGACTGGGTTGCTGGGACTGGAGAGGCTTGATGAGCAGTCCTAACTAAAGAGTTCACAACAGGTGGTTCCACCTAGTGACTGGGAGAGTCATTGCAGGAGGGAGCAGACAGCGCTCCCTAGCGGCCTGGAGAGTCATAGCAGGAGTGAGCAGACAGCGCTCCCTAGCGGCCTGGAGAGTCATAGCAGGAGTGAGCAGACAGCGCTCCCTAGCGGCCTGAAGAGTCATTGCAGGAGGAGTCTTACACCCCTAAGGAATTTAGTGTATAATTATTTACTAATGGAAGCATTTTACATGTTTAAAAATGAGTGAGAACAAAAGTGTTGTTTCAGTTTGTCCTTTGGCAGATTGTTTAGTATTTCTGTCCTTTTCTCTCTAGTGACGTTCCCTCTGTAGTAGACATGCTGCGTGTACAGATACTGTGTGGTGCTGAAACTTGATCTAAGGAGCCCTTGTGTTGTTGCACACTGCCCCTAGTGGACAAGAGCAAAAAAATCATCCGCTTAAAGGAAAAGTGTTTAGATAAGCCACTGATGCACTTTTATTGCATGCTTTTAGATCACATTCACGTTTGAAACAAAAAGACATAAAAATAAAACTGTCCTCATTTATGCATTTAAGTAAAAAAAAAAAAAAAAAAAAAAAAATCCCTTTAATATTAGGGAGTCAAGAGAGAATTAAACCTCTTACCCTTGATCTTAAACTATCTAGTCTTTGGGTCTGATAAGTCTTGTTTTGTTGCATTATTTAAATTCATGTTACCAAATTTCATTATTATCTATGACATTTCTGTTGCTTTCCATAGGAAAGATTCCCTGTTGGAGAGAGACTATGCTGAGCTTGCAGTTGGTGATGAAATATTAACTCATGGCGGATATTTTAAGACTTCTCATATCTCTGGTAGGTTACAAGATTCATGCTGTACCTAACATCAATACAGCTTACATCACTAGACTCAGCAGGAGACACAGTCATATACATTTATGATGGAGGTTATAAATCTGAGGAGGTTTATGATTACAGAATGACAGAAAAACTGATGAATGGTTGGAGTTTCAACTCAGCCGGTCTCTGGGAAATCCTTTCCCTCTTTACCATATTCTTTCCCATAGCGGCACGTTTATTTGTTTTTGTATTTGTTAATATAACTTCCCCCGTGTATTTACTCTTAACATCTCAGTGATTAAGGTGATAAAATACAGATTTTTTTTTTTTTTTTTTACAGAAAATAACTGACACATGCAGCTAAATCCAACAGTATGTGGCATATCTGTGGTAAACAAACAGCCGGTTAGGGCAGTGTGAGGGAATATGACTCGACCTCCCTCTGCTTCACCAGTTTTCCATCTCTCAGGGTGGAGGGTGTGGCTCACGAGCCCGTGTTCTTGGATCTGAGTCCAGGCCATATGGCAACTGAACACTTGGGAGCTGAAAGGAGATTTGAGGAGATTTGAATACCGTCATTAGTGAAGTGTTGCATTATAAAATAAAATAGGTTTTCTTTTTATAAACAAGATTACAAGCAGCTATACCAGTATGTTCTTTCCAGGATAGGGCATAATTATAAAGTATACATTATAGAAACTGTCAGAGTATATGTTTTGCAGATAATAATAATAATAATAATCATACAATATGATGTAGCTTGTGGTTTCAGAATTGCAAACCAATGCTTTAAAGCATTCTGGGTAAAATGTACCCCCCCCCCCAAAATGAAAAGAATAAAAATGACTATTATTTTTAATATGTTTATTATTTTGTATTTTATTATATTATTGTATATATTATTTATATATGTATATTTATATGTATATATAGGCCTATATTGCATTGTGACTTTTTGTCATAGCAATTAAGGACAGCAGAAGATTAATATTTAAATAGTTTATAAATCGTTCAAGTACGATTGTAAGTATAAATCATAGTAACATTCGTTGTACTAAATTTAATTTAATTACAAATGAAATTTTATTAAAAACAAAGAAACATTACAACCGAATCAGATGATTGTAATGTCAATTTGTCATAAAAATCAAATAAGTAAATAAATAAATAATAAAAAAGTTACTTAAAATAGTCTGCTTTCTATATGACCCAGGCATTTATTTGTGAGATTCACCCATACAACCAAAAATATGATCTTGTTAGACAGTGAAAATATATGTGCATTATATTTCAGATCAGCCTTTAGAGGGCATCTATTCTCTCCTCTTCAATGAAACATTACCTCATTATATTTCAGGGCATTGCCTTTAGAGGGCATCTATGCTCTCCTTTTCAATGAAACATTACCTCGGGCAGCACCAGCACACAGAGGGATTGAGATTTCCAGAATTTCAATTCTGTATTTGTAGCCTTATAGCAATGCTTAAGTAAAATGAAAAGCTAGAATATATTTTTTTTATAGCCTATGCAAATAGATTCCTGACCCCATTGAGTGTCAGTCCACATTCATATAAATGATACAACTGAAAGATTCAGTCGAAAAAAACAAAAACAAAACTGCATTAGAAAGGAATCATTCTTTACTCTGGAATGCAGTATAGCTACTGTAATATGAGAGCGACACAAACATAATATTCTATGAATAGGGCGAATTAGGAATGATTTGCTGGCGAACAAAATCTTTCGCATAACCTAACCATAGGTGTCATATTTGATCCCGCACCTCCCGCTCCCTGTCATCTATTCCCGTCTCTTCTGAACATTCTGTCCTCCTCTTATTGTCACTTAGACACACAAATTCTCTCTTTCTCACCTTCCGCGCCCAACTCTCTAGAGCTTATGCCAATATACATTGACAGTCTTTATACGCCAGCCTTGTCTATATCATCCTCTTAGACACGCATACAGTTCCCAATGTATTTTGCTCCCAAAGAAATGGCTATTTTTAGCACAGCCTCATCACTGTGGAAAGTGCAGAGGACTATACGCTGAGCACTTAAAGCGGAATGAAATCAAAGATGCCACCAGGCACCTTTCCCTGAATGGTTTCAAGCTACCAACCTTTTCCTCTGGATGAGCTAATAATATCGACATCAAAAAGCTCCTAGTGTTCTGAAACACTGCATTGCTGTCATTATTTCCTTTTCTAAAATTATCTGCAAAATAGTAGCTCTGAGCAACTCTATGACATTTAGACAATGCACGGCAACATGGAGATCCATTGAAAGGAACAAGCAACACAGCTTTCGGGTTTCATATATCATCTTCATTGTTGTATTTGCTTTAAGACAGTATTGATCATTTGGAAGGGTTATGCATGTCTCCGTCCATAGATTGTCCACTGGTGGTGCTTGTAAAGTGCATCTTTTACATCCAGTAACACTGAAGACATTTTGTTTTTCAGTGCGTTACATCCTAAAAACATGGTTGCGTTATAGTGAATATTATAGACCGGATCACACTAACAGGAATGTAAAACATTCAGTGTGTTGGGGGTTGTCCTTTATAGCCAGAATGGGTTGAAATAGACTACATTCAGCTCTCTGCCAATTGAGGTGTTTGTATAAGTCTAGACTCCCTTGGTCTGGCCGTTGAGCACAGGCTATAGGGTCTGGAGAGCTTTACACACACACACACACACACACACACACACACACACACACACACACACACACACACACACACACACACACACACAGTATTGCATAACTAAGCAATATGAGAGACTTTTTCTTTCTTTCTTTGCAGTCTCAACAACATGGGATGGACAGATGCAGGGCTTGTCTCAATCCCAGCAGCCTACTCATATACTCAAGGCCAAAGGCAATCAAAGCATGGTACAACATGTTCTTGCAACTTCACTGTATTTTAAACCTATATCAAAATCTCACAACAGTAGTACCTGTTTATGCTTCAAGTCAACATGGAATCGAAATATTTACTTTCGTAATAAAGTTCCTGGATTTATTGTGCATGATTCAACAATGAGAAAAAAAATTGGCCTCTGAAATGATGTTCCTTTTCTGCAACGTGCATTGGGTAACATTAACCAATAGGCCGCAAAATAGGTATTTAGGCGTTGTTTTGGCAAATTCACAATCAGATTTGGATCTTTTCATATCAAGTGCCAGCCTATATTTCCCCCCATTGCATCACATTACTAAAGTAAAATGGGTTGTGAATATTGTTTCATGTTGACTTAACATTAAACATCGCTTAAAAGTTAAAAATGATGTTATTAGTATTTAATTTTATTTAAACCAAATTCAATTCAATTGGTGTAAATCTGTGTGATAAATGTAATATAATTAATAATACAGCTTTATTGAAAGGTGGTTTTATGGTTATATAGTTTTGATTGAATTTGGCCTTTAAAGGGATAGTTCACCCAAAAATTTAAATTAGCCCATGATTTACTCAACCTGATGCCATCCTAGATGTATATGACATTCTTCTTTCAGACGAATATAATCGGAGTTATATTAAAAAAAGTCCCGGCTCTTCCAAGCGATATAATGGGAGTCAATGGGTATATTTTTCTGGAAGTCCATCAAAGCGCATCGATCCGTGATAAAAGTGCTCGAATCGGCTTTTGGCGTAAGTTGACTTGCGTACGGCCATCTGCCGGAAGCTAGTTATTTTAGTCGATAAAGTTTTAAATATGGATCTTTTTCTAACACGAACGCATCGCTTCTCTTCAGAAGGCCTTTATTAACCCGCTGGAGCCGTTTCGAGCACTTTTATCACGGATGGATGCGCTTTATTATAACACTCCCATTATAACGCTTGAAAGAGCCAGGACATTTTTTTATATAACTTTGATTGTATTCGTCTGAAAGAAGAATGTCATACACCTAGGATGGCTTCAGGGTGAGTAAATCATGGGCTAATTTTCATTTTTGGGTGAATTATCGCTTTTTCTCTCCCCCTGTCATTTTTTAAAACAAAAACAATGTGAAGACAAACAAATTGATTGCATAAGTTCATGTACATCCTTCTAAACCGTGGCAATGCATGGACTGATTATAAGATGCTGACAAATATGATTTTGTGACATTCAATGCTGTCATTTAGCCTTTCAAATGACATTTAGAAAAACAACACACAATGCAAACGTAATGCGAGAAGCTAGTGCACCTGCAAGCTAAGCAATGACTGCGGTTTTCCAGTGTTTCACAGACGTGGAAAAAAGAAGGCTTCAAAGAGGTACTGTTATAGCCCTGACATTTCACACAGCCAGGCCTAGCACCAAAATCACAATATATGTTATTGCCACACATTAAATATGAAGTTACAATGACAACGTGTATTAGGATGATACATCAAAAGCATACTGTCCAATGTCATGCATAGAAAACCTGCTGTTTGCCTGCATTAAAGCTGAAGTGTGTAATTTCTGCTCTCCTAATGGAATTACCAAAATGATATTTTCAAAACAGACCTTCCAATCTGCCATTGCTCAGACAGAAAGAGTTTCACACTAATATCACACCATTGGTTGAGTCAATTTTGTGGTGTTGGGCTGCTTAAACAGAGCAAAGATTTGAAAGCACCACAGTGTTTTGGGGAAATCAGTCCATGAAGGGATTAATTACAGCTTAGATCAAATGAATTATTTGAACATAAAAAAAAATACACACTTCACCTTTAAAGCATCCAAACAAGTTTAGAACATATCTTAGGCACTGGCTATGCACCGTATGGCGACATTCAGTTTCATACACTTTGTTAAACCAACCCCAACTGTGCGCATTGCAGTGATGTCTATACTCTGAATTAAAACAAGATGACATAATTAGCAGCAGCTGTGAACGCAGTATCTGCTTCTAAATGAGCAGCATCAGCACAGTTTGCTAAAAAAATTATATTAGAGAGACGAAGACAAAGGCACCTGCAGCCCAGGTGAGAAACTGAAATAGATGTGGGTGAGAAACCTTCTAAGGGTGCACAGTCATGTGCCACATCAAATAATAGAGCCAAATCTTCAATCCATCCACAAACTGTTGAATTTTGTGTCTAAAGAGAAGCATGAAACCAATAAGATGCTCGAGATAATGGCTATACTTGATACAATATAGTGGCTATACTGCCTTAATAACGGCTATACTTGATAATATACGTTTGAGGAGAGGATGCAGCAACTGTGGCTGGAGCCAGAACTTTTGTAGAAGGTCAATCAAAAGAAGACAATATTGACTTACATAGTTTCCAAAAGCTCTCTGCTGATTCATTGTTAGCGATAAAACAGTCTTTAATGCAAGAGACAGGAGACCTGTGTAAGCCTGTATATCTAGATTTCAAGGTCACCTGAAACTAAGACAATCAATGTCCCAGCAATCAATGCCCTAATGCTGTGCTGTCTGTCCAAATGCAATGCTGAGTGTCTTTTTATAGATTCACTTGCAAAACAAAACCTGAAAAAAGCACCTTTGGATCACAACAAAACAGATAAAAATAGATGAACCTGTATATATATATGTATATTTACAGACCAAGATACATATTGTTGTAATATCTAGCTAAGTTTCTGTATATCACTTTCGTTTGAGCTGAAAATCCATGCCATTAACATTCAGGATTGAGGCCATGCAACACTATAATACCAGTGTTTTTTCTCGATCCAAGCCAGTAAAAGAAAAGACAAAACATCTAACACGCTCTATCAACACCTGAAAATGATTTCAAGATGATAGACAAGCCAGTGATTGAAAATAATCGGACATCATTGCTACAAATGTGCTAGGGGACATTTAAGTGAACTACAATATGGCTCATTAAGTGGCAAAGTTATTTGAATATCAACTATATTTTGGACTATCTCTGCAGCTCGCAGAATATATACACTAAACCGTATCCTCTTACACACAATACATCAAGCATTTTTTTCTCTGTGGCACTAGGGTGTTATTTTGCTGATTTTTCATTTAGCATGTTCTGTATGCTCTTTATCCTGAAGAACTGCAAATAAAAATGGTTAAAAGGTGATATGAGATGAGAAAGGAAAAGCCATTGAACAACAGTGGACACAGACACCGTAGACTAAAAATAACATAAAATATGACATGTAGAGACATTCATCTTGTCTTCAAAAGCTTTGCAGAAGGATTATCAAGGAGTAGATACAAGTGTTGTCCATACATATGTATATGCCGTTTCAACATTCCCAGCTGATCACTATAATAACGCTAAAATAATAGACTACCGTCTTGACTCTATGTGAATATTGGTGTTCTTAACAAGCAGCATCAGAGTGGATGAAACTTCTGTGAGTATTCTTTGTATCGTATGCGTGAACTGCGTGTGACGGCAAACCTTTTTAACAGCAGATGAAGCACACAAATGACGTTTCTTTGGCGAAGCTCGGCTTTGAGAGTAAGATGTTGACTGAAATATATTGACACTCATGTGCTGTTTATTTGTGTTCCACAGTTCCGTATAAATACTTGGCTCCCGCTCCGGATAAGATGTTAGATGATGTAGATGACTCCATGCAAACTCTGATGAATACTTAGATTGTGGACTGATCTGGATGTACGGTTTCAATGAGGTATTGGAGATCGGAAATCTCAAGTTAATAACAATCCTCCTTCGAACGCGGCTCACTAGTCCTTTTTAAATTCAAGTTGGAGCTGCTCCCCAAATGACTAGACATCTGTCAGCATTTTTTTTATATTAACATAATTTGTATTGGCTAAAGTGCAATTGGCTGTCTTGAGGTTCTCGTCCTGAATGTCCTCGTTGCTGTTGTTGACACCTTCTTGGATCTCAATGTAGTCGGACTTGCTTATGGTGGATCCACTTCGACTTCCCTTCAGCTCTTCTTGGGAATCGGCTTTGAGGGCGCTAACCTGGAGATACTGTGCTTGCTCTTCACCTTCGGTTTCTCGATGGTAGAAGTAGTTGAAGTTTGAGACGATGACGGGCACTGGAAGGGCAATGGTCAAGACGCCAGCGATGGCACAGAGAGATCCCACAATTTTTCCTCCAATGGTTGTGGGCACCATATCTCCATAACCAACGGTTGTCATTGTAACCACAGCCCACCAGAAGGCATCCGGGATGCTGTAGAACTGCGACTCGGGTTCGTCAGCTTCTGCGAAGTAGACAGCGCTAGAAAAAAGGATAACTCCGATGAAGAGGAAGAAGATGAGTAAACCTAATTCTCTCATGCTGGCTTTGAGTGTCTGGCCAAGAATCTGAAGTCCCTTTGAGTGACGGGAAAGTTTGAAGATTCTGAAGACTCGAACGAGTCTTATAACCCTCAGAATGGCAAGAGACATGGCTTGTTGCCCTTGCGGCTCCTCCGCTTCCGCTTTCTCCGCCAGCTCCGTTCCCAGTGTAATGAAGTAAGGAATGATGGCCACCACATCAATCATGTTCATTATGTTCACAAAGAAGCTGGCTTTACTAGGGCAGGCAAAAAAGCGCACCAAGAACTCGAAGGAGAACCAGATGATGCATAGCGTCTCTAGAATGAAGAAAGGGTCTGTGAAGTAGTTGGATTTATAAATGGTTGTGAAGTTACTGCCGGGAATGGGAATGTGAATCTCCTCCTCATCGCTGTGGAAGATGGGCAAGGTTTCCAGGCAGAAGCTGACAATGGAGATAAGGATGACCATGACGGATATGATCGCTATAATCCTGGCTGGCCCAGAACTTTCTGGATACTCGAACAACAACCAGACCTGCTTCTGAAACTCATTTTCAGGCAACGGCCTCTCCTCTTCCTTGATAAAACCCTCGTCCTCCCTGAATATCTCAATCGCTTCATCTCCGAGCTCATAAAAACGAATCTCCTCCGAGAAAACGTCCAAAGTGACATTGGCGGGTCTCCGCAACCTTCCGCCCGATTGATAATAATAGAGGATAGCGTCAAAGCTGGGTCGGCTTCTGTCAAAAAAATACTCGTTCCTCAGCGGGTCAAAGTACCTCATGCGCTTCTTGGGGTCCCCCAGTAACGTTTCGGGGAATTGCGAAAGGGTCTTGAGCTGCGTCTCGAAACGCAGACCCGAGATGTTGATGACCACTCGCTCACAGCAGTCCTGCTCCGTTCCGGGGTCATAGTCCTGAGGAAGACCAGGGTGTGCTGCCGCCTCATCTGAGGGGTCGCCCGTGGCCACAGTCATAATGCAGGAGGGTGAGGCCTGCACTGTTCACTGAGGCAGGGCACCACAGGGTGGGAAAATGCAGGGTGGGAATCCACACAGAAGGGGGCTTGACACCGTAGAGCACTAAGGGCCACAGCGTGCTACTGGATGGGTCGACTGAAAGACAACAAAGACAACATGCAATATTAAAGACAATATCTTTAATATTGTGTCCCTGTAAAAAAATTATAGGATAAATAAGTTATTACAACATATGTTTTAGCAGTGGTTTAACTAATTCAAATAAGTTAAGCAATAAGTTATACAAGATTCAACTAATTTTTTAAGTCAGTTTAATGTAATTTAAGTTGAAATGACTTAAACATCCAAGTTAATTGCTCTTAAAAGTTGCTTTCTGCAACAAAAGAAGGGTGAATACAGGTAAAGTGATACGCTTTCTGATAATGTGTCATGCGCCAGTGTACAAATAGGATGCAAAACATTACAATTAATATTTAGTAGTTTTTTTCTACTGCATTGGACTTTGCCTACTTTCAATCTAAAGGAAAAAAGAACTAAGAGAAGTTATGGATAAAATGTTTATGATGACGTTTCTTGAGCTGAAACAGGTAAATCTTCTGCATTTGAATTATGAATTATGTTTATCATAGTACAAGTATGTCCCTAGTATAGTAATGATGAGAGATACCACACATGCCATAAAAAATAGCAAAGCGTAGGCAAAAGAAGATCTAAAAATATAGCGCACAATTTTTATAGAACAGCATGTTTAGTTATACATTCACATCCGAAGCAGTTCCTTGGTCTTCTTAAAGAACCACAACATAATGAAACTCTGCGTCAAGCCGTGTCAGTTCTGTCGGGTGTTCGGCAATGGACACATATCCATTGACATAAAACTGCATCTCTCACAGTGCTGTCATATAAAAGAGGCCCTTCTCTATGAGACATGCACATCCTACTGTACATAACTATGCTGCATCCATACAGTGTGTGCAAGCGTGTCCCCCATCCCTTACTCCTCCTTTTCCATGAAATACCCGGACATTCAAAGAACCGCATATTGCATGCTGTTCGGACATATTTGCTGGAATGTTGCTTGTCCCAAACGGTGCCAGCATGCTTTAAAATATTCAGCAGAAGCAGCCTATGAAATATTAAACTGCAAGAAAATACATTTTAGGCTAAACAAGACTTTGTGGTCCCTCTATCTTTTTACTCTTCAGATCCCACCACATTATATAATACATGATATGATGTATATCTGTAGATAATCAAACAGACATACACATAGCAAATAAATGAATAATAAAGCTTCCATATATTGAATAGTCCAGAGTACATAATCAGAACTGAGACATTTTACCTGCTTGGATAAACTTCTAATTCACCCCTGTGGTTCCTCAGGTTCCCAGAAGTCACGACAGCCTTCTCGAAGTGAGGATAGCAATCCGGCGTCTGTGTGACCGATGAAAACGACAAACTCATCTGATTCCTTAAATCCTGACTGCTACTGTCCGCTGTAGCTCTCGGCACACCGGCGTATTGTGCATAACGGGGCAGGCAGGGAGGAGGGGCAGAGAGGTACAGTATGCGGGTGTGTCCTCATCTACCCCAAAGCTTCATCACCGCAGGTTGTTTGAGAAGGGCACGGAGGGAAGAACAGGAAAAAAGCATATGATGCAAAGGAATGATGCAGTCTCTTCATTCCAAATTTAAGGAGGCATTAAGCAGGTCGCCAGAGTCTTTGCTAGACAGGTTGCAACAAACGACAGTAGAGGTGAATGTGAAACATTTGCAGAAGGCACAGGTCAGGCTTGTCCTGTAAGTAAGTAATGGTCTTTTAGTGATCACATCCATTAATTGGACAGGCAATGCGTTAGATTAATGGGAATGCTCTTTGTGAGAGATAAACTACTTATAATTCTGCAACTTATGAGGGCCAATGACAAAGTATGTCTGAGATAATACATTTTTTCTTGAATACGTGATTTAAAAAAAGGTTTCAAACCTATTTCAGTACAAATATATAGATAGACAGATAACACCATATATAATAAGTACATGTAGTTAATATTAATCAGTATTATTTGAGTAAGTAATGCAACTACATCACCTTAAAATAAAGTGAAACTATATATATATATATATATATATATATATATATATATATATATACTGTATATATGAATAGTCAAGAAGTTTTCTTAGTGTTATTCTATTTGATCTGAACAAAATGTTATTTATTTATTTTTGTCACATGACAGTTAGTTAGACCCCACTGACTTGTTGGGAGACAAAAGTTTTTTTCAAGTAATATTGGAAAATATTTCCCTTTTACAGCTTTCCCCCAAATTACAAATAATTATAAAAGAATATGAGAATATTTTCAGGCTTAATGACCCAAATGACCCCCCACCCCCCACACACTTTTTTTTTAAAAACAATCTCTGGACAGTTTAAAAAAATTATAATTTTCTTCCTTTTAAGCCGCATAAGACTCTAAATGACCATTAACGTCGAGACTGAATGTTCATAAAAGAGGTGTGTTTAAGTAAATGTCTGTATGAATTGTGTTTTTACATCACTGAACCACGAACCAATGTAAAATAAATTATTAATTTTGTAGCATCATCTCTTAATGACACGTGATGACACAATCACAGTAAAATGTGTTGTCTGGTATCCTTAATTTATATATTAATAGTTTTATTCAAGCCAATTTTGTTTTTCATTTGACTAAATCGATCATTAGGTTAAATCAAGGGTTAGATATTGTAGAAAAATGACCCTAAATGAACCAGCTGCACCTTACCACTTTTAAAAATGAATGTAATACAGGAAAAACACAGATTTTATCACGTTGTCATGTTGACATGGGAACAGATGCAAAACATTAAACATAAGAAGCCTGCAGCGACAGACATCTCGAATCTCTTCCTACCTGTCCGTCTACCTCGCTTGCCGACGTCTCAGTAGTTGTGTCATAATGTTCACGCAACAAGCCATTAGTCAGCTAGTTAAAGCGTTAAATGGAATCTGCAGTCAATCGTTGCTGTGCATACCAAAAGACTCTTGGATTACAGTCCGCGCTACCACTCCTCACTTTATCCGCAGAGTGGGCAGTTTAAAGGGGACGCGTCACGCATGGTGTTTCCACGAGCCGCACTGTCAAAATGCTATTCATTTAAACGGAAAAAGAACGTAAAATCTATATTGATATTCTGCAAGACAATACGTGCTCTTTGTTTTGTTATTGTCTCTCACAGTTGCTAGTGGCCAAATATGATGCTTTTTTTTTAAATAACACATTTGCTTTGTCTCCATTTGTGTATTTCCAGATAGTGCAGTGCACCAGATAAGTAGGACGTCCAATTGTATAAATATAGATATATTCTGCATATAGCCTAGCTTGTATGTACCATTTTTTGATGTCAGTGAAATAACTATATGGAATGGTGTACTGTGTTTACTGCATACTGCATACCTGCCCAATTGTGGAATTGGTTTTACAGTATATGTAATTAATATTATGCATGCAGAAATGTGATACTGTATCTGTGTATTCCATGAATGTTGTAAATCTTTATAAGCTATATACACAATATGCACACTTTATGCATAAATTGTATTCCGAACAGCTGCAGAGTAAAATTTTGACCTTTCTGTCTATCCATGAAGCAGAGGTATTTTTACACTGATCGGATATGAAGGTTGAGGCGTGGAAACCACTGACAGAAGACAATACATACAACTTGTCTTACTGCTAACAAAAGGAAAAGATTTGGCCATTTGCTGCAGTGGTATATCAGTAAGGCACCTACTTTTTCTTCCCCAGAGTAGGTGCAGCTCATGCAGCAAAACCCGATTCACCACACTGTGAAAATTTGTTGCATTCCACGTTTGATTTACAAATGATCCACCTATAGATTGCATTGCAAATTAATGATTTGTTATTTGATATCAGTTCAATTTCCTTTACCGCATTGGTTGAATTCTCTGTGCTTTCAAGGGATGATTTTGCATACAAATTGTGCTGAGGGGTTTGTGACAGGCTCATCGCTGTTTGTTTTATAGCCAGAGCCTGCATGTCAATCATGCATACATGTTCAGGAAATCTCTCTGACAGCTGAGACATTATTCATGAGAGAGCCAATACAAAGGAGTGTTCATGGACTTCGCCTTGCATTAGCTCACATGTTTTAATTAAAACTGAGATGTTTGTGTAATTCTGTGCTTGGTGAGATGTGTTCAAGACTGGCCAAAGAAAGGAGACGCAAGCGTGAGCAAAGCCCCATTGATCCTGGGTCAATCTAGAAGCCCTCTCACGGTTACACAAATATACAAGTTCAGTCACAAGGGACAATGCAGTCGATCTGGCTATAGTTGAGTTAAGAGTGGTGGTAAGGGAAAGCTTTTAAGGCTATTAAAACATTGCTCTATATCCTGTCTGCATGTGGTGCTTTGAGCTGAGGAACAGGACCAGGAGTGAAGACAGATTTGCTGCGTTTATCAAATTTCCCTTCATCTTATATTCACTTTAGTTTATGCAGTGATGTAGAGAAAAACAGCGATGCAGAGAAAAACAGATTTTGCCAGTGCAGATGTTATATGGGCCTGTAAGGCTTTCTAACAACAACAACAACAACGCTTTTCAACTTGCTATTAAACAAATATTTTAAGGTTCACTTTGGAAAAAGTTGTACATAAATACTGGAGTTTGTTTACAAGAAAATACTATGCAGTTTAATTTGCTTAAAGTCCACCTGTGGTCAATAATTGTATCCCTTAAAACTCATCTTTGATCACCAAAACTTATTTCAATGTTTTTTCCTTGAAACAAATTCTCCTTGCCTTAAAATAGCTTGAATGTAACTCTACACCCTTGCCTCATTTAGTAGGCTATACGCGGATCTATGAATATGCAAATTAGCCCCACCTCCGCACCAGCACAGAGGTTGACGATCACATGTTGACGTGATTGGTTACAAGGTAGTTTGTGACGTCAGAAACACCAACGATTTCAAACCGCGTTTTTGAGACTGTCTTTGGTTCACTGCAGTTTTAAGGAGAAAATACTCTGCAATTGTGTTGACATGAATTTGCTCATGGTTTGTCTTAAAGCATATTAAACACACACCACGTAGATGAACAACATTAAAAAAAATATTTTCAACTATAGGGGACTTTAAAAGATTAGATTATGTAAAATCAAATATAGGCCTACTCTGATTTGTATGTGATAACAGTAATAATAGCCAATCATCTGAGCGAACTACGAAGTCATAGTCATGTGACAGTTCACAAAACGGAGGAAAAATGAAAGATCTGCTTTGTTGTACATTTTTTGGAAGATGCTTATGATGCTTAAACACTTTACTTAAGTCTCTACTTAAAGGGATAGTTCATCCAAAAATTAAATTTCTGTCATCATTTACTCACCCTCAAGTTGTTCAAAACCTGTACGAGTTTATGTCTTCTGCTGAACACAAAAGAAGATATTTTGAAGAAGGTTGGTAACCAAAAAACAGTTGATGGACCCCATTAACTTCCATAGTATTTTTGTTTTCTATACTATGGAAGTCAATGGGGTCCATCAACTGTTTGGTTAACCATATTCTTCTAAATATCTTCTTTTGTGTTTAGCAGAAGAAAGAAATTAATACAGGTTTGAAACAACTTGAGGGTGCATAAATGATGACATAATTTTCATTTTTTGGTGAACTATCACTTTAAGTGGATTTGAACAGTGTTTTTTTAATGAATCAATTCAATGACACGTATTATGTAAACTCGGACAACAAATGAAAGACTACCTGCTCACATAAAGATCTTTAATCTGTAGAAATGATCACTGAATCAGAGCACAAATCTGAACAATCTTTTGATTAATGGATTCAAAAGACTCGAGTCATAGGGTGACACTGCAGGTTTCTTTGTGTTTGTTGCCAAAACAAGCAAATATTTCAGCATGCATTATTTAACTTGAGTTTTATAATGAATCATTTCATAAATCTTAAGAGTCTGAGTGATTCTTCATTGTTTTTCAGCACTGCTGGAGTTTGAGCCAGGAGGTTGCAGATAGTGGCAGGGATCCAGGACCCAGAATCAGCTCAAGGTCACTTTCTCACTGCAGCAGATCCATCCCAACCTGCAGCGACACACCCCCATACAGAAACGGACAATGACATTACAACTTGTTTAACTGCGTGTAATGGAGAAAAGAAACAAATCTTGCATAATTAATAGCTATATGTCTTGATCCCATATTACAAACACGAATATAATACTGTGTGCAGTCACCTTAAAATCACATTCATATTATCAAGACACAATGTTACATTCTGCCATCATTGGATGGTGGTCCTCTTGTTACTATGGCGACAGGCACCTAGAGCCCCTCCACAGACAGATTGGAGGGGATGAGAGCTGTGATGACATCACATAGACCGAGGAATCACTGGCTTTGGGCCACAGATGTGGTATCATGCTTGCTGGGTTTTCTAAGTGATCCACAACTGAGGCGGAAAGAAAGAGCCATGACTCAGTATTTAATGGTCATCCTCATGAAGCAAGATTATTTTATTTAAAGGGATAGTTCACCCAGAAATGAAAATTCTGTTATTATTTACTCACCCGTATGTTGTTCCAAACCTGTAAGACTTTTGTTCATCAAATCTTTTTGATGAAATCTGAGAGCTTTCTGTCCCTCCATTGACAGCGTACGCAACTACTTTGACGCTTCAAAAAGTTCATAAAGAGATTAAACTAATCCATTTAGAACTGAGCGGTTTAGTCCAAATTTTCTGAAGAGACTCGATCGCTTTATATGATGAACAGATTTAATTTAGGAATGTATTTACATTTAAACATTGATCAGCGAATATAAATAGAAACTCAACCGAACCTGTTTGACGCGTGAGAACAAAAAAGTTTAAATGTGCTGCGTAACACGAGAATGAACCTCATTGGTTCTCGCACGTCAAGCGAACATGCTTGATCTTCCGTTTACCACAACTGATGTGTGAGTTGATGAATGTTTAAATGTAAATAAAAGCCTAAATTCAATCTGTTCATCATACAAAGCGATTGAGTAATAATAATACCTTGTACAAGCAATCAGATTGACTTTACCTTTTTTTTTGCTTGCCAACTGCCCTGCAACCATCCAGGACACCAGAAGACAGAACCAGAGCACAAAACTGTTCACTTCTAAAAGACAGGAGTGAGTAGTGGCTCTTTATTAAACCATTTTGAAGAGCTTCCTTTAATTGATCTTCACTTTTCTCAACTCAAGCTATTTCCCCCATTTATCTGTTATTGTATTGGTCAGTATTGACCAGTGTTGGGGAAAGTTACTTTGAAAAGTAATGCATTACAGTATTGCGTTACAAAGTAACTAATTGCGTTAGTTACTTTAAGAAAAGTAATGCGTTACGTTAGCGTTACTTTTTCTCACCTGGGGTGGGCTTGTTTTTTTTAAATAACAAAAATATTTTTGAGCAAATGTAAAGGCCCTTTCAGACCAAAATTGAAATAATAAGGCTGAAAGAAAATGCTAATTCACGTGTGTACAGTAGAGAGCGCAGCTCAGGCAAACGGTTCCGCTGTGCTGCCATTCTGGATAACAGAAGAAAAGGATGGAGGAATGTGTTACTTTACTAGTTACTTGAAAAAAGTAATCTGATTACGTAACTCAAGTTACTTGTAATGAGTTCCCAACACTGCTATTGACCTTCTGTTCCTGTGGTACATTATTGGACCTCAAACCTTTATTTCAAGTCAAATTTTTTTCTTCTTTTAACTTCGGACCACATGGATCATAAAGTCTTTGCTTTGTTCTCTGTATCATCAAGGGCAGACCTGCAATGTGCTCCCAGAGTCTCCCTTTAATTTCACACTCCATTTCCTGTTCAACCCACAGCCATAAATACCACTGTCCATGGAAAATCCAAGTCCATGTTAACAAAAAAAACAAACATTTTTTTTGATGTAGAGCCATAAAGAACTGTCCTTAAAATTAATATTAACTTGCAACTGAAAGTTCAATTCGCCAGACCAAGATTAGTAGAGTGAAATAATAGGACAATAAGGAAAATTAAGATTTTTTGGTTGCATTATGACATTATTTTTGCATTATGATTAGGCAAATTTTTCACCCAAATTCTCATTACTGTAATGCAAAAAAAATAAATAAAAATTAATAAGAATGTTGATTTAAATTCATCATTAAATTGAATTTATGCAAGATAATTTGTTGCAGTACAGTAATCTTTATTGAGAATCTTATGTAAATCACCATTAAACATAATGGGAAATACAAATAAAAACCATGAGATATTGGCTGGAAAATGTCCTTATTTGTCATAATATACCTTAATGGTCCTTGAAATATTTGTAATGTTAAATGTCTTTAATTATGGTGAAATGTGAAGGGATTTACTCACTATATTGGAGGGAGATTAACCAACACTGTATGCTGCTACGCTTATGAACCATAGCATAAAGATAACAAAGTGGCATGAAATTAGATAACAGATCATATTGCTCTTTAAACCAATTGTGATAAGCGCGCAACTTTTTTTTATAAAGTTAAGGGTGGTTTAACATCTCCGAGCTTTTACACTTTAAGTGGTTATCGTACAGTCCAATCTCCACTGGTTTAATAGCCTGTCAGAGGGAGTTACTGCAGAGCTAGAATGACACACTTCTGGGATCGTGCGTGGCAGAGCGAGACAGAGAGAGAGAGGGGGAAGACCCCAGCCTTTGCAGGAGAGCTTTAGGAGGACACGTATGCTTGTGTGAACAAACACACACATGACATGCATCAGCTGCCCCCCCCGGTGAGATGTGCAGTGCCTCAGCTGTTTCGTTCCAGCAGTGAATGAGTCGTATTATCACACATACACAGGCTGAGGCCTTCGTACACTCATCAAGATCCTCATGTCATTTAATGTTAGAGGATACCTACAGTATTTGGTTTAATAGATGCACAGAAATACTTTCTGCTTCCCTAAAGCTATTTTTATTATAGGGTATTGCTAATGCTAAGTTGTTGCTAAGTGGTTGCTAAGGTGTTCTGGGTAAACACTAAGGTGTTGGTGGTGTTTTGGGTGGTCATTAGGGTGTTGCTAGGTGGTTGTTTAAGGCCCCAATATACGGGCCATGAAGTTCTTTTTCGTTCTTTGCTTAGGGATAAAAATTATTTTGAAATAAGTGACCGGTATAAAGTGCAACACCCTAAAACTTTGTTTGTTTTTTGAGTTCGCTTAAAGTATATCAGGGCCTTTAGGGTGTTGCTTTGGTATGTCATTGCCAGGGTGTTTTGGGTGGTCACAATAGGGTGTTACTAGATGTATGCTATGGTATGGTATGTGTTGTGGTTGCTAGCATGCTCTGGATGGTTGCAAGGTTTTTTTTTTTTTATCTTATCAAGTACAACTAGGAAGTTCAGTTTAGATAAAGACATCGAATTAATTTACAACATGATGCTGCATAAAGTGATGTGAAATAGTAATGTTGTGTACAAAAGTATGTGCTTTCATGTAAAATCCAGAGAGATCATGCAGGTCTGAGGCTCTGTGGGTTGTTCTGGCCAAATCCCAACCATATGGGACCGCTGTCGGTCTGAAACTAGCAGACTAACTCAGTGACTCTTCAGCGGCCAAACACTACTCTGTTGCACTCTAGTATTTGAGAAAATAAGTATTTAGGGTTCAACATGTCTAATTATTCTTTTTGAGCTCAGTTGTTCAAATATTGTTTAAGAGGAATTTAGAAAGATTGTTTGGTTTGGTGACTTTTGTGACTTTTAAAGTTGAGCTTTGTTGGAAGGATTTGCTGCCCCACCTACGCCCTACAGGACCTGGATCATTATAACTTCAGGTTTGTTATTAATAAAAATATATAATTAATATTTTATGTTTCAAGTTTAAACATAATTGTTATCATCTACTTCATCTTTGAGGCAGAGCCTGTGTGAAATTGATTCCATTCTTCTGCGTCTCATTTCCCAGAGAGAAAGGAGTGTTTGGAGACTTAAATCACACTTTAAAAGACTGAATGTCATTGCATTAGATAATAAAACACAAACCTAAAGTCGTCTGCACTCAAATGCAGAATTATCTTCACTTTTCGGAACCATTTTTGATCAGTGTCCTTTAATCAACTGTTGTTTTGATCATTTTTAGTGGATGTATGAAATCAGTTCTCCTAAAGTTCACACGGGTGTCCTAGCAGAGTAACCACAGATGTAGACCATCACATTTAGGCCTGCTATGAACATGAGGTGAACATGATTTCACCAAGTACAACATGTTCCTGGATAAAAGTCTTTGTTGATCCTGGAACAACATCCCTATCAACCAATCATATTTAAGGGACAAGTTTACAGTTCACTGTATGTCAAGTTTAGGCGTATATACTACCAGGGTTAGATGCTTCAACTTTAGTGTCATTCATCGGTCATTTCCCTCTGATTTTGGGATAACTTATCTACATTTTTCGGACAGAAATGTTGTTCCAGGATCAACAAAATATGAACATGTCTGACTTGGCGAAATCACGGTGACCATACACTAACTTTGATTACCAGAAAGTATCCAAGAGTTTGTCAAGAGCAGGGCAAATTAGAGTCTGGATTAAGGCATGCTTTTTTTTGTGTGGGAAATGTCGCAAAAAACAGTAAATTGACTAGCGCAAACCATAGTAAACCACCTTGCATGATTCATTGAAATCCTCTCCTCCTGTAAATTTTGCGTTTGAAAAGGAAATTCCTACAAATGCATATTTAATTTTTATCACCAAAAGAGCTGTTAGCAAATCTGTCCCTTTGTCTTTTTGAACAATTCATCAAGTATTTTATCATTTAAAACCTACTAAACATCTTTTTTTGTTAAATGTTTTGATATTTTGTTATCTAATGCAATGACCTTCACGCATTTTTAAGTGTGGCTTTTCTAAAGCACTGTATATGGAAGTACTTCATCATATCATTTAGGCAATATATGACAAAAAAAAAAAATCAGTCTGACTATTTATATGGTCAAAGAGCAAGAAAGATTTAGTTTTCACACAGTTCTCACATCTGGCACAACAACAGCTAAACTGTAAATACATGATGGACACCATAAAACAGCTTGATTAATATCTGCCAGATAGCAGAGGGCAGTAGTCTCATAGATTATCAGCTCATGTCCATCAGTTCTCTTCATATTGCTTTCTCCTTATTAAATGGGAACCTGCTAAATTTACCCCCAAAAAGGCCACTTCTAGAGTTGCGGCTCACTGTGATCCAGCCAGATGCAAATGGAAAGTGGCAGTAGAGATATGCGAGCATCTTCCGTGTTGTCTGAAGGTGAGTTCACTTCTGTTTTGGTAGCAGGAAGGTTAACGGCCTCCGTTTCTATTGGTCATTGGTCCTGTAGGCACTGTGTGGATCTCCCCCGAAGCCTGCGGGAACAACACGCAACGTATTACACACACAAACGTATAACGCTGCTGGAATGTGACAGATGAAATGAGGCAGTTTATTCACACGCTCAAGTGAGAGGGAAACACATCTTTCAGGCTGAGAGACTTTTATTATACCACCTACTTGAGCACAGCTCTGTATTCTAATGTCTCTCTGTCAGGATTCTCTGTCTCTGGCTAATTAACGAACTGAGGCAGACGTGACAATGATAGAGCAGTTATATCACTCAAGAGAAAATGCGAGATGACTAGAGGAGATTATTTACACATTGTGAGTGCGAACACATGCACCTAAAATGAATACAGCGACAAATTGCTCCAGTAACCCAACAACGCCAAAAGCTTTAAAGGAACACGGCGACTCTTTGGGACTTCAGCTTATTCACCGTATCCCCCAGAGTTAGATAAGTCCATACCCTTTTCATCTCCGTACGTGCCGTAACTGTCTGACGCACACACCGCTAGCCTAGCTTAGCACAAAGACTGGAGGTAAACGGCTCCAGCTAGCATACTGCTCCCAATAAGTGACAAAATAACGGCAACATTTGTGATTTGTATAGTCACAGCGTGTACAAATAACAAGGTCACATGAGACACAGCCATCTTCTAACTGTATACATACTGCAAACTATATTCTCAGAAGGCGAAGCACTGCTACTTCTGCGGAATGATTAGCGCATGGAAGTAGTATGCTAGCTGGAGCCATTTACCTCCAGTCTTTGTGCTAAGCTAGGCTAGCGGTGGGTGCGTCAGACAGAGTAACGGCACACACAGAGATGAGAAGGGTATGTATGGACTTATCTAACTCTGGGGGATATGGTGAATAAGCTAAAGTCCCAAAAATCGGCGTGTTCCTGTAAAAATCAAGGCAGAATTAGAAGCATTAGTGAAAAGAATTCGCTCTATTTAATAGAACCTAAACTTTTGTGTACTCATAATTATCTGTAAAAGGGTATCAATTTATATTTGTTTTCGTATTATAACAGGAAAAATGTCTTGAAATCATACACCCGAACAGGAACAGGTCGGATATGAATCAAGCATCTCCGCAACTTGATCCTCCACTTAATCCGGTGAATTCCTCACAAAGGCATTTATGCTATGACTCATGATTCATGAAAGCTTTAAATAATAATGTTTGCTGTCAATAACTTGCAATAATTATGTATAATTTGTTAATGTATAAGCATACACAAGCACACACGCAAGTTTAATGCACCACGACTCTCCACTGGAGTGTGTTTACTTTTAATTGCTAGCAAAATTAACTTATTAACACGTTAATTTACTCTAATGCAAGATATTGAAGCCATCACTGTAGTAATGTTATTTCAATGCACCTGCCATGCTTAACCTAAACTACAAATGAGCATGTGCATCACAACATCCAGTAACTACATCAGAGCAATACAACTTACTTATGTAGTACACTGCCATTCAAAGATTTGGGGTTGGTAAGATTTTAAAAACATTTTTTGAAAGAAGTCTCTTATGCTCACCTAGGCTGCATTTATTCTATCAAAAATACAGTAAAAACAGTAGTATTGTAAAATATTATTACATTTAAAATAACTTCTGTATGCATATTAAAATATAATTTATTTTTGGAGATGGCAAAGCTGAATTTTCAGTATCATTGCTCGTTTGCATAGTTTGGACAATAGTTATTTATAAATTAATGCCAGTCATGATATAATTGTTTCTGGGGTATTTTTATTTTGTTTTATTCTTAATTTCAATGACCGTATATTAAACTAATTTTATATTAACCTAATATATTTTGCTCTGCAGGGAAAAGGGGCATTTCATCTGCAAATCAATACCACACAGTACATTCCATTCACCACAAAACAATCTTACAAACAATCTCAAATAATCCATTTGTTGTCTTCCAGAACAATAATCACATGCCCTATATATTTAAAATGAACATGTGCTGTTTTAGTTCAGTGATCATAGAGAAACTAATACCTGTATTCAGTAAGGATGCATTAAATTGATCAAAAGTGACAGTAAAGACATTTAAAATGTAATAAATGATTTATTTTTCAAATAAGCTAAATGCTGTTATTTTGATCTTTCTATTCAACAAACAACAAAAACTTTTAACATTGTTAATAATATTAATCAGAAATATTTTCTGAGCAGCAAATCAGCATATAGAATGATTTCTGAAGGATCATGTGACACTGAAGACTGGAGTAATGATGCTGAAAATTCAGCTTTGACAGGAATAAACTTCATATTTTAAATATATTAAAAAAGAAAACTTAAATTGTGATAATACTTTCACAAGATTACAGTTTATAATACTGTAAGAATACTGTATTTCTGGCAAATAATAAAGAGACTTTCAAAAACCTGAAAAAATCTGACCCCAGACTTTAGTCATATATTTATGCATTAAATTCTACAGTTTCTTTTTTTAACCGCATATGTGAACAATTAGGGTTACACAATTATACTAAGAATCAACTGCATTTTCACGAGTTCACACATAAAGCTAATCAGACAGAGTAATGAATCTGCATATTAGGTATATTACCTGAACGTGCTGCTCCTGAACTTTGTTAATAAAACACCTAACATCCCAATAATATTGGACAGCAAAAAATACCTGAAAAAAATGCAATCGCTTTTTACCTTCCTGTTGCCTTCATTGTTTTGGAGAAGCATACGCCACAAGAGTGTTTCACACTTTGCCTCATTAGCCTATCCGTCGTCGGTAAACAATCCGGACATACTTCCATGTTGATTCCTTGTGAGAAAAAAAACACACACACACACACACACATATGAAGAAGGAAGTTAACTTTATCGAAGAAGGATTAAACATTGTTATCAGCACCTTTTAGGTAAGAGTTAATGGACTTCTGAGTCTTAGATGTCAGCGTGAGTTTTGAGAGGTGTAGCTAAGCCACAACACCTCAGACGGCAAGCTTCCATGTTAACGCCTCGAGTATAACAGCTCGCAAATGTGAGAGTCAGTGCAGGCACCAAACTAACACACATACTCTATAATAAGAAATCATCATAGACAAGCCTTTCCTAGACACAGGGATGCTTGAAGGTTTCAGAGAGACAGAGACCGATAAACAGATAAAAGCTTGACAGATAAAAGCTTGTGGTGAGGAAAACAAACAAAAAAGTTGCATTCCAAATAGCATTGTTGCCAGATATTTATTTTATATTAAATTCATGTTTGTTTTTAATTTATGTCAATGGTCTAGCTGGCAAAGTTAATACTGAGCAGTGGTTGTTCTGTTGCATGGACACGTCACTGGATGGCAGCACTGAGCAAAGAGTCAGCAAGGACCTATTTGATTCATACCAGTAAAAAAACAACATATCTAGTGTTAAAGGGTTAGTTCCCCCAAAAATGTAAATCATCCCATAATTTACTCACCCTCAAGCCAAGTGTATATGACTTTCTTCTTTCAGCCAAACACAATTGGAGTTATTTAAAAAAATATCCTGGCTCTTCCAAGTTTATAATGGGAGTGAATGGTACCTAAGATTTTGAAGCCCAAAAAAGTGTATCCATCCATCATAAAAGTAATACATACGGCTCCAGGGGGCCTTTTGAAGTGAAGTGATGCGGTTTTGTAAGAAAAATATTTATCATTTTAAAAACTATAATCACTGGCTTCGTGTAGGCTAACGGCCGTACACAAGTCGAGTTCTGGCGTAAGAGTGACCTCTGACCCAATGGATGTAGGATGTAGGAGTAGCGTAAGCTTAGATGAGACTAGACGCGTCTCATGGTTCAAACAAATAGGACTCGGCAACAAACTCCCACATTTCTCATGACGGGTGTTTTATTTTGCTTGCGTTCGTCAATACGCCATACGTCGGGTCAGAGGTCGCTCTTCTGCCGGAACCTGACTTGCGTACGGCCGTTACCGGAAGCCAGTGATTAGTATTTAAAGTTAGAAATATTGATATTTTTCTTACAAAAACGCATCTCTTCACTTCAGCAGGCCATTAATCCATTAAACCCCTTGAGTCGTATGGATTACTTTTATGATGGATGGATGGACTTTTTTGGGCTTCGAAATCTAAGGTACCATTCACTCCCATTATAAAGCTGGGTGGAGACAGGATATATTTTTTAATATAACTCTGATTGTGTTTGAATTGATGGATTGAGAGTGAGTAAATTACGGGATAATTTGACTTTTTGGGTGAATCATTAAAAATAAATTGAGCAATAGTTGTTTTCTTTATGAATGAGTTTAATAACAGTCGTGCTTGTCTTCTGTTTTGCTCTAGGTAGTGTGAAATGACAACTGTGACAAGAGCACAGGTCTACCGGCTGAGAGTGATTCTCTGTGACGGAGCGTTCGGGACGTGTCTGGCGGACCGCCGTGCGTCCTCTTACACCCGTCAACGGGAGTGTCAGCGTGAAACCTCCGGTAATCAGCTCACGCTGCACCTCGCGTCCTGTTTTCTCCACAGGAGAACGAAATAGGGAACGCCTGAGTGAGCGCATAACCTGAACAGAATCACGCTTTGACAGCTACAAAGGAAAAGCACCCGAGCCACGGGAGAGCTAACAACAATCCGCCACAGCCTCGCGCTCTGGAGTCATGAAGGCAATTTGCATGCACAACATTTCGTGCTTTTCATCTGTCTGTCTGTCGGTCCGTCTCGCCAATATCAACCGTTTCCCACATGCAACACATTCAGTCATTTGTTAAAGATTAAAACATGGAGAAATGTGGGAGTGCATCAGCTCTTGATGGTTTGCAAACCCAAGGTTATGCAAATTATTTGTAGATTTTTTTTTCCATTATTGTATAAAGGATTCAGATAGATCCTTTTCTGATCACAATTCTCGCGCTCTGTTTTGCCAGTCAGGCTTTGTGAACCATCTGGAGCGTTGCTCTGACAACGGGGGAGGATGTCATGGTAACATTAACGGGGGTTACCCAGGAAACCGTAGTCGCCATGGAGACTGCATCACAAGGCGGACTCAAGGCGTGATCTCTCTCAGTCTTTCAGTCTCCGTTCACGTAGTCTGCCAATCCATTGAGTCCAACAGCTTTTTTTTCCCACCAACCATCCAAGCCATCTTTTCAGCTGCTTCTTTTTTTCATAATTCAAAACCACTGTGACGTCTCACTTTGAGGGGAAATCGTGAACGCACTATATTTAGGCTAGACGTGATTTGAGTTTTACATAATCTGGAGATGACTACATCTTTGCACACCGAATAACTTGATCACAAAATAAAGATATCCTTTCATTCAGTACTAACCAATTTCATTTGGTACAGGCAAGTCAAATTCAATAGACACACATAGCTTTGATTACATTATTAATAAAACGTATAGTTTTTTTCACATTCATTGAGTCTGCACTGGGTGATTCTTCAATTAGGGGAACTTTTTGACTATACTTTTTGAAAACTTTTTAATCTATGTTAATCTATGCTATTTATCATAGAATAAAGATCAGATGGCCTTGATAACCTTGAGAAAAAGTTAGTCAGTTATGAGCCAATTAACCTAATTTACATAAAAATACATAATGAATGGATTGTTTCAGAATTAAAACAATGTTTACACCTAATAGAAATCCTATCTAAGGTCATGATTTCTTCTTAACTCTAAAAATGTATGATATTCTGTCACATATTATCATAACCAAGTAGAAACATTTTCTTGGAAAGACTACAATATTCTGTAATGATAGCAGTATTGGGGAGAGCAATTCTTTGTTATAAAAACATTCTATTTTTACACATAAATAGCAAATTAATAAAAAAAATGGCATGAAACAAGCCAATTAGCTACGAGGTAAATCACAACACTACAAACTTTAATTTGAAGCAAAAACGTTTTTGAAAATTTGACAAAAATACAGAGGTTCAAGACTTAACAGCTTTAGTGATGGAAAGAACTACAATCCCATGAAGCATTGTGAACAGCATAATCGAATTAAAAACAATGGAAAATTATAAAACTGCACATTTACAAATGTATATATATATATATAGTTTATTGCAAAATATACTTATACATACAAACATTTAAGTATTTTAAAATCTTAGAGAGACTTACTTGATTACGTCATTCGCAGTGTTCATGGGAGTGGGCGGAGCTAAAGAACTATTTTGGCTTATGTTACTTTTTTTGACTCACTTATTGTTGTAATTTTCTGTACAGCATTATGGGTAATGTAGTTTTTCACCAGGGATTTCGGCATTAAACACAATTATTTAAAAAAGAGGCTGATATGTTGTGGGCTGGCAGTTTCAGCAGATGCAAAAACTGGATTAACAACCTCGTAGCTCACAGTAAGGCTGTCTTTAAATGTTTCTTGTTTAAAGTACATTTCCCTATGGATAAAATGAATGGGGTTTTTCGACTGTTGCACCTTATTAAAGAGACACATTAAAATCTATTCTTTAAAACAAGGATAGGATTTTTGGTTTGTTGATTTAAAAAAAATAAAAACATGTTTCTTTAAAATCATCCTACGTGACAGAAAAGTTCCCCCTAATTGAATCACCCATATATTCAACAAAATACATATGATCAACACAGCATTATCTTCAGTTTGTTCACATTAACAGCGACACATATTCAGTTGTTTCACTTTGCCACAAAACGTAAGATATTGCGAATACTAATGTATTATGATGATTATATGTTAACACTGATAACAAACGCAGACTTACGAGCACAATATATGCAGTGTGAGTGGTGCTTCTTTTTACTCCCTGACCTGAACCATATCCTTTGTGCTGTAGACAAATCCAACACGTGAATCGGAGATTGGCACCTTTCTACCCAAAAAGCGCCCTGATTTACTTCAGTCTAATATGCTGGCGTGTCTATAACATTGTAGGGTACAACGGATCTAAAGCCCATCGGGGGTAAAAGACCCTTTGATTTACTTACTCCCAAAACTCTGAAAAGCAACAAAAACTACCACAGTACTTTCCTAAAGACCTGTTGATCTTAAGTTTTGCTTAAGCTGGTTTAACCTATAGTTTTTCAGTACCTGTTGAATAAGTGTAACTTAACCAAAAACTCTGTAGTCCATCTAACTGTGTTCTGCAATTGGGAGGTAATAGTTCTAATTTTGTGAAAAGAAGGCTAATATTACTGTAACTTCTTCAGTCACAATGTGAAATATGACTGTGCTTACATTGTAGCTCCATGAAATGCCAAAAGTAAGTAAAAATAGCTACATAGTTCGCTGAAGTGATAATTTTAAACAAGTATGTGCTTAAATGTTACTCTAAAATAGTGCTGTCAAGTCAATTAATCTTGGTTAATTGCATACAACATAAAAGTTAGATGCTTTTATGTTAGATGCGATTAATCCCGATTAATTGTGATTAATCGATTTGGCAGCACTAATCTAAAAATGTCTTTATATCAAAAGTATTTGCATATGGTGACAAATTCTTCCCTCTAGTTGCCTTTTAAATCAAAACATACTACTTGTTGCATTTACTTTACACAAATTAAGTTTCTCCAATTTTCAGTAAAAAAAAACATATACTTTGGGACCAGAACAAAAAAAGGGGGGCATTTAGGCCCGTCGTACCCTAATAACGCGGCACCTTACATTTTCAGTGGTGCCATCATGATGATTGCTGTGAGACTGTCTGGCACTGCACATGATTTACACGTCTGTGAAAATCTTTTTAATATTCACACAGTTTTGATTGTTCTGGTTGGAGTAGTTTGGCTGTTTGAAAGCACTATTTATTCCTTCCTCTACGACCATATATTCCGATTTACTGAGTGAGGATGTGCTCTGGGTCCGTTTCAGATCTTCTGTGGAGTTGAGATGCTGACAGCTGCCGACGTGGAGGTATTGTGCGTGCTCTTCCCCATCGGTTTCCCGGTGATAAAAGTAATTGAAATTGGACACAATGACAGGGACGGGCAGCGCAATGGTCAATACGCCAGCGATGGCGCACAAAGAACCCACAATTTTGCCTCCTATGGTTACTGGATGCATGTCTCCATAGCCGACAGTGGTCATGGTAACCACAGCCCACCAAAAAGCATCAGGGATGCTGCTGAAACTCGAGGAAGGGTCGTCAGCCTCTGCGAAGTAGACGGCGCTGGAAAACAAGATGACCCCGATGAAGAGAAAGAAGATGAGGAGTCCCAGCTCCCTCATGCTGGCTTTTAGGGTCTGGCCGAGAATCTGGAGGCCTTTGGAGTGGCGCGAGAGCTTGAAGATGCGAAAGACCCTCACCAGACGGATCACGCGGAGGATGGCGAGAGACATGGCTTGCTGACCGTTGGCCTGGCTCTCGGCTAACTCCGTCCCCAAAGTGATGAAGTAAGGAATAATAGCCACAATATCAATAATATTCATGATGTTTTTGGAAAAAGTAGCCTTGCTGGGACACGCAAAGAATCGCACGAGCAGTTCGAAAGAGAACCAGATGATGCAAAGGGTCTCGATCACAAAGAAAGGGTCTGTGAAAGTGCTGGACACAAAAGGACCAGTGCCATTTACAATAGGCGAGACAGGAGTTGGGTCCTTGTCATCCCTAAACTCGGGCAGGGTCTCCAAACAGAAAATAACAATGGAAATCAAAATGACCAAAACAGACACAATAGCAATGCCCCTCGCAGGACCAGAGCTCTCTGGGTATTCAAACAAGAGCCAAACCTGTCTCTGGAATTCGTGGTCTGGCAAAGGTCGCTCTTCTTCTTTGATAAATCCCTCGTCCTCGCGAAATTTCTCCATGGCTTCCTCGCCAAGTTGATAAAAGCGAATTTCCTCCGAGAAGATGTCAATGGGAACATTCACGGGTCTCCGAATACGCCCCCCTGATTGATAGTAGTACAGGATGGCATCGAAGCTCGGTCGGTTCCTGTCAAAGAAATACTCGTTTCTGAGCGGGTCAAAGTAGCGCATCCTCTTTTTCGGGTCCCCGAGCAACGTGTCCGGGAACTGGTTGAAAGTTTTCAGCTGGGTCTCGAAGCGCAGTCCCGAGATGTTGATGACCACTCGCTCGCAGCACTCGTGGTCGGGCTCGTATCGATCCAGCGACAGGTGACTGGGCAGCGCCGCGCTTTCCTCCAGCATGTTATCGCACGCGACCACTGTCATGATGTCCTTCTCCGTCTCCGCGTACCCGTGGTTGTCGGCGTTGTTCCCTCTGTGGCTGGCTGAGGGTGAGTCAATGAGGTTGTAGTGGTCATCCATACAGGTGAGGAGACGGAGCGGCAGAGGGCGACCCGCCTCCCCTACCTAACATCGGGTGAATTGAGGGTTTCTCTGTCGCGCGCTCTCTTTCGCTTCCTAACACACTGTCACCGCCCCACGGAGCTTTATAAACACATGTCTACTCCCGCCCACGGCAAACATATGCCCGACACATTTCCAACATTCGCCCAATCGGAGCGCAACAAGAAAAGATTGTCGATTCTCGGCGCGCGCGCGCCACTGTGTTTTGCCTTGCGCGCATTACACAAATCATTCACATAAAGTATACAAAACACGACTCAAGTTTAAATAATTGACTCAATACCAAAGACGTGCTCTACCACACAATGTGGGACATATACAAGGACTTTTTAAAGCAACGACTGTTCTTTTTTTTTTGTTCTAAGGTTCTTTTCTCGCAACCAAAATCTTTTACGCCTTTAGGACATGCATGTAACTAACAGTCACCTACCTTAAAAACGCTTTACAAGACTAGCCTAGAACGTTTTTTGGTGATTAGACTATATAGTGATAAATCTGGTTTTTCCATTCGATACTAAACATAACAATGTATACTTCCTCGGGCGAGCGCGATTACCGAGTTTATTTAGTTTGATAGTTGTATCTTCTTATAAGAGTGCAGATCTGCCATTATCATTTGTAAATGACCACAATAAATACAAATGTAAAAAATCTAGAAACTAATTTTGTCTCAGAATCTCAAATTGGTTTAAAAACAGATCCCGACTTCGTAGGATTCTCATAACGCAACAAACGTCATACGTTGTCACGATAAAATGCCATTTGATGTATTGTTTACAAAAGGAAGAGTGTGTCGAAAGAAATTATGTCAAATGATGTCATAATAGGCTGTTTGCTTAAACGACGCAAGTGTTCTTGTTTTATAATTTTTGCAAAAATAGCATAGCGTAAACAATTACTTCCGTTTTTATACATTATGATGGCTATGACTTAACGCATGAATTATTGTCTTGTGGCTGAACGTTCCAATGAAGACAACGGAGCTCTCCATGGTGCTGAAGATGTGCGCGCGCTTCAGCGAGCACGCGAGGGAGGAAAACATGTAGAGACTGACCTGTATCTGCTGAAGAGAATCACAATTCACAATTAGACGTTTATATCACGATGCTTTGTCAAATTATCAAAGCGAAAAGAGTCTTGTCATTTTTATTTAGTAGCTGGTAACACTTTATTTTACAGTGACCCTTACACATTTTGCATGTAGCTACTGTAGTGATAACAGTCAATTATGCATAGTTACATGCAGCTAAACCGAACCTTAACCCTACAGTAATTATATATAAGTACATGTAGTTAATTACTATTACTTAGTAATTGTATAATTACACTTTAACAAGGACACCTCAAAATAAAGAGTAAACACACACACACACACACACGCACACACACACACACACACACACACACACACACACACACACACACACACACACACACACACACACACACATTGTGTTTTCATGTTTTATGGGCACATTCCATAGACATTTTATTCTGTAAATATGTGTATTCGATCCCCTAACCCTAAACATACCCATCACAGAAAACTTTCTGCATTTTTACATTTCCAAAAAAACATAATTTAGTCTGATTTATAATCTGTTTTCCTCATGGGGACAAAACAATGAGAGAGAGAAAAAAAACTTTCTCGCAAAGGCTCTTTATTTCTGCTTAGATGCTTCTTAAAGTGTTCAGTAGAACAACCTTCACCACTGCGAAATCAATAAAAGCACATTTACACAGAAAAATATTTTTGCAAGGACAGATAAATCCTCCAAACAGTAGGCTATTGAATTTGCTTTTTCTTCAGATTTGAGAAGAATGATGTTGTGAGCCTTGGTGTGTCCCTCGCACTCAATCTTTTCTTCAATGAGTGGTTTGACACGCAGGGAGGAGGAGGTGAGTAGTACAGCTTCTCTCTTCATATTCAGCCTTCAGCCAAGATGGCAGCTCTCTCCTACATCTCACCCTCTCTCTCTTCATCTCATTCAAGCACATGCTCCTCAACTCAAGAGGGAACTTGTTTCCGTGATTACGTTTCTGTCCGTGTGTCCTCGTTCCTGAGCTCATGTTAAGCAATCCCCATTTCTGATAATGGAATCCGTTCTCCACTGTGATCCGTAGCTGGTGTCTGTCATGATTGCACAAGCTGGGATTGGCTAGCCATTGATTAAACTGGTTATTTGCACAGCATGAGCCATCAAGAGAGCACAGGGGTGATTCATCTTTGTAAAAAAAAAGAGCTCAGAGTAATTAAATATTCATGGGCATTTTTGGTTATGCCCTTTGTATGAGCCTGCAAATACGAATGCATTATTAATCGGAATTTAAAGTGAAACTATTCTTTAAATGACTGGTCGGATGGCTTTAGATATGAGTTCTTGCACTGCAAGTGCAGCAGAAAATACAACAGGGGGAGGGAAATAAAATACAGATTAAGTACTAAGAGACATTGTGTCTAGACTGTCCAGCAAATATTAGCTTGGTGAAATGTAAGGCCTCTGTGCCACTAATTTGCAACTCGCTGGTGAGCAAAAGCTGAAATCGATGGGGGTTTGGGGTCACTGATCAGGACGCTATAAGCTGGAGATCATTACATGTTCACATTGGTCAAGGTCAGTGCAGGATATAGAAATATTTTCTGGACTGTCAGCAGTCAGAGACGGGCCTAATAGCAAAAGATCTGTGTGGAAATCTGTTGATGTATTTTTTTTAAAACTTGATTCTCAAAGGCTGGTCAGTTATCATCTACACTATTAAAAATAAAGGTCCCAAAAGTTGGTTTTCGCAGCAAAGCATGGAAGAAAAATGTTGGGTTCCCCAATTTAACCTTTCAGTGAGCAGTTCTTAAAATAACCATTTTTCTTTCTGTGAAGAACATTTTAATGATCTAAAGAACCGTTATCTTCACTATAAAGAACCTTTTGTGTAATGGAAAGGGCCCATGGATGTTTAAGGATCTTCAATGAACCATTGCTAATTAAGAACCTTTATTTTTAAGAGTCTAGGATACATGTGCGGTATGGAAATTTAAAAAAGAATTGCGTATTGTCTTGAATGATTGTTTTTTTATGTATACTTTTTTGGTCAAAGTCTTGCCTTTTGGTTAAGTAATGCTTGTAGACCACCAAAAGTACTGCACTTATATTGATGAGTCTCACAATGGTCACATTTTACCCCAAAATCAAAAGAAAAAAATCTAAGAAATTATATTTCGCAGACCCTATTTTAGGGGTCATCAATATTATTTTTGCATAGAGACCATATTTTAATGGTAATTAAGCACATTTCCCCCCAAATTCTCATTACTGTACTTATTTCTCTGATTTTGGCTGAAAATGATTTGGTCATGATTTTTTCATCAAACCTAACTCATTTCAAACCCATCTTCTCTTTTTATATAACGCCTCATGTTTTGGCAATATTATTGAATGCATCTTCTTTTCTCACCCCGGCTAATTAGGCAGTGCTACCAATCAGAACATCTGCTGCCATGGTAATTAGAAAAACAAACACACATCAACGACTTGGACACCTATTTCCATGGGAGTATTCGCTGACACCTCCTCAACCCTGCCAACCATTTTAACCATGGGGAAATATAACACACACACAGGTATGATAAGCACATGCACACACTAACTTACAGTTGCTTTGAAAACAATGTAACATCTCCAACACGAAAATTGCAATTAGAAGAGAATGAGCAAGCAAAATGATGCACATTGTTCTTTGTGAGTATGGCATTCATTTGTATGTGTTATTCTTGTTAAATGAGAAAAGCAAAACAAACAATTTTACACATCATTTAACATTGATTTGCATAAGCACTTCTAATCCACTTGCACTTGAGTGTGCATGGGCTTGTTGTAATATATGGGGTAAGTTGTCACAATAGGATCATGAAAATTGAGATAAAGTGTAACATTTTGGCCTACAGCAATTGTAACCGTAAACATTTAAAAGAAACGGGACAACTTGCCTTCCTTATGTATTTTTAAATAAAACATGAACAGGCTTAGAGAGAGAGAGGATGGAGAATGGTCATAAAAAACTGGTCAGTTTTTTTTTTCTCATTACAAGTGGTCTTCAGAGGGGGGATTTATTTGATATTGTAGTAATACACTGTAGTCAGTAAGAATTTTCTTTTTGAAAGAAGTTTATACTTTTATTAAAAAAGAATGCATTACATAAATCAGACGTGACAGTATAATGTTACCAAAGATTTCGGTTTCAAATAAATGTTGTTTTGAACTTCCTGTTCATCCTGAAAAACAAAACAAAACAATAATCACAGTTTTCACATATTAAGCAGCAAAACTGTTTTCAACATTAATAATAATAAGAAATGTTTCTTCATGTGACACTGAAGACTTCTGAAAATTCAGCTTTGCAATCACAGGAATAAATAACATTTTAAAATATATTAAAATAGAAAACATTTATTTTTCTAAATACATATATTTCACGTTATTACAGTTATTGTACACATTACACATTATTGCAGCCTTGGTGAGCATAAGAGACTTCTTTCAAAAACATGAATATAAGAGAGATATAAAGGTCAAAGGGAAGGAGAAGCCGTGGAGATTTGTGGCTGTAACTCGTCTCTCTTTATTTCTCTCCAGACCTCTCCTCTTTAGGGCTCTGTCAGTGTAATAAATAGACTGAGAATAGACTGGTTAATCTCCCTCCTGGCTATTAGGTTATATCTCAACATGCCCTTGGGGTGGCCATGTGTGAACGCACCTCCCGTAACGTTATCCTGACAGCGGGTTCTGTTCGAGACACACTCCACAGATTGCCTGCATGTGTCTTTCATCCATTCTTCCACAACATCAGCGCGAGTTCTCTACATGCTTCTGTTGCCAGAGGACATCGACTGTTTCAGTTCATCAGCTGCAGATGTCTGAAGAACGCTTGATGTGGAGTTCACATCAGTCAACATATATACTGAACAAGCGGGGCAGCGGATGAGATTCATTTGAACGTCTGGCATTAGCCATGTCAATGAAAATCTTTCTGCGGTTAGTAGTATGAAAACAAACAGAAGGATGACATTTCCTTTATTCTGTGGCTCAAATAAATATTAATTTCGCTGCTATATTTTCCAGAGAGAGGTTTTGTGGTGACTCATCATAACTGACACTTTATTTTCACTTCCAACAATAAATCAAAGATTCAGTTGAGTAATATTTTGACTGCTGTGTGATAAACATGCCAATTAAGTGCTAATACAGTTCTTTATATATATATATATATATATATATATATATATATATCCTACAGCGGGACCAAATAAACGTTTTCCATGTTTTTGGCATATTAAACAAATATGTTGCATACACAGTTGGAGATGCTGTATTTGGAGGTTAGTGTATTGAACGTGTTATAGTGTTGTGTATCTGGGTGTTGTTCGTTCAGCCAATGAAATATTGAAAGTATCAATGTCTTTTTACATATTTTCAGTGCAGTGTTTTTATTATAGAAGATTTTATTCACTGTAGCTTACAATTTATTTCAGATTTGTTCACTCATACACTACCATTCAAAAGTTTGCGGTTGGTATGATTTCACTTATGCTTAACAAAACTGTATTTATTTGAATAAAAAAATACAGTAAAACCGTAAAAATATTTGTAAATGTATTCTTTAATTAAATAATTCATTCATTATTGTGATGTAAAAACAGAATTTTCAGCATTACTCTTAATCTGTCTTCAGAAATCATTCTAATATGCAGATTTGCTGCTCCAGAAATTTTAATTGATTTATTATCAATGTTGAAAAATGTTTTAGTGGAAACCTTTATGCGTTTTAGAAACTACAAAAGAACAGTATTAATTTAAAATGGAAATATTTTATAACAATATAAATGTCTTTAATGTTAACTTTTGAAAATTTTAATGTCTTTGCTGAATACAATTTTAATTTCTTTCAACAACAATACTGTACAAAATTCTAACCTCCCCAACTCTAATTTTTCTAGTGACTGGTCACATCAACATTTTTCAATTGGCCCAAGTGAAATTCTGCAAATTGATCAAATGAAATTAGCAGAATTTCACTTGGGCCAATTGGACATTTTTTATGTGACCAGTCACTAGAAAATTTTGAGTTGGGGAGGTTAGATTTTTTTTTACTAAAAAATATCTTACTAATCCCAATCTTTTAAAGGATAGTGTAATTCGGACTGAGGCCATCCACCTTTAAAAATGTCCATTATGAAAGTGAGTAAAAGACATGTAAAGATCCCATTAAAAGTCAGTGTACTTGTGTGTATTGTCATGTGGAAAATAGCATTTTTAGAGAAAAAGCTATCCAATGGCTTCAGAATGCTTGCAATACAGTGTACAAGTTGCATTTATGACGTATTATTTTGTATCCTTACAGAACACTCTGTCAAATATCTTCTATGTTCCACCGAAGAAAGAAAATCATGCATGTTTGGAACGACACAAGGGTGAGTAAATAATGACAGAATTTCCATTTTTGAATATTTTATCCCTTCAAAACTGTATTATAGTATATAAACAGCCATATAAAGTATATATAAAGCCAACAAGCAAACCTGTTCACTGGTGTAGAACACCTAAAACACTTTAATAAATGTGCAAAGTGCTTCAAAACGACTGGATCGCTGCGCCCCTCCCCCAATACTCCTATAGGAGCTGTCAGACAGGCAAGCCTAGACACACATGCAATCTGCTCTACATGGGGAAAAAGGTTCCCCTACCCCTGTGTCTCATTTATCACACCATGTGTCCAATAAACACACACACACATAGACACACAGGTAGACAACTTGCCCTCCGTACACTGCAAACCAATGGAAAAACAAACACTCATGGTGGTTTGCAGTTGACATAAATATATACTACAACATCTATTTATGTGCAAAAAAAGAGAGAAAAAAGCCATGCACACACACACACGTACGCTCCTGCATAATACATGCGCGCACGCTCGCACACTTATAACCCATAATCCTCCCACACAGAAATTGAGAAGGGTTTTCCCCTGGTGCAGAATTAAAGAGCTCACGCGTTCCCAGCCCCCTCTTCCTCTTACCTCTCCCTTCCTGCACCTCGGAGCTGGGAAACACTGGCAGCTGAGCACCTCACAGAGCGTATTCATTATGTAGAGCGAGATTACCCTGGACACGCTCTACAGGCTTCCATAACATAACAAATACATGCCCTGTGTTTATATGCGGATGGATGAGGTTATTGCCAATAAACAAAAATCCTCCATTTGCAGCTCAACATCAATACTGGGTTACATAACGTAGGGAATACCATAAAAATAACACGTGCCCTACACAACAATTATGGTACAGCACAGTGAATTATGCAAAAAGAGCATAGCTGGTTTATCATAACGGAAGCTAAGTGGCAAGATGAGGAGACCCGATAAGAAAGATAGTGAAAAAAGCATGAAATATTTCCTTATACAAACACTTTTTTTTACATTTTCAAGTCAGCACCAGAATGCTAGGCTGCTGCTTTTTACATATATTTTAGGCTTTTTACAGTTCAGAATCCTTATGATATTACGACATGGTGTGATCGCACCTAAACTGTATGGGTCTGCGTGGGTCTATAGCAATACCCTGCGCTAATGAAACCAGAGTGCTCACAGCTGGCATCAGGTAATGTGCTAATATTGGTAATTGAGGTGAGCTGTGTGAAATGTTATCAGAATGGACTTTCTCCATAAAGAACTGATTGCAAGGAAGACATCAGGACTCCCACTGGCTCCAGTTCCTGAACTAACGCACTTAAAAAACATTCTCAAATCACTCGTCAGGTTTCTGGTTAATATAATGACCCAGTTGAGATATGTTGTGCAACTTGGATTGATCTGTGCATTATTACTGTAGCATATTGAACTGCATTGATAACAGAGATTATACTGCATGTTTATTGTATTGATCAAATGTCTTTTTGCATCTCCGTCTGTGTGGATTTCAATGTGATGTTTAAGAGAGAGCTTTAAACTAGCATGCTGTTATCACTGGCTCAGGTTAAAGTACTCACCTGATTTTATTTGAAGTGTTTCAGATTACACCGAAGTCAATCAGTGTGTGATATTAATAGCAGTGGGAGGAACCAAATTGCCTCTAAAAGGAAGGTAAGGATTGCCATTTAAATGATCCAAGCTTTCATATCCTAACTAGGTCAGGCAGAGGACATCAAATGTTCACCACTTCTGTTTGTGTTTGTGTCTGTGGGACAGTGGGAGACATGTATCGATGCGGTGGTGTTTTCTGGAGCCAGTTGCAAACAGCCATTATGTTAAGACTGTGTCTGAAGAATGACCAGCTAGCAGTCAGGCCACATTTACATTACTCGACCCAATTCAGATTTTTTTTTCTTTCTCCCATGTGGCACAGATCAGATATGACCCACGAACGAGAAAAGTGCCATGTTAGTGGACGGTTCGGAAGTGGACAGCAGCGAACACTGCTACATTCACTCAGGCTTCAACAAGGGCTCTCCTTTTCTCTCTCTCTGCCTTACGAGACCAATGTCTTGCTGACCGTTGAAGATTGTGCAGAAAGCAAAAGCTTATTATCATTTCGTCTGCGTCCATTACAAATGGCGCCGTTCTTACTTCCTTTTCGGCCTAAGCTTTTCCGGGTCAGTGCGTCTACCTTGGGTTGTTTCACCAAATGTAAATGCAGATATGGGATGTGGGTCACTTAAAAAAAGAAAGAAAAAAAGAAGTAGCTGTTCGTCAAAAAAGAAAAGAAAAAAGGATATAGTCAAATATTGGAATTGGGCATCTTGACCTGCAGTGTAAATGTGGCCTTAGTTAGGGGCAATAAGTCTTACTTATTTGGTATCAGATTAGACCAATCTACATTTTTATGCAACTG
Organism: Phoxinus phoxinus; assembly: GCF_949152265.1. Taxonomy (NCBI): domain Eukaryota; kingdom Metazoa; phylum Chordata; class Actinopteri; order Cypriniformes; family Leuciscidae; genus Phoxinus; species Phoxinus phoxinus. The sequence continues at coordinate 5,817,581 of NC_136886.1, forward strand.
ATTTCAAAAAGTTTTGAACAGTACATTGAAAAAAATATGATGACTAACTTGTAAGACTAGTTTTAGGAGTTTATGCAACCGGTCCCTGGTTTAATGCATTAAAGCCCATTGTGGGAGATTGTTCCCATTGCCCATTGTTTCTTTCTCTAATTATTTGAGAAAAAAATTATAATTATATTTTCTCCAATTATGTTTTTCTCTAATATAAATACACTACCATTCAAAAGTTTGGAGTAGAAACGAGTTTCAAAAGTTTTTGAAAACAATAGCCTATATGTTATTGTTCCGTGTAAACTACAAAACCGCGTCATGCGCATGTACAGTATGTTGTGTGTTCAGTATAGTGTTTCTTTACAAAGGGACATCGCCAACTACTGGCCTGGCAGCATGATGCAAACATTTTTAGTCGTTTTCACTGATGCGTGTGAACAGGGATTCATCGTTTTTAGCCCTTAGACTTGGTGAGCATAAGAAACTTCTTTCTAAAAACACTGCAAAATATTACCTAACTTTTGAACGGTAAGCTACGGTATGTGTGTATATTCGCCTTTGTTCCTTCTCTAGTTAATTTGAAGTGGTTCTGTGGTGTGACCATGTGACCAACTATTTCAAGTAACCTCAATTAGTATAAGGTCATAAAAGCTCCATGTATATTAATTATAGAAGAAATATTTTTTTAAGAACAGCTTTAATGAATTCTCGCATGTCACAGGACAGGCTACTACAGAAACTTCTTGATTTAACATCAACTATAAAGGAGGCTTTTTGGATTTGGTGGTTTAAGGGCATGAAGAATGAGACAATTAGAATGATATGAGAGATTACGTTTCGTCATTGTCCAATCCATAAAAGCCCTTAGATAATTATTTGAATTGACTGTAGTGGAATGTATAATCCTCCACAAAAATAAAGGAATACAAATCCTTGTAAGAAAGGCACAATGAATACGAGCACCACAAATGATTTTGATTCCATCTTAATGATTTTAATTTGGTTCACCTCGGGATCTCTCTCAAGTGGAGGGAAAAGTGGGTTAGATCTCAAGAGTCGACTCGGTGTTCTAGAAGCAACATGGATCTTTTTCTGGCACGTGAGTCTTGCGAGATGTTTATCTTCCGGTGAAAATAAAACCGTGATTTAATGAGGTTCTCCAGTAAAAATGATGAAACCGACACGAAGCATTTGAAGCTGCACGCAATTTAAATAATTCCAGCTTTGTTATTTTATTTACAATGGAAATGTATCTGTATAATGCATCAAGAAATGTTGTCATGCACACTGAGACCCAGACTCAAGACATAGCAGCAGAAAATCTATACAGAATGAAGCATTCCCTCCTATGTGAGTTGCATTATAAATAGTTTGCAACAATGGGTTTTATAAACCCACAGCACTTTGAAGTACATTACAAATGCACGTGTTATGTCACCAAAATATAACTTAAATAGAAAGTAGTACCAGAAGAAGCTGTCTTTTCCATTCTAAAGATATAAACACAAATGTTATATAAACACGTTTAATTTCTTAAGAGTGTCAACATTTAACGTGGAACAGGCAGTTGTCCTTAAAACACCAAACAAATACAGCAATTGCATCTGAAGATTAAACAGAAATTCAATGCAGAAAGGAACTGAAAAACTGAATAACAGTAACTGACAGCTAGGGCACAGTGACACAAATGCTTGGTTTGGTGCTTTTGAGGTCAGTGCATGTTACCGTAAACCCAAAACATTGAAGTGAGCATGGTTTTGTTTGGAAAAAGTTGGATTTTTCTATCAGATTCCCCATTCGAGTCACAGAAGCCAAAGGCCGCTTGGTCATTATTGCAGTCGTCTCACTTTCCACCCATGCTTGAGTTACAGCTAAAGGGTGAACAAACTAACTATAGAGGCCAGTGGGCTTTGGGTTGGATGAGGACGCTTTATTTTTTGGGCTGTGTTCCATATACTATTCTGTTTCTGCACCCATTAGGCAGCATATGAGGATTTGTTAAATGTTAGAGTAGAGCCATCATCTGACCCCTGGAGTCATCAGGCAACGAAAGGTCACTTCCCTCCGTCTGTTAAATGCCACGGAAATGTCATTAACATAAAAATGGACAGGAAGCAACTGAACGGGATCTAGAATGCCATTCAGAATGGACAGTTCAGAACCCTCAAGGAAACATAAAACCATTTTAAAAGTCTGTTCTTTGGATGGAAATATAACTTCCTCTTCCTCTAGTCTACAGCATTCTCAATGCACAGTTTTTAATTCTTAAAGGTAAATGTATGTAGCTGACAGTCAATAAAGTGATCTTAGTTTTTTGTATGAATCTTCTGATTTATAAAAAAAACATGAAAACACATAAATCAAATTCTTCTATAATGAACATATCTTAAATTTCAATATTAAAATTCATTATGATATTATTCCTTTTTATAAATTTTAAAGAAAAACATCTCATTTAAAGGTTGAAAAAAAAATTATTAAGTTATTTGGTAAAATATTTAATTATTTCTTGAGAATACAAAGTAGTCAATGGTACTCCAAAATAATCATATTCATGATATTTAAACAAATGAATGAGTAAAATAAAATAAAAATTGCATTAGAAAGTACATTTATAATTGTGTACTCAGTGGGGACATTTATGGCATCAAACATTTTAAGGTAAGGCTTTCAAAAGCTGTTAAGCATTTCCTCAATGGCCCAATAAGATATTTGCTTCTGACACTTTGCTTGCTTTCTGTATTTCAGGTGCTGGTTGGTTTTGAGGAACTGTAATGTTGATCTGCTAGATTTGAGGGTCCGGAATTGCATTGTTAATCTCAAAGGGGTAGAGTGATGAATGGAGGAGAGGAAGGTAAGAAAGCCCAGTCAGGGAATCCTAATGACATTATTGATTGTGACACAGACATGCATAAGAGCCTGACATCACAGTACGCCATCAGAGTTCATCTCCAAAACAGAGAGAAAAAAATTGCCCACAAATCTCATCTAAACGACTCTGACAAATGATTCTTTACATACAAGTAGGAAGGAGCTCACAGCGTGCTACAAGATGCATGCAGTTATCCAAATTACTGAAGGAGACATTAACAATGGCGGCATAATTGACTGTCTTTAAGTCTGTTCAGTCTGCTCAGTAAACCAAATCTGCAGAACGTCCTGGTAGCTGTGAGACGAATCATCCGAGCGCTGCAAATCTGGGATGTTTATAAATGCACATGGCTAAATGTGTCAAAGCCTAAATTTCCCAGCATGTTAAGATTTGAGAAACAAATGAGTGTCCCCATTTCCGCTCCATCCCCCCATACGATTCCCCTCCCAGCTGTAAAATCCCATTCCAGTGTGCCTGTGTGCAATTGCCTCAACCCAGTGATTTATGAAAAGGAGGAAAAATCTCTGTGCAGATGGGACTGAGAGGTTAGAAAGAGGTATAAATATTCCCGATCACGAGCAGGGACGTATTTAGCGGCCCCCGAGGTCCCTCCGTAATAGACGCTATGTCTTCTAGTGCCATTAACTCATAAGAACAGACGTGGCTGCATGGTACAGGGACAAGGAGAGCAAATTACGCGGAACCGCTCGCGATCACACCTGTGTACTATTCTCTAGCATAACCTGGGTGTCGTTATTGTCACCTTCACTGTTAGAATATTGACACTGGGATTGTTTTCTGAAAGAGAAGCGCTAGTTGAAAGCGCAGCTGGCCCTTTGTAGTGCGAATTTAGTCTTTGTTAGTGATTCTGTTTGATTTCTAATTGAAAAGAACATATCACAGTGTTTTTTCATTGTGTATGAAAAGTTCATGCTATAAAAATCAATATAAACAACATGCACGACACGTCTTTTGAAGTCATTTGCGTGCAATTAATTACCGTTTTAATTCTATATCATCTTTGTATTTTAAAACCTAGTGAGCTGGTTTGATGTCTACTGTCTATAACATCTGCATTTATAGCGTTATTAAATACTGTATGGCTGTCTCACCTCCAGATTTATCTGATTAGTTCATTGTTACTGACACTGATCCATGTCAAAAGTTGAACTATTTTTAACAAGACACTTCTACCGCATGTTTACACAGACCATCAATTAAAAAATCGGGCAGATGGTAACATAAGTGGAACACTCCTCATCTAAATGAGTTTAAAGTCACCATGAAATCACAATTGACAATTCTTATTCCTTTATGAAATATTGCAGTGTTTATTATGAATTATGTATCCATGTACATCATTTTTTAAATTCATGATCCCTCATAATCTTTAATTAAAACATTTACTTCACATTCCCTTCGCAACGACATCTGATTGTCCACAAGAGTGGGACAATAATCCCTTCCTTCCAGCAACCTGTCACTCACATGAGATTGCAGCAATTATAGCAAACAATCCAATCAATCAATCCCCAATGGACAAGATCAAGCCTTATTTATAAATGCATGTAAGAGATAATCCACAATTTTAATGCGCGACATGGAGGTAAAGAACTGCCCGACGCTGCAGATTATCCCGCTTATGATCATTTACCAGCATTGACAAGTTAAAGCCGTCACTGATGTTTGCAATGCTAAATTTGACTGGAAGGGTTACAATTATGGTTATTTTTGTCAGCTACCATTCGTTGGATCTAGTATTCTGCCCACTTTAAATCAGATACAGAGATGAAATGCAGTAATGTTACATTTATTTGTCTAAATTATAACATTTATTTGAATGAATTAGTCTATCAAGAGAGAGAGAGATGTGTGTGAATTACTTGTCTGTGCAGTGTCATAGCAATGAAGCTGTGAGTTTAATTACTTCAAAAACAGCGACGTGACAACCTTTTTCCTGTGTAATATAATGTAGCGATTCAGAAGCGAAGTTAAGAGCACCGATCAGCACATACCTGTACATTAAACGGTTTTATTGTACACCTTCAAGCAAATAACAATTATATATACAGTATATTAGAATAATTTCTGAAGGATCATGTGACACTGAAGACTGGAGTAAGGATGCTGAAAATTCAGCTTTGCATCACAGAAATAAATTATATTTTAAAGTACATTAAAATAGAAAATTGTTTTTTTTTTATTTGAATAGTATTTCATAATATACATTTTTTTCTGTATTTTTGATCAAATACATGCAGGCTTGATGAGCATAGCGATTTCTTACAAAAATGGTACTGTGTGTGTGTATATATATATATATATATATATACATGCAGTTAAATGTGCTTTATAAACAAATTTTGACTTGACTTGACTACAATGCCTTACATTTTTGTTTTTAAGCCTGATAGCTCGCTAGGTTTTGGAACGATTAATTATAAAATATTTCTGAACTGACTTTGCAGCATTCACAGTAATTTCACTCAAATGATATCTCCTCTTTGCTTTAGATATTAGAAATCTACAGCAACATCTTTATGAAATCCTGCTTTCTCTCATATAACTGACTGTCTCAGCATGTACAAGTGGACATGGGTTTACTACATCACATTATACACTGACCTGTAGATGGGCTGCAAGTGGAAGCCGAGCTTAATTAACTAATTAATTGAAACTTCCAGCTGCTGGTTTGCAGCATCTGTTGCAGTCTCCGGTGAGTATTCATTTACTCTCTCTGCTAACAAGCCTTTGGTGGGTCAAACCCTCTCCCTTTAGAGGACTTCAAAAACATAATACATGCATATTTGCAATTTGCAAAGTATGTTTGGAAATACAGTCATCTGTTAAAACGAAATGTTCATCAGGCTGGTTGTGTTAATAGCTTTATCTAATTTATGTATGTGTTGCTGCCCTGGTAAACACTGAAATGGCTGGGCAGTCCAGTCAGTGTCCAAAAAGTTATCAATGCCCTCTTGTGGTTAAACATGGAGCCTGCGATTCAAATAAATGTTTGGGGAGGATTGGCTGCAACACAACTATTAGATTGGGAAAACATTTTTTTTTCTTTTACTTTTATTTATTGTGAAACACTCCAGCTGGGCAGTTTAGAGATAACAGTTGTTCTTGTATAAACCTCTTCACACCACCCAGTAATGTATTTCTACAAGTACATTTGTTGCAGACTTTAAGAAAAACAATGAATATGTTTGATGGACACCACAAGGAGGCAGCAAATATATATAACCGTTGAGTCTGCCATCCATCAGTGTTCTCTGTCTTGGTTGTGCGGTGTATATATATAAATATATTTCTATTTTAGTAGTGTTTGCTAAAGTGAGAATCTCTCTCTCTCTCTCTCTCTCTCTCTCTCTCTCTCTCTCTCTCTCTCTCTCTCTCTCTCTCTCTCTCTCTCTCTCTCTCTCTCTCTCTCTCTCTCTCTCTCTCTCAATGCTAACATATAACATATATATATATATATATATATGCTATCAATGCCATAGCAACATGTGAACAACCACTCAGAACACCTTGGAAACCACATACAATCAAATTTAATTTGTTTTGATTAAAATCTAAAGTTCTAATAACTTAATAATATCAGATTTTATTGTCAGAGAGGTATACACTATGTAACTTATTTTGTTAAAAATTAACAAAATTTTAAATAATAAGTGTTTATAATTTAGACCAAGCGGGATGGTTTTAGCGGGAAATTGCTGTCACTCGCCTGTGCGTTTCTTGTCATATCCATAAATAAAGAAAAGTTGCTCGGGCTACTTTGACTAGTGATGGTAGAAACAAAGCTTTTCGAAACTTTGAATCAATTAAACCAATTGCTTCGCAATGTGATTCAGATTTTCGAAGCACTCGAAACTCCACATGCTGGTGACTCCTGCTGGTCTGAACGTTGTAAATGCAACAAACACTTAGCTTAAAGACACATATTACAATACAATTGTAAATGTTTTGTTGAAGGTATAGGGCCTTATATTACACCCGGCGCAATGCAGCATTTTTTGCTAGTTTCAGTCCGACGCAGTTATCATTTTCACATCCTGCCCCACATTGTTTAAATAGCAAATGCAACGTGCTGGTCTGAAAACGAGGTGTGTTCAAGCGCATTGTTGGTGCGTTACTATTTTTTGTTTTGTTTTTTTGTTATTTAAATGCATTAGTAATGTGCGCCTATAAGCAGGTCCACATCGCGCGTACACTCTAAGTTAACACACAGGGACACACAGCAGCACACAAACATGCCAAATATTTAAAATAAAAGGATTACAATGTAAAAGATTATTATTGTGTACATAAAGATATGGTGGAATCCGGCTTGTCCCGTAGATGGTCTGCTCGCACACTTTTACCTCACGCACGAGCAGATCCGTTTGCGCTCTGGAGACGCGTTCGGTCTTTCCACTATCAAATTCCGTCATGTAAATAGCGAAGCCGCCATATGGCGTGAGTGCAACTGGCATAGGGAATGGGAGATGAGATAATCTCCGTAGATTAAATAAACGTATAGGTATCAATAAACGTATTAAAACATGAGACTTTAAAAAAATCAAATGCCAAGACTAACAATGCTTAAGTCTTATAATCTAGAAATAATTTTTTATCATATTAAGAGAGAGTATTAGAGCAAAAGACAAACAACCTATTGCCTCATTTATCCAGCCAAGCAACCTTAGTTTTACTCCAAAATCCCTGGCTTGTGTTGTAAGATTAATTACAATGGAATTTTCCTCTCCTTTTCCCCCAGTGACAGAGGAGAACAATGAACAGTTGAATGAAGGTTGGATGGACAGATTGGAGAGGAGTGTAAATGACAGTGGGAGGTAAACCCAAGAGATGACATGGGTCACCACATGTGCGAAAGAAACCTGATGGATTTCCTATCGTCTTTCTCAAAGTAAATTGACAAACAATAGCCTGACTGTGTATTTGTGACCTAAATAACAATTATTTGTTTATTTTTATTATTATTTGTGCTCTATAATTGTCATAAAACGGTTATAGAATCTAGACGGCATCATATTTTTAGTCAGTATATTATTAGCTGAATGAATTGAGGCAATGCCTGAGGGTCATTTAACTCTTCGGGAGCCATGCACATTCATATGGAGAGGGTCTTTGTGCTAATTCTTTGAGAGATGGTAGCTTTCTGGATCTCTTCTTAGATTTCAAAGGTGAGAGGGGTCACTTGATCTGCTGGTGCTTGTTAGGAGGGGCTTCATGACATGCAATAGCTTAGGAGCTCTTCTATAATAATGTCAGTATAGTGTTTGTGTGTGCGCACATATATAGTGTGGGTGGGAATAGTAGCTTGGCAAACAGAATCCCCTAACTGGTAATTCATCTTCCAAGCAGGACTTCCAGTTGGTTTCCAAGTGATAAGCTTTAGACAAATTGGCGTGTTTTTAATTTGCCAGAGAATTGTAGAACACTAGTTGACATTGCTTATTAGTCAGTCTGATTGAAGAGATCATTATGAGCACTGTTAGGTGTGAGGTTTATTTATTCCTTGGACATTCCTATTAATCTTCCCTGAGGGACTGACATATCTGAGAATATATTTTGGATTCAAATGGTTTAGCAAATTTGTTTTTGTCCGAATGCTCCTGACCATTTTACCTCAAACACTATTGCTTGTACACAGAAACATTTTAAAAACCATATAATCTTCTGGAGAATGTTGAAGAATTAGTGTTTATCCATTATTAAGTCAAAGAGGTTTTTCACTTGATCTCAGCATTGAGGTCAAATCAATTATAGTTCATATCATGAACGAATACCTGGAGCCTTGTTTAGTTTCTAGATCTTATAGATCCTATTACTCTAGATTAAATCCTAAAGTAAACCATACTTTAACCCCTGATTTCACAGACAAGTCTCAAGCCGAGTCCCAGACTAAAATGCAAGTTTGAGCTGGTTTAACTTAAAGCAACTTCCCAGACATATCTTAAAACATGTCAGTGCCATTGTTCTGTCTCAAGATGTTTTTTTTCTTTTTCTAAGGCATGTTTATAAAAGCTACTCAAATGTCCTAATTGAACTAAGGTATAATCCTGGCTCAATCTAAGCCCTGTCTGTGAAACCAAGCCTATATGTTATAACGCTTTTGTCAAAGTTCATAGCCAATTACAGTTAGTATTATTTTATTTTATTTTATTTAGTCAATGGGGAAATTGTACACAAATATGTTCTGTACCTTTTCTTTTTCTGCTCAAAACGTACTTTATTGCAACAGGCCGGCAAAGAGGATTGTTCACCGCTGTTCAAATCAAATTTGTTTTATGCTCTTCCATCAAGTTTCACTTATCACATTGTGTTGACAACTCTTAAGTACTGAGCGCTATAAGCCGTGATGCGGGCAGACAGGCCTCTTCAAGGGTTTCCTGAACATGCCGATGATGTGTGTGGGCAGATGTTTGTAACGTGGCAGTGTCACCGGAAATATCTAGAACATCTGGAAAAAAACAATGAAAAAAAACTGATAAAACAGGTCGGGGTATTGTTTTTCTATTCTCTAGAAACATCTCCCATACAAGAGATTTTTTAACGACCACTTAAGTTTTCTTTCTCCCATTTTTTGAGAGGAGATATTTCTTTATAAAAGCATCAAGGGAACTATGTTACCATTCCTTTCATTTATATTGGTGAAAAATGTCCGTCTTTGTGGTTATACAGGAGGTACTGTATGGATGCACTGTATGAGTGATTCATTGAATCATTCAGCTGACTCGCGAAATCAAGAGAAAGAATCAAATCGCTATGTGAGTTTAACTGCGTTTAAGTCACTAACTTCACTCTAACCCTCACTAACTTCTCTCCGTCTTACGTTGCATGAATGCACATTACTGACGGAACCCCGAAAATTATAAGAATACAATAAACTATACAAGTATTATGCAGTTAAATGTCAAAAGAACTCCAAATATCATACACTACTAGAGTTGTGTGGGGGTCAATTAAGCGCAATCTGCTGGGATGTCAAAATCATTTTGCCTTGTGGTCTATGGGTCTGCCTGATGTGTACATGTTGGCTTTGTGTGAAATCGCAATCTCTCTTGAGTAGGTACTTATTTTTAACAAGTAATTACTTAACGACCATTTAAAAAGTACGTTCTATGTAGTATGAATGTGTGTAGTGTGAATGTAATACGGACGTACTACATTCGCCATGTTGTCATTGCCATGTTTCCTATACCAGCGTCAGTTGTGTCGTCATACTACTGTATATAGTAGGGAAGTATGTGATTTCGGATTAAGCCATTGAGTAGACACACTCCCTCTGTCAAAAATCCAGGGGTCGAGGGTCTGTCCAAATGAACTTCCCTCGCCCACTTGACAAAGTTAAACACACTCCATTCCCCTGAGGGAAGATTGTGAGTATATGTCTTAAAGTGGAGTTAAAGGAAGAGTTAAAGGAATAGTTCACCCAATAAAGACAATTTACTCAACATCAAGTTGTTCAAAACCTTCTTCAGAATATCTTTTTTTTTTTTTTTTCAGCAGAAGAAAGAAATCTTCTGCTGAACAAAAAAGAAGATATTCTGAAGAATGTAAAAAAATGCAAGCCAAGTGACCATGCAAGTCAATGGGGTCCATCAACCCATTTGGTTACGCATATTCTTCAAAATATCTTCTTTTATGTTCAGCAGAAGAAAGACATTCATACAGGTTTGGAACAACTTGAGGTTGAGTACATGATGACAGAATTTGAAAGATGACTGAGCGATTAGAGAGCAGGAGGCTCAATATGCTCTCGCATTTTTTTGATGTCATACATCTACAGTCTTTATGAATGAGTAACTGAATCGGTCATTCAATTGGTTCGTTCAAAAGCGCTGATTCATTTGGGAACGATGAGTCAATAAATCATTCAGTCAAATTCTTCAAAACAAAAGCACTGACTCATTTAGGTAGGAATCAAGTGGCTGTTTTTTTTTATAAATGAGTCATTGAACCGTTCATTCAGCTGATTAATTCAAAATCACTAAATCATTCAGGAATGAAACACCACAAAGTGTTGTATTCGTGCTTACGACCAAAACCATTCACACAGATTGTCCTTTTTAGTATTCCACTGCGGTGTTTTTCCATTGTTTTTCTATGTAAATGTGGGCTAGATGGATGTGTTTGACCGTTGCACGTGTCTTGCGTCTTTTGCAACTTCTCAAAACATTCTTTTTTATTTATTGCCCTGTGTCTCACGCAAAACTCAAAACAATGTTCTGTCTAATTGCATTAATAGATGCTCATATGTCATACCACTCCATATGGTATGACCTTCCCTTTAAATAAAACAGGAACAACAGCTTCAGAAAACAGTTTGTTGAGTGATGATAACCCTCATTCTAATTTTAGACTATAGTTAAAGAATGGGACAAAAGACAGATAAAACAATCATCAACACTTAACTAGCAGTTGTTAACATGTCTGTCAGATTCTCATATAATAAAGGATACAGCATGACCCATATAACTAGTGTAACGCCAGAAACTGAAACACTTTTATTTTATTCTTTTAAAACCTCTCAAGGATTTGTAAGCCGTACATTTGAAAGAGAAAGACATTTCTGTCTGAGAAGCACTGAACTCGACAGGAAATAATGCCTACATTGAAGAATACGAACAAAGGATGCCATGTTCAGACTGTCAATTCAAAATTCTATTATTGTGGCATAAAAAAAAACGATTCCCCCTCAGGATAAAAATGCAAATTCTGTTCAAACTATGCTACATATTCATATAGAGCAACAGTATAGCTGCCGGTTTTGTTCATATTAAAGGCACTATTCATATTAAAGGTCATTGAGCACTTAATGTGATGAAAATGTGATGATGTATTTTTCATCCAGAGAACAGAGAATGCAGAGAACATCCCTAAAAGCTTTGGAAGATAGAATCAGTTGCATCTATTCAATATGAAATATTGTAATATGTCCACAGTCTTCAAAATATTTTCTTCTGTGCTCCACAGATGAAAAACAGTCATACAGATTTCGAGCAACATGAAGGTGAGTAAATGACAGAATTAAAATTTTTGAAACTATCCATTTAAATTTGAAGTGTGTAAACACTACAAACATCCCTCTGTCTTCCATTGTTCAACTAACAGCCCAAAATAGGTTCATCGGGCTCAAACAAAAAAAGAAATGTACAGACTTCAGCTTTAATTGTCATATGCTGAGATGAATTGAAAAACTATTTTGGCTTCATGGCTAAACTCTAATTCTTCAACATTCTCCAGAGGATTATGGTTTTTAAAAAGATTCTGTGTCCAGGCTATAAATAGTGTTTAAGGTAAAAAGGTCAAGAGCATTTGAAAAAAACTAAATCATATATAGAACATGGATGAAATAAGTGTGCTCTGTTTTATGGTCTGTTAATTATATATCTCAATGTGAAGAGTTTTCTTTCTACCAAGTAGTTCACATAGATTTCATGTCATTATCGCAATCACAGCACTAAAGCCTGGTTTTTGGCAGTTTCGCAATGACGTAATCAACCGAACACATTCAAAGTCAATATTTTCAAAGAGGCTGTTGTCTGTTCCAAAGAACATAAAATGGCGGGATTTTGCGAATTCCTCACAGCTATCCATGCTGTTTTCAGGGAACTGAAATCCAGCATGGAAATCGACCTTTACATCTGACACAACACAGATACTGTCTTTCCATGTGTCAGAAGCGAAATGATGTTCGTCCTGATGGCTCAAGGAGAAGGTCAAAGGGTCATTTGGCAGCAGATTCCTGGTCTTCGGAGTCTGAATTCCTTCACTCTGACTGTATGGCAAAGTCTTGAGAAGCTGCAGAGCTGATGAGACTTTCTTCTCATCTTATGAACAACAGTTGGCTCATACTCGCGTCAAGAGGAAATGACTTTTTCTAGCCACTCTTCATCTCAAGTGGGGGGGGGGGGGGGGGGGGGGTGCATAAGTTCATTATTGTTCACACTGCTGTGTGTTTGAGTTACATAAATAGTATTGTTGAGATCAATATGCTGCTGCAGTACATCAGTGTCATTTTCCAACTATGGATCCAGTTTCTGTGTTGTCACAGTGAGTGGATTTGCATGTATTAAAGAAAGCTGATTGCCATAAGAAAGGCATTTACACGAGACTTTGAAATCATTGTATTTTTTTCTCCAGTTTTGACGTCAAAACTTAGACTTTGAATAAGCTGACATAAAGTGTGTTTACATGCAAAGCAAGATCAGGGTAATGTGAAAACCTAGCAAGCTGATCGGGTTTATGGGCAGGGTTAGTTAGTTGTTAGTAGTACAATATTGTATAATATATTCTTAATAACAATAATAGTATTTATGTATTAATAATAAATTATAATTATATAGAAAATGAATAAGTAATTCTAGTATTTCTAGCTGAAAAACACAGAGTACCACCATTTCCAGGTCTGAAAGTCCCTGATTTTTCCTGGAGCAGGATTGTGGAAATCACACAGTGGCATGTTTCTCAATAGCGTTTATGATTTCAGTAAGTGTGTGAATTATAATCAATCCTAGCTTTTCCTGAATTTTCCGAAACCGAACTGTCGGCTATATTTGTTAAGACTAGAATTAAAGTCTTTAGTAGTTCTCTCATCTACGTTGCCGTTTCCCTTGTGTTCTGGCCTGCGGTTTTACATTATTTTTTACTCCTTCTCCCTTATTCTTTGCCTCGCGCGCTACTGTACTGCCTTTGAAGTCTTTTGAAGATATTAATCCTTCTCTCATGCTTGATTCAAAATCCTCACTGATTAGTTTCATGAAAGAATTTCAAACAACCAAGGAATTTATTTTTTTATCCATTCTGGGTGTTTTTTTGAGGGGGAAATTAATAGGAAATGATCTTGTAATTCTTTTCATCTGACTGCGAGTCAGAGGTGGACGGTAAATGCGAACAGATTTCGTCCATCCAAAAGGTCTGTTTGCAGTTATTCTTGAAAACTGTGAAAGTTGAGCTGCCGTATACGTGACGCAAAGCAATTTGCCTTTGTTAGAGATACAGTATGTTCAGTATGCTCCTATCCAGTTACTTTTTTCCACACACCTCCAAAGACATCTGATGACAAATGACTAGACCTAATAGATTGGTCTGATACAAATCCTGAAAAATTTGTTGTACACAAAAGAGCATACAAGATCAGGATAGTGTTGATTCTTGATTAGAGTGAAGAGGACCCAATTGTTGACCCAAGAACCATTTTTTTATTTTATTTCTATTGTTCCATTTAATTATGAAGAACATAATTGTTTGTTTTTGGCTGAATAGGATATTATAAAAGATGAATGCACCTTGTACAATGGTTGAGAAAACCTGTCAGGAATTAGATTCAGGTTTGCCATGTTTGAACATCCCTGCTGGAATAGAAACATCTTAACGGGATAGTTCACCTAAAAATGGAAATGTTTGCTCACATTAATGCTGTTCCAAACAGGTTTCTTTTTCTGCAGAATAGGCTACAAAATAAGAAATTTGGAAGAATCTTTTGTCCATTCAGTAAAAGTCAATGAGATCCAAAACTTTAAAATAAAGGATCCAACAATGCCATGGAATAATAACCATTCTGGGTTCCCCAAAGAACCTCTCAGTGAACTGTTTTTTACACTATAAAGAACCATTTGTACAATGCAAAGGTTCCACGGATATTAGGTTATTTGTGGAACCATCAATGCAAATAAAGGACCTTTATTTTTAAGAGTGTATTGGCTTTCATTGTGTGGACAAAAAAATACCAAAATAAATGTTTCAAATGTTTTGCAGAAAAAAATGAGAGTGTGTTTTTGTTTGCTTTCTTGGTCGGGCTGGTTCATTGGCTTTGGGGCTCTACTACTTTGGTTTGTTGTTTTACATGTCATTCCGATATGGATGTTTCTTGGCCAGAATAAGCTGTTATTGCCAGGTGCACACTGCACGATTTTAGTCCAGATTTTCACTCAATTTGTGGAAATCGCCAACAAATGCCTGAAATCAGAGGCAAATCGGTGCTTGTTCACATAAGTGTCAATCGCGTAGTGTGTATGATCAAAGATGAGATCTGAGAGAAGCGCTGATGCATTGCCAATGCCTCTGAGATATTTATATTTCTGAAGTTCAAGGAGAGGAGTCATAAACCTGCAACAAAACTTCAGCAAGCATGGCGTCTGCAAGCAACCATACTCTCCTTCATATTCTTATTTTTTTGTTCTTTTTTGCTGCAAATCAGCTTACAGGCAATTTGGATCACAAGCTTTTTGCGTGCATCACTTTAACAAGAAGAAATCCAGTCTTGCACGAGAACTCTTGTCTATTGCATGATCTTATGTTATTTCCTGTATCAATTCTCACGTGTGTTTGGTTGTGAAACATTGTCTGCGATTCTTCCTATTGAAATATTGTGTAATGTGTAACCCCCTGTCGACTTTGAAAATCGTGCAGTGTGTACCCGGCATCCGATTTTATCTAAAAGACCAGCTCAGGAGTAATATCATTAGATTAAAAAAAAAACGCAACACAATTTCCTTGTGGTCACTTCAGTTTTGTCATATTAGTCA
This sequence comes from Phoxinus phoxinus, assembly GCF_949152265.1. Lineage (NCBI taxonomy): Eukaryota > Metazoa > Chordata > Actinopteri > Cypriniformes > Leuciscidae > Phoxinus > Phoxinus phoxinus. The sequence continues at coordinate 5,832,983 of NC_136886.1, forward strand.
GCACAAGTTTTTGTATCACTGTCTGTTTTCATGCTTATTAAAACTATGCAGATCACTCAATAGCTTATTTTTCCCTGCTGTTTTTTGTTGAAAACAGCAGAGAAACGAGTCCTGCGCCCCATGCCAACATTAACAAGAAACAACAATACTGTTTGGAATGTCATGGGCTGCAAACCTCAAAATTACATTTACGCTCTTACACATGGTCTGAGGACTTTTACTTTATTGTCTGTCTGCAAACATGACAAATTCCTATCACATATTCCCTTAAATCCTTTTCATGCAGCAAGCAGCATCATCAACCTTTGAGGGAGTTTTATAGATTGTGATGGGCTTTGATTTTGACATCATTATGCATCACCTCATACAACTTTGTACAGTTGTGAGAATCTATCACTCCGTCTCCACCAGTGAAAGGCAAGACCTTTGTATAACACCCTGAAGGAAAAACAGAGAGAATGTGTCATGTATTTGTTTGACAAACACAAACCGTAAGCTGACAGTGACCTCCATCTTCCAATGTCAAGATATCCGCAAACCGAGCTTGGCTAATAAAAAATGGACTGTGCGGCTTGAACATTGAGGAACTGAGTTGGATATCTAAAGTACAATCCAGAAATATATTTTTTTAGTGGTGTGTGCCAAGACAAGCATCATTATTATTTCTGATGAATAATGGTTAAATATGTTGTTGCATTTTATGGATTTTTTTTAATTGACAAAATATTTTCTATCTCCATTCCGTTTGCCTTGAAAAACTGTGTTTTAGAGAGTGTTGCAATTCAGTCTTCAGATGGAAAAACACATGTTTATGAGTCTTTGATTGGCCCCAAAATGTAAACAAACATGTGTTGCTGGGCAGCTTCATCACTGTGCAAATGAGCCTTGACAAATCTGGACATTGCAAAATGTCATAGAACTAACAAGGACTGACTTGCATTGCAAGGTTTCGGTTAATGTGCATTTGTTAAAGAAACCTCATTATAAATATGTTTCATTTTTGGAATTACCCTACAACGGCAGTCACACTGGTTTAAGCAAGCAAAATGAATTCAGACTCCAAGGATGTAGCAAAGACTTGTGCGAGTACCTCTCTGAATCTGTGAATCTGTGTGTCATGTCACGCAATTATACAATTTTGCATTTATACAACAGTTCTGTTTCTCTTTGTTTTATACTGCTAATAGTGATGTTCAGGTGACGTCTGCCATGCGGTCTATCTACGGCAATGGCGCTAGATTTGTGACTGATGGTGTCACGTGTGAAATTCCAGTGATTGCTGTTGTCTCTTCGTGTTTGCTATTTTAAGAGGTTAGCATATGCGCTCTTTACGATCCTTCATCAACAAACACAAATCACAGGGTTTCAACTAGTTGAGTCACATTTAACTTAACCATATGCAGACTCAAAGGTCCAGCTGGGAAGAATTTAATTTCTACGCTTCAAACAGAAAGACAGGTATAGAAGTTTTAGTCACTAGCTATTAGCTAATTTGCTCTGTGCTATGAGATTCCAATGGGGTTTTATTATGGATTTTTCAATTGATGAGTAAAATAAGGTCTGTGGTAAACATATGTTGACAATACTTGCCAGTTGTTCAAAATAAATGACACACACCAATATCGAAAACATGAGGGGCTGTTATGTTTATATAAAAAAATATGTTTCTAATAAGGAACTAGATAAGAACGTTTGGGGTGTGAGTGTGTGTGTACTTTATGTTGTGGAACAAAACATCAAACTATTGCCAAGTTATGTTTACCACAGACCTTCTTTTACTCATAAATTTAAAAACCCCATTATAACAACTCATAGTTCTCCTCTGGTCAACGAATGAACGAACATGAGTATCGTCGGAGTATCATCAACATGTTTATTATTGATACTTGTTTGCACCACTCTATAATGAAGCATTGCTTGTCCTCTGATACAACATTCCTTTTTGGTTGACATCACCAAGACCTTGTATATTTATTATTCAATTTCTAGGATCTAATGGACACCTTTCACAATCCAATCAAATGATAATGTATAAAACCCTTGAATATTGTGTTGCACTCAACATTCATATTACTCTAATATTAGGACCATTGCACATTTAATGGCAAGTAGAGGTGGCTTTTCAAGGGATCATTCATAAAAAAAAAAAAAAATTCAGAACATTCAGAATGTCAATCATTTTCTCTACTGCATGATATATCATATTTAGAAGACTTTTAATAGAGTTGGTTTAACTACTTTTGTTGTTCTTTTGTGTGTTGCGGTGTAAATTGCCATATTTCTTATATGGAAAAGAGCAGATTTGACTTTCCACAGAACATTTCCTCAGAAGAAAGACCTGCAGGTTTTGACCAACCTGGGTGAGTAAATAATGAGATAATTTCCATTTTTTTTGGTGAACCGTCCCTTTAAGAATTGAAAATGACTTTCTTCCCATAGTAAACTAAAAGCTGGAACCTGTCAGGTTTTAGGACCTGTGGATTCCCCTTCCACAGAGGAGGCACTAAGACAGGGGACTTCTGGCTCTAACTACCACAGCAATCAATTTCTCAACAACAGGAGCTGCTTCGGACTGGATGACAAGAGCATTCTGTTTCCCCAATTCAGGATTAAGCATTGGAGCAAAAGTGGAATATTTAAACATAAATATATAATCAAGGCATCATCTGATTAACTTTCTAAAGCGGGAAAGAGTGAAGAAGAGGAGGAGAGAGGTAGGACAGTTTGACACATGCATGCATATAATACTTTAGAAGTGAAGTTGTGTCCATAAATTGTGAAGTCTTTGTGTCCATAAAAACAACAAAACAAATATTGATTTTTAGTTTAACCGTAGTCCACTTTTAAGCTTTAGACCTGGACTAATTAATTTAACATTCTTGTGCATAATCTTATCTTGTTTTTTATCTAAACTATTCTTCTCTGTACTTTATACAGAACAAGTCCACAATTTTTAAAACCAAAGTGGAAGCATGTAATTGTATGTAGGAGAGTGTATGACAATACCTATAGGATTAGCTTAGTTCACAGTCTTCAGGGGTAACCAACAATCCCATTTGTCCCTTCTTTGGGGGGCTTAACGGGTCTCCCTCCCTTTAAACTTCAGGATCATCAGGTTACCATTGCGATACGGGCCATAGCAGCGCTTTCAGCTGCAGCACACATGCACAAAACCTCTACTCACACATGACTCATATTACCTCAGTCATACACTGGTGAGGTTGTAGCATCAGGTCAGACATACCTTCCATATTTTTCATATCATGGAAGTCTGCACAAACTGTCAGCGCTTGCCTGTTTTTTTTTTTATATATGTAATTTTTTCCTCTGTGTTGTAAGGCAGGCATGACTGTAGCCATCTCAGTTACCAACATCACTCATTACTGATTCATGAGAACCAGTCATTACAAGACATAATATGTGCAGTACAGTACACGCATGGAAGCCATGAAAGACAGCCTTTGACATCAGCATTCTTGTGAAGCAAACTTTAACTTTTCGTAAAGGACAGTGCAACTTATAAATTATCAAGTGTTTACTTACTATTATACTTTTACTATTATACTTCTATTTTGAAGAATACTTCTACTTCTATGTTTTTAAAGGAATGGTGTACACTAAAAATAAATCTGCTGCCTTAAATTTGTAAATATATTCAACATGGATGTTTAAGTCAATTCGACTTAAATTACATTAAACTGAATTTAAAAATGAGTATAATGCCGTTCTCTTGCATTACTTCGGATAATGATGTGCTCAGAAATAATCATGCTTTTTTATACGTATTTCTTCTGGCCAAAGGAATTTTGAATCTGTGCCCAGATGGGAGTATTTCAAAAGCAGAGTGAAGAGTGTGAGTATGGTCTTTAAAAATCGCAATTGCCGTTTTTCTCCCTCCATAAAACGATCAAATAACCCTAGGATGTAAAAAACTATCAAACCAACAGATAAGACTATCGATATACTCAAAGTATGAGGAGCTGTTCATTTCCTTCTTATAGGAAACCACTGAAATGCTATCAGCATACTTTATGAGGGAAAGATTATCATCACCGCACTGTAATTCATTAATGAGAACAGTATTGGAGACAGTACACATCCCTGCGGTACACCAGTATTTAAAACCGAGCCGTCAGACATGATATTATTGATAAAGCTGAGGTCGATCTTTTAAAAAAATCCTTAAAATCATCCAGCTTAAACCTAAATCATAAAGGTGTTTTAAAAGAAGATGAGTTTGGACTTTATTAAAAGCAGATGAGGAATCCATGAAGAGAAAATCTCTCCTGAAAATCTGTCTTTATTTATTAACCCATTCATCATTCCAAACTCTTAATAACTTTTCTATCTTCTGTGGAATGCAAAAGTAACTTTGTATTGTGTTTGTAATGAATGGGAACTGAAGTACGGTGGCCGAGAGAGCTCAACGCGCAGCAATTGAAGAAAACACATGGAAAAATATATTTTGTAAAAACATCACAAAGATGTTTTCTTAATATGCGGGTGTATTTTTTTTTCTGTTTGCATGTGTTTTGCACAGTTGCAGCGTGTTGAGCTCTCTCGGCCACCAACCATACTGGAGTTTTCTAGCTTCAAGAAGGAAAAGCACCATCAAATAATCATAAACAGACAGAAATTTCAGCCATTATTGACTTGAAGGATTTGACATTTTTGTCATTCTCACAGAAAGCTATCATATGACTTCAGAAGACTTTTTAGTTGCGCACGAGTCATGCAGTATGGACCACTTTATAATTTTTAGGTTTGGAAATGGCACTAGAGTAATTGTCATTTTTGTGTAAACTATCCCTCTCTAAACTAACTTGCATTTCATGCTGTTTAACCAGATGTTTATTCGGGTCAATTGCCACATAGCAAGCCAGGTTCATGGACTCTGATGTTCTCCAGACACCTGACACACTTTTAGCTTCATACTTTGAACACAACAGGTTGTCTTCTGCCCTTTAATGAAGATCCAATTTCTTGTTCCATTTCTCTTTTAGAAAGGACAGTGTTTGGGTAGAAGAAGCTGGTCCTCTCAAAGCCAAGTGATCTGTACTATTGGCTTATACTCAAGGCTTTTTAAGGCTACTAGGCCACAGACACAAGTTTTGGGAGTGAGAATAATAAAAAAAAGTAAATTGTTCTGTGTGTGTACAAAATACAGGTGTTACATCTTGTATTTGAGATGGCTGAAGTCGTGATAACCATAGAAACAGTTTGGCGTCTCAAGGTTGTAAACAAGAACTTGGATGTCAACTAAAATGTTTGTTGTGAGCTATTTTGAAGCAATATTAGCTGAATAACAGACACTAGCGTTAAAAGAAATAATACTTTTATTTAACGAGAAAGCATTAAATTGATGAAACGTGACGGTAAAGACTTTTACATTGTTACAAACATTTTCCATGTCAAATAGATGATGTTCTTCTGAACTTTCTATTCATCAAAGGCCCTGTTTACACCTGGTATTAAGATGCGTTTTGGTCGATCGGATCTCCAGTAGACGAGGGAGACACATTCCCGTTTACACCTGGTGTTTTAATACATCTCCTTTGTCCACTTTCAACCACTTCTGATTTCTTTAAAGGGTCTAATTTCTTTATTTTTTGTCTTCAAACCAAACTTGGGTCTTCAGCCAACAAAGTTCCTTTTTTTACGGATTAAGTCAGTAGGCGGAGAGTAGGGGGTCTTGGACACGTTCGACCACATGAGTGTTTACACTACGAAGGCAATCCAGTCGAATGCGTTTTCGACTACCTCTGGAAGTGGTCGAAAGTGGACAAGCTCAAACGTTTGAGACCCCATTTGCATTTAGCATCGTCCACTTGTGAACCGATCGACCAAAACACATCTTAATACCAGGTGCAAACAGGGCCAAAGAATCTTGAAAAAAATGTATCATAGTCTCCACAAAGAAATTAAGCAGCACAACTCTGAAGAAATGTTTCTTAAGCACCAAATCAGCATATAAGAAGGATTTCTGAAGGAACATGTGACACTGAAGACCTATAAATTCAGCTTTGCCATTACAGTAAACCAGCCTGTTCTCACGTAAATGCGTCTCTAAAGCACGCAGTGTTTATCGTGCAATATATACGCAAAAATTAGTTTTTACTTGATACACAGTTTTCGTATGCATTTGAAACGCACTTCATTGCGTGTAATACACACGCACCCCACACCACTAATTCTACCCAAACGTATGATACACACCACTACTAAACCTACCCTAACCAACCCATGCATATCCTATGCACGTAAAAACTCATTTTCGCATATTAATTACACGATAAACACACTGCATGCTATAGAGACGCATTTATTGTGATCGGGTTGAGTAAAAAGTTATATTTTAAGTTCACAATATTACAGTTTTTACTGTAAATCCAACCTTGGTGAGCATGCGAGACATCTTTTAAAAACATAAAATCTTAACGATCACACATTTCGGACTGAATGGTATTCTTAAATTATTATCAAACTGGTTTTTAACATAAATTTGAATAATCCAAGATGTACATGTGATTATTTTTTCATAGCATTGCACCACAGACAAGCTGTCACATAGACGGTGGTGTTACTTTTCAGAACCGAATAGGGTGTACAATGAGTTTTTTAGCTTTGTGAATAGTCGAACTCTGTGTAGTACAGAGAGAGATTGAATACTCCAGAGAGGAGTGACAACCGTAATTAGCTGCAGTGTCTATGTGGACGTTGTAAAATCAAAAGCTGCTTCCCAACCTCTGTCCGTATGCTTTGAAATGTTTATTGGGAACCGTCAGGTACTTTAAAATTGGCTGTAACTTTCAGATTTCAACATCTGCCAACACGTTCTTGCAACAGGAAAAAATTTCCATTTGGCCTGAAATTCAAGAACTGAACAAAAGGAAAAACTTGACTTGCCGTCTTGCCATAGACCCTCACAAGACACCATTCTCTTTGGGATTTAAGTCCACCTGCACTCTTTCCCACAAGCGTCTGGGGCTTTCAGAGGGGTTTATGGTGTCAGCCTTGAGGGGGTTATTGGTGATGACCCTGGGGCTTCCTCCTTTGAGCCAGGGATTACCTGAAGAATAACAAGAGAAATGGGGCAAAAAAAATCTGCAGCTCTGTGAAAGCAAATACCCCGAGATCGAGAGGTGAAGGGGAACTGAGAGGTGATAATCAGAGCTCAGACTAAATAGAAATTAACAGCTGGATTTGCAGTCGAAATGGTTTCAAGAGGTGTTTGAAACAAGGACTGAAGGGGCACAGAAAGGGAAAAAAACTTTGTTTACCGTATAATAAATTTCAAGCATGTGCTAAATGGGACTCATGTGTGTTCTTATGAGTTATCAGCATGGTGGAGTGGAACAGGCAAGGGTAATTTCTGTCTTTCTTCCCTTTGAAGAACAGCGACTGAGCTTTAAAGTGTCCTAACACGTGGTTTCAATTCAAAGGCACTCCAATAAATATCACTCTAAATGTATGCCGTCAGTCCCTGTACAGTTCTAAATCGGATTTTGTATGTAAACTATCCAGCATATTTACCATTTCTCCTCCACAGATACAGGTGTTCGCCCGTGAAATATTCTCTGACACATCCTTTTATGCCGTGCTCTGTAAACTATTGAAACATGTCTGTCGGAGGCCTTTTTCTCAGGCCTGGACCACCGCCAGCCTCGTTCGCTCTTTTCAACCTGGCTTCAGGGAGCTGTGTGTTTAAGGACTTGAACTTCTAATTCCCCTGCAGTTTAGCTTTCAAACCTGACATAACAAGCTCTTACTGTAGTTGCTATAATTTGGTTGTCATGTCTTGCTCGGTGTTAATGATGTCAGTGGAATGCACCTGCAGGGAAAGAATTAAATCTGCACCATTATATCTGAAGAAGACAAACAAGTCACTCCTAGTACTGGTGGACAAATCAGTAACTTCACAGAAAAAAAAAAAAATGAGTTTTTTTTTAATGAAATTATTTATTTTATTCAGCAAAATACATTAAATTGATCATAAGTGGCAGCAAAGACTAAAATATACAGTATATATATATATATATAAAATGCTGTCAAATTGATTAATCACGATTAATCACATCTAACAAAAGTTTGAATATACTGTATGTGTTTGTGTTCGTGTGCACACACATATGTATATATATAGTCATGTTTGCATGTATGTACTATATATGTATATATATATATATATATATATATATATATATACACACATATATTTTCTATTTACTAAATTTTATGTCAGACGCGATTAATCACGATTAATCGATTCAGCACCGTTAAACATAAATATATAAATATATATTTTTTTTCTTTCATTTTTTATGTTTAAAAGTAGAAAACTGTTATTTTAAATAGTAATAATTCACAATAACAATATTGTTATAATATTTCACAATATTACAGTTTTTAATCAGATAAATGCAGCCTTGGTGAGCAGAAGAGACTTCTTTCAAAAACATTAAAACATCTTACCAACCCCAAATTTTTGTACAGTAGTGTACAGTATAACAATTATATTTTTTGTATAATCTAGTGAATTAAATGCTTTACAGATAAAATCTGGTTTATTTTAAACTTGATGGACACAAACCAAAATATTAAGTATGAATTCCTTTTCCTTTTTTTTCTTTTTTTTTGTGGCTTTCACCTGCAAACAATGTAAAGCTGTCCTGAACACTTATATCTTCACAGTAGGGGCCAATTTTGTTTGTATTTATAATAATATAGTATTGAAATAAACTTCAGACTGCACGCAGCTTGAGTACATGAACTAAAGATTTCACTCAAGTTGTTAAAAGCTTTTGCACTTTTGAACCCTACTGTATTGGAGTATAAACATTTTTACAGTCACAAGTGTATACTGTCATGCTGCCCAGCCCTCGTTTCTACTTTAAGGGTCAATTTTGTGGCGTATACAGTAATTTGATCAGACTCTTCTTTGCAGGTAGCTGTTTAATGGTTGTAAATCAGTATTTTATGAGGGTTAACGATTATCCCAGCTCTCAACAAGATAAGTATGTTGTTAATTACAGGAAAACAGTGTTCACACACCCTCTTGCACACTTCTATTATAAAGTCTTTCACTTTGGGGTTTTTTAACGTTCATATGAACTGGTCTTTTATTTCCTGCATGCTTCTAAGGTGCTGTAAACCACTTTCTTGGAACGCTAAGAATAAAATGGCCCTATTATCTGAGAAATCACATTGGTCTTTGTGATGAAAAAGAGTCTTGTGGTGCCATCGACCAATCAATGTTGGCATGACATCATTTCCTGTGCCTCCATAGTGTGATTAGCCACATGGCATTTAGCCCATAAGCAAAGATGGCAGATTTTCAATCACGTATACTTCCAGGGGTGCATGCTGCAGCTGAGCCATTGAGATGAATGGGATTGCTAACAAATAGCTTTCATCCAGTTTGCTGACATGTCTGTGGACAGAGGGAACGTGGTTGAAGCAAGATGACGGAAGTTAGCAAGACAGCTGAAATCGCTTACAGCACCTTTTAAGCCCTGTTTATTTTACTTGTGGAAGAATGATCTTTTCCAACGTGACAATTTATTTTCGCCATCCTAACATTGGAACAATTTTCAATATTTAGAGCGGCTGAGGACAGTTGTATACATCCACCATGAAGCACAGTGTAAATCAGAACATCTGTGGGAAATGTGATGTGAAAAAAACAACAAGAGCAGGGATTCATTTGTTATAGGACCACTAACCACGCAGCCTCAGGCTCAGGGTTTGTGGGCCGCAAAGCAAAGGCTGTTTGATTGTGACAGATTCTCAACATCCTTGCCCCTTCATTTATTTCCAAATGAGTTTTTGCTTGTGTCTTGTTGATTGATGATATAATTCACTCTTTTGTCAGCTGCGTAGCAGCCATTATAACCCTTATATAGAAATGACTAAATTTGCTCCCCTCATTTTTTCGAAGATAATAATTATAATAATTAATTTTTTCCCTGTCTGTCCAATGTGAAGAAACCATCCTGAGCTGTGATGTTGAAGGCAGCATATAAATCTATGTTATAAATATGCATTTCATACATAGGCCTACACACATATATAGGCTACATTATGTAATTTTTATATATTATATATATAAAATATGTAATTTTTATATATTTATTATATATAATAAAAATTACATTATACTAGGGGTTGAATGTGCAGCGTTATTCAATGTGTTGAAGTAATTTCCACTGAAACAGGAAGACAGAGTGGGACATATCGATCAGCTCCTCCCCCTTTTTTAAAATAGCCAATAACATTTAGTTTATATCACAGCTCGGCCAAAGCCGTTGAGCTCGGTAAAGCCACAGTTTCCTCCTAATCTCTTCCATATCGCTTTAAAATATAGCATTCTGTGCAGACTTCAAATGGGCCCGATAGGTTTTGTGGTCTGCGCCGACTCACACATATGATCCGCTCTGTGCTATCGTGTCTCTGGACCGGAGCAGACTGTGTGTGTGCGCTGTGGCGGTTCTAGCTACTAAGCTAGAACTTTTCAGTTTCAAATCTATTTTATTGATAAATCACAGAACAGTGTTGACAATACATTTCAGCGCTACTGAATGTTTCTGTGCACACGATGTCCACTACTTTCTGTGTGTGTGTGCGGCACGCAGAACGTATTAGTTTAGAGCGGCGATTAACGGCAATAAGCTGTTTAAAACATGCATTCACCCAATTTTGAGCACCTGAATGGTAATCAAACATATCTTGTGAAGCGCTCTCGGAGTATGCATGTATTTGTCATTTTAACTGTTGGAAACAGAGCGTAAAAGTAGACGTAAAATATTTCTTATCCCGTTGCGCCCTCTATAGGCCATGATCAGCGACTAGTCGATGTCCAGTATTATTGTTATGATTAGGAGTAGTAGTATTGAACATTTCTCACTTTTAAGAGCCCTCAATAAAAACATCTATAACATAATGAAATGTTTTCAACTATTGGATAATTGTTGTTAACCATTAAATGATGTGGTCTTACACAAGAGATAATACAGAGATCTTGTGTAGTTCACATGCAGTGGCCGCCGCGACCAGTGACTTTGTCTGTTTCTACGGTACATCACTAGTGTAGCCGTAAACAAGTCCGAGGCCAAATCTCACAAATCCCGAAGACCAAAGGTATCAAGTCTGCATGCCAGAAGAGTTGCTCTTACTCTAAAGAAACATCATGCACAAGTGCAGTCCGTCTGTACTCTGTCACGGTAGATACCAAACATGGTTTAAAGCGAGTGATGAGACTGTCCAGGTGAAACCCGTGAGCTGCGGCAGTTTCTTTAAATACCTTTCGTGTCTGTGTTCTCCAGCCATAGAGTGAGCTGTTTTCGTGACTGCAAGGGTTAGAATGTCCAAGTGTTTATTTCAGGACCATTAACAATTCATTCCTAACTATTTCTGATGTCATTTCGCTCTTTTACTGGCATCCAGGGCCTTATTCAGACTTGCTTGTGAAGTCGCTCCTCACCTGCCAAAAGTTTTGAAACAATGTAAATACTGTATGTCTTTTGTACTGGCAAAGGTCTTCTGTGCTGTTTTCAAAGATGAGACACTGAACTATTTGTGCTAAAGCATTCAGATTCAGAAAATGCAATCATCAGTGTATTTGTGCATTCATTTGAAAGTTGCTTCAGATAAAAGAATAAGTAATGTGGAGTCTTGCATTTTGCATGGCTTTAACAGATGGACTTTGTAATGTGTATTATACCAACTGGAACATTGTTCCCTAATAGATTATAACTTAATTAGGTCCTGTATATGTTCACACGGGCCTTGAAATAGTTGTTAAATCTGCTACTCTGAGGGAAATATTTCAGCTTATTCCTAAACCTACCAAGACCTCCTGGTTCTGGTCAAAAGATCCAGCACATCTGTTTTAGATTGAAATAGCCTGACAGAAGCGGTCAGATTTAGGTATCTTTGTCTTCATGCCTGCAATTTCCCCACAGTTACTCAATACCATAATATAGTAATTGGCGAGCTTACACCTCCACACAGAGAAACAGGAAGGGTGTCGAAAAAATAGGACAGTTGGTCTAAATTGCCTGCTATTATGCTTTTTAAGGCAGCTTCCGCAAAATAACGTCCAGAGGGCAAACGAGACAAAATCTCGGCCTCTGGATTCCAAGCAAGCCAGAGCTAGCCAGCAGCACGCAATCCTACTCAAGCATTTGCTTGGCCTGGAGCATCAATTCACTGCATTTATTATTTTGATCAGCTTTTGTTTGTTGTTCTCCCTTTTTCTCAATTGTAGTTGTTGGTTAAGTAGCTGACTGTCAGTTTGTGCAAGCAAATTAACTAAAACAACATGATTTATAAAACTTAAGACATTTGTGAAATATTTGAATGGATTCCCAGACCAAAGCATTTTTTATGGTGCTAGTTGTTTTTTACATGATTCCTTATGAGATATATTTGTTCTATTCCATTATTGGTGGCTCCTTACAAACCAGAAACCATATGATAAAAATGTATAGAAACATAACATATATATATATATATATATATATATATATATATATATATATATATATATATATATATATATACATATATATATATATATATGACCATCATGCATCAGAATTTGTCTAATGTTAAGTATCTGATGGAGACAAACGTTTGAATACTATGGTAGGCGAAATCCAAAAAACTAAAATAATTTAGTTATTTAGGTTTTTTTTAAATAGTCATATTGTTCTTCATTAAATGTGACCCTGGACCACAAAACCAGTCACATGGGTAAACATTTTTTAATTTATTATTTATACATAATATGAATACATAATATGAAAGCTGAATAAATAAGCTTTCCATTGGTTTGTTAAGATATTTTACATATATTACAATATTTGGCCGAGATGAAAATCTGGAATCTGAGGGTGCCAAAAAAACGAAACATTGAGAAAATCTCCTTTAAAGTTGTCCATGTTCGCGATTGTGCTGCATTCACTCACAAAAATAAATGTTTTGTGGTATTAATTTACAAAATATATTCATGAAACGGGATCTTTACTTAATATCCTAATGATTTTTGACATAAAAGAAAAGTCGATAATTTTGACCCATACAATTTGTTGGCTATTGCCACAAATATACCCGTGTGACTTGTGACTGGTTTTGTGATCCAGGGTCATTATACAGTCAGTGATTCCAAACGCCCTTTAAAAAAATATTTTATGTAGTGAAATGATTTTGGATAATCTTTTACTTGGAAAGTGCAAATCGTTCACAGTGTTCACAGTAAAAAACTATACTATAACGATAATAGTGTCCACGCCAATGCACGATATTGTTCTGTTTATTCTGCTGCTTTAAATGCTCGAACTCTTTAAAGCAGGATGGATTCTGATTGGCTGTCAATGTTTAAAAATCGTTCTGAAAGTGATTCCAGCGTTTCGTTCCTCTCCTCTGTGCCGTTAACGTTATAGTTGTGATGTGGACTCTGCTGATCTTTCATATTGACAACGATTTTTGGAACTATATATTTATCGTTATCGTTATAGTTATTGTCCTTGGTGTGAACGGGTCTTTATACAGGCAAACTTGTCCAGAATAGCTTGTTGTCTGTCCTATGTGCATGTAATTCAACATTCGAGCATAGTTGTGTAAATACATTTAGTCTGCCTCTCTGTACGGCATTAAAAAGTCACTCAGTATTTGTTGCTTAGATGTGGCTTCAATGCAGAGTAAAAATCAGCAATGCCGCCATAACTCATAACTCATAACTCAGCGAGGGGCCCCCGCACAGGACTGTCCCAAACGCCCGTGCTTATTGTTGTCCAAGTAAATGATGTAACTTCTGTTTCTCATTGAGGGAATTTGTTGAGATTGTTAAATTACACAGCTGCTGGTTCAGAGAAGTGCAGAAGAGATCTGGCTTTATGCTTAGGAGATGTGAGATGTATTTTACATTGATGTCTTCACATTTCAACACGGCTATTTCTCTGGTGGGAAAAATCAGCCTGTTTTCTTTAGTCTGAAAGCAAAGTTGAGTCTCAGCAGTGTTTCTGTCAAGGAAACAAAAGATTCTCATTATGTGACGCGTTTGAACTGTTTACTGTTCACCCACATGTTACTTTTATACACACTGAAAACATATCTGCTATGACTAACATCTTTATAGATGTCATTTGCTACTGAATATCTGTTCTGTGTTGTTTTAAAATGGTTTATACTTTTACTGTAGGCATTTATACATTTAGATATATTTCTGTGGAACTGCTCTTATCTTAATTTTGAACCTTAACTGGGTTAAAGGGTTAAGAGTAACTGGATTAAGATGAACTGGGGACGATGATGATGGCAGAGAGAGTTTGGGGTCAGATGAGGGACTTCAGGCCAGTGCTGTGTTCACACTATATCTTTACTCAAAGAAAAGTCAGTAAAAATAGAGCACAATATGGTGTTATTATGAATTAATTTTCCATATTGATTATTCAGTTTTTTTTTTTTTTTACCCCTATTTTGAATTACGCATTACATTGTGTTTTGGGTTAAAGGAAATGTCTGTAAACTTAACTGATAATGTCATGGCAGAAAATGACCTGCATTTTTTTCAGTTTTTCTACATTTATTTTTCTTACAGCATTCATTGTGTTTTATGCAAACATGCACGTTTAGTTTACTGTGGTGTATTAAATGTGTGTTGTTGCAATTGAACGTCACCACAGTAACGTTATCTAGTGGGCTGACATAGATTAGGTTCTGTCTAAATGATTTGTGATAGTCTTGGAAGCATCATAGCATTGGTAGAAAGTTATAAACAAATGAGTAATGGTTTGGAACGTATGTTGCAGAAAAAAATGCATTTATAAATTACAGCTGTATTACATTACAGCCAGTAATGCAATATCATTTTCATTATATAATTTAAATTCCAGTATATAATAAATTAATAAAATATACTATACATTTATATTTAATTTTAAATACGTTGTTGTAAATAGTTTGTTATTATTCAATGCAAAATAGACATTTATTGTTTGAACTATAATGTCTGTATATATATATATATATATATATATATAATTTTAAATAATAAATTCATTAATGATTATGCTACTGTAATTATTGGTTTGGATCTGTAATATTTTTACACATTTTTTAAAGAAGTTTCTAATGCTCACCCAGGCTGTATTTATCTAATAAAATGTAATTACAATTTTAAAATGTAATTTATTCCTGTGATGCCAAGCTGAATTTTCAGCATCATTACTCCAGTCTTCAGTGTCACATGATCCTTCAGAAATCATTCTGTGCTGATTTGCTGCTCAAGAAACATTTCATCAGGAATGTTGATCTCGCTTTTGATTCGTCTCTCTCCATTTTATTCTCTGAAGCTTGTAGAAACTTGATTTTTGCCATTTCTGTTCATGCAAAGAGACAAAATGTAAGAGTTTTAGGCGGTCCTGGGAGAGGCTCGAGCAACTGTCTGATACAATAGCCTGAACCTTACACTGTGTGACACACACACACACACACACACACACACACACACACACACACACACACACACACACACACACACACACACACACACACACACACACACACACACACACACACACACACACACACACACACACACACACACACACACACACACACACACACACACACACACCCTCTGGCTACTCCTGTCCACACAGGACGAGCAGGTGCTTCATCTTGATCATGTCGGTCTACTGGGTGGCTCTTTCCAGAACACTACATACATTAGTGTGTGTACTTCAGGAATAATGAAATAAATGACAGATTCTTTTCATCCTTTTTGGATATACTTATCCTAAAATATAATTAGGTGGGTAACTAATTTCCATCATGATAAATGTGTCCGTTTCAGTGATGTCACACTTCATCATCATGGGCCTCAGTGGCCAACTGGTGTCCGAAATGAATATAGTCATGGCTGCATTCATACAGTGAAGACCTAAATATTACACCATCACTCTATATATGACAATAACTAGTTTTTTTGCATATTTGGCTTTATAAAAGCACACTTCTCGTGAATGTATATTGGTGTTATACTCATCATAGTTTAGTACTTAGGGTTAGGGCTTTGATCATGTTTTTTACATGTAAAAATCATACATGTGTTTATGGTTTTTGAAATGAGATCTGGATTTATTATCTTGGTATAATTGCCAACAGCACGTGTGAAGGTACAACAGTGTCCAGTTCTATATCCAGAGCTGATTATAATTCCCCCATCTGGTTTCATCATCGTCTGGTGTCAATAACATCAGCAATAATTCTTTTACACCCTCTCTTAACAGAGCTCATCCAGCCAGCCATCTGGATGTGTGTATGAGAGTGTGTTTGTGTTCATTATGTCCTTGGTTGGTTTTATTAACAACCATAAATTTGTCACTGAAACATTGATAAATGATGCTGGCAATGAAATACTGTACTTAAATCATTATTTTTATTCACTGTCTGACTTTTGTGCAAGCAATAACTGCCTTTAGATAAATGTTCTTTATCCTAACATATTTCCCCCTGCAACTATACAACTCATTGTACTAATACTGCCGTAAGATTTATGATTTCCCTCTGGCAAGGGATAAAACAAGAAGAAAATATTATGGAATTACATAGAAGCAAGGACCCGAGCTATATCTAGAAACCAGAAAACAATAGAGACTAGGGCTCTGTTTGAGGAACAACCCACAAAAGCCAAGTATTCACTTCCTTTTTCTTTAGAATATGTAAACATTTTACAATTTTCGTTGTAACAATTTTTTTTAATATTTATTAGCTATATAATAAGGTTATATATATAAAAATGTATATGTAATGTTATATATTATAAAAAATAATTAATTTGTGATAAATTTGTAAAATTTAAAATAAGTACAATATGTAATGTGATATATTTATTTATTAATTTGTAATAAAATTGTAAAATATATAAAAAATATATAAAATATGTTATTGTAAAATATGGTAAAATATTTTACTTGATTTGTATATATATATATATACACACACACACACACACACACACACACACACACACACACACACACACACATACACACACACACACACACACACACACACACACACACACACACACACACACACACAATATACCATATTACTTTAGTTTGTTTGGCATTTGAACCAATGTTTTTCATCTGGGTATTTTTCATACTTTTATTGAATAGAAGTTTCATCTGCCTAGCTTCTCTTTTGATGGTCCGAACATGCCCGCCGTTTCACCTCATCGTAAAACCATGATGATTCTCATTTTATGTAATGTTATGTGACAGCTTCTAGTGAACCTATCTAGCACACGTCTTCAGTGTGCACTAAAGCGGATGCTGCCTGTGTGCATGGACTAGGCCTACTAGTCCGCACAGCACAAAGCCATGCTTCATCCTCGAGCTCTGCCACACATGAGTGCTTAGAGAAAGCTTGCCCTCCAGCCGCCGGAATCCATAGCCCTGTGGAGGCTGGAGATAAGGCCGTGCGTATGTGCGCTTGGGAAGGGCTCGCGTTACACGCTGAAACTCATGCCACCCAGGAACTGTTACCATATGAAAGCAGACTGTTTTGAAAGGAGAGTACCGCCTGGCTCGGCTCTTTGTGTCAGCGTGATAACACCGGCTGTGCCAGACGGAACGTGTTAAATTGTCTCTATCGCAGCTAATGAGTTTGAGGTCAGTGGCTGAGGATTTCTTAGACAAGCCACACAGAAAGGCTGTGCGATCCAAAGCAATTTGCTGGAGGTTTGTGTATGTTGTGGCAGGCGGATGGTTTGGGTGCGGGGCGTTAGTTGATGTGTGTCACATTTGGGGTTTTGGTCTGTCTTGTTTGTCTGCGTGTGTCACGCTTGAACAGTAATTTGACAGTGATTACTACATCACTCACAGAAGATGTTTTCATTGACTGAACTTGGCCTATGATTGTGTCTGAAATGTGCCTTTTCTCCCAGCATTTCACCAGTGGAAGGAATGTATTTGGACAGATGAGGTGTTTCTCCCTGTAGGAAAGAAATAAGTCATTGGAGATCTCTTTAATGTAGAAATGTTTCTGCTTGACAGCAGTGAGACGTCATTGAGAGCAAGTTTAGATTTTTGTCTTCAGGAAAAAGGCTTAATCCGTTGAACTGGTGAATCATATTTGTAAATCTGCTCAACTGATTCACTAGAATGAATCGGGCTTTCCAATGCGGCATGAGCATTATGTATTCAGTGAATGGTAATTATATAAAATTATAGCTTGCTTCCTTCTTTTTTCTACCTCTTTGCAGAGGAGCTGGAAGCAGAAGATGCCACGCTGGTCGATACATGTACCATGAGGAGCACAGGAGATCTACGCTAAAGACAGACAGGAGAAAACAGTTCACCTGGATACATTTCACAGGTAAACATTATTTTTTTCAAGTAGGCTACATGAATACTTGTATCATATTTTCAATTGAAAAAAAAATCCATGTAAGCAAAAGCTATGCCATGGTAGTTTACAGAGGTTCATTCAGGCTGTGTTGAAACACACGAGGCATTTCTACTCCTTGAATATAATGTCAATTATATCTCAGATTCAATTTAAAAAATACCAAAAAGTCTTTTGGAGAGTAGTTTGGACATGGTAACATGGTACCATTATGTTTTTTTGGACATGTACCATATTAATAATAAAGTATTCTTTGAGGTATCATGAATATTCTGTGGTTTAATCAATATGATATCATCAGTTCTGTCACAATATCCAGTTTAGGAGACTATAAAATATTCTTAGACATTTTTATTAAAAGGTTTATTACATAGGATAATGGATTCTTGAAACTGATTAAACTAAACAGATTTTCAGCTGCAGAGCTAAAAAATATTTTATGAATATTTCACTGTTATTTTATTATTTAAATATATGACCATCAGTTCAATAAATATGCCATATTTTCGATATATGAATTGGCCAGTATTAAAAGTAGATCATTTTTTTTAGCTATAGACAGTACACTTGTCTATACAGTATAAAACAAAAACGGTTATCCATCTACTTGAACTTTTTCACTACTTTGAAAATAAGAATTGCCTTAAAAAAAGAAAGTCTCACAAATATTTCAGCATGTAAAATACAAGATTTGGAGCTTTATTGTGAAGCTGTTTGTGGAACAATACCGTTTAAAATCTAAAAATATCAGCCATCATGAGTTTATCTACCATTCTTTAGCGGCCAGAATATAATTATTGGATACCTAAATCAGCTAAAGCATCTGGGCATCACAATGCAGAAGAAAATCTGAAGAAATGTGGCATCATATTTGTGTGTGCTACTGGTTTTCTGTGTGATCAAACCTAACATATATAATGAATCTGTGCTCAGGTCACGTTGAGCCCATGCGGTGGTCTATGCTTGCCCTGCTGCTCTTGTCCTGCAGCCAGATGTTTGCCCAGCGCCCAGGTGACATCTGCCTACAAAACAACCACCACGGACAAGATGCCACAGCCATCCCTGTGCCAACCGTGGATCCCAAACTCTTCAACAAGAGACGGTACCGCTCGCCCCGCGTACTTTTCAGCGAACACCCCCCCGACTCGGAGCCCACTGGGCACCGGATGAGGAGCAGGACGAAGAGGAAAGCAGGACCGCCTCAACACCGCGGCGTTTACTCCGTCTGTGAGAGCGTCAGCACTTGGGAGGGGAACAAAACCAAAGCTACGGACATCTCAGGCAACGAGGTCATCGTCTTGCCTGACGTCATCATCAACAGCTCCAAGAAAAAGCAGTACTTTTTTGAGACGACCTGCAGCAGCGGGCGGACCGGAGGTTCTGGGTGTTTGGGGATCGACGCGCGCCATTGGAACTCATACTGTACCAATTCGCACACGTTCGTGCGAGCGCTGACTTCATCCAAGAACCTGGTGGCGTGGAGACTCATAAGGATCAATGTAGCTTGTGTGTGTGTGCTGAGCCGAAAGTCTTGGAGACAATGACAAACTGGCTGCTTTTGAATACACCAGCAAAAGCCTTATGATATCAAACTTGATATTCCAAATTCCTCCATGGGATGGTGGACATTTTAGTTGTGCAAACCATTAATGATAACTTGTGACATAAAATATACCGTCTAAGGAGGATATTGTCAATGGAACGAGTTGGACTTCAGAGTTTGTGTTTTCAGTTCTTTTTTATGCATTTCTGTCTTTTTAATTCCAATAATTGTTTTCTTTTGCAGCAGTAGGCCTACCTGAACATGTACATACATTGTTGTGTGTGGTAATTGTTATTTATTAAACTGCAGCATTATTGTCAAGTTTATTGTGGGTCCTTAGTGTGCATATCAGGACATGGATCATTTTTAAAGTAAAATTCTGGGTTAAATTCAACTTAAAATTAAAATTGTCATGATTTACTCTTACTTGAAAACTTCAGTACATTCATTGTAATTGCATTGACATTTTGTCCTGTTTTTGTTCTGTGGAAGAAAAAAGCCATACAGGTTTGGAACGACATGAGAGCGAGTAAATGATGACAGAATTTTCATTTTTGGATGAACTTTTTGTTAACAAAAGTGAACCCGATTTCTTCCTAATACATGTTCCTTTGATTATAGATTGGTGCACATTTTTCCACAGAGAAAAAAATGACTGAATTACTTTAATTTTTGGCCCCTCCAACCACATATTTTCACAGACAACTTGCCAGTCAATTTCCAATAGTTCAAAAAGTCTTGGGCCCAGTTGCAAGAAGTGTATTGTCAAGGGTTTTCCTAATTTAAGGGATTTCTTGCAACCAACTGCTGGCCTACATTTAGTTTTTGTTGAATATCTTGACTCCATAATTCGTCACCTTATCAAATTAAAATGGTTTGGAAATGGTAAAAAAAAAAATCTGTTTCATGTTGACTTAAGCTTTTTTGACAGCATTGGTTACCACAGAAAATTATTTCACATTAACAAAATGTGTCTTCTATGATACACTTACTGAAGCCTAGTAGATAAGCATGCTTAAAGGGACAGTTCACCCAAAATATGGGAATTCAGTCATTATTTATTCACCCTTTTATTTGATTTTTTAATAATTTAATAATTTTTTTTAACTTTTATTTTTAAGACCCCATTTGACTAATTGTCATATTTTCCAAGTGTTCTGAGGGCATATGATAGGGTTTGTTGAAAAAACAAACCGAAATTGAATTTATTATTTAGCGAAAATCCTATACAATTATTTTGATTGTATAATCATAACACTTTAACATTACATGTTAGCATGACACTGGTTTGATAGATTTGCTTATCACCCAGCTAAAAAAAAGTTGAGTTTTTTTTTTTTTGGTAACACTTTTTTTTTAGCCTACCATATTTTACAACTTTCTTACCATATAATAACAGTAAATGATGCATAATTACGTACATGTTTACGTACACAATTAGTAAGTACATGTTGTTCATTATTATTACTCAGTGCCTAAATATATAATTACACTGTAACAATGACACCTTAAAATAAAGTGTAACCCTTTATTTTAAGATGTAACGTAGTTACATCAAATAAGTACTGACTGAGTAATTAACCATGTACTTACTATAGAGTTATGGTTATGGTTTGGTTTAGAGTAGTAATTATGCATAATTTACTGTTACTATAGTAAGTACATGTAGTAACATGTAACTACGTCACATTAAAATTAAGTGTTACAAAAGTTAAACCCAGTTAAACCTGCATTTGGTATTTGTGCAAGAATAATGGACATGGAAAGAAACCAGTAGGAAATGATAGTGTATAACTTTATCTAACTAGAAAATTAGTTCCACCTCAAAACCTCATAAATTTACTTCATGCAAGTTACTGTAACATAAATGACTTTTATATTTTGGCCCACTAGACTTCAATTGTAATTGCTTTACTAATATTTGATATTATTTTTTGAACATTAAGGGATGTCCAGATTATGTTCGGTGGTCATCGAGCGCATGCCAAGCTGTTGACAGAGCCTAGCATATTCCTTTAAACATTTTCCAGTGTGCTTGAAGCCCAAGAAAGCCATTGAAATTTCCGTAACAACCTCAGTTTAAGCTTTCGGGAGTTTTTTCTTTCTTTCTGGTTTTGGTGTAAAAAAAAAAAAAAAAAAAACTGTGACTCAGACATGACCTTCAACCATGTGGCAGAAAAACTAAACGGTTAGGGCAAATTTTGTCAGAAGCTTTGAGTAAGCTGGAGAGTTTGTTGAATGTGTTGGTGGGGTCGACCTCACGTCTCAACAGATGTGCTTCTCACACATGGAAACGGACATACGCTGGAATGCATTAGATGTTCTCCTTCCAGAGGCTTCCACATGATGCAACTGGCCTTGAGAATGAAAATCGTTAAAAAGCAATTCTAACAACCACAAACAGGTGTGTCACTCCAATCAGACTCTGAATACATTTGTTTAGGCAACATGTGGAAGTCTTAAAAAACAGATGGGCCGCGGCCTGCGATACCCACCTCAGGTTTGATTGCGTAAACAGAGGGAGACCACATGCCAAAGGTCAGGTGCATGGCCAAATGATGAGGTCATGTCTGGAAGCCTGAAAGCCTGAAAGCCACAGGCTTAAGTCTGCGAGGTCAGGCGTCAAAGTTCGGGTGGAATATTCAACAGGATTGTTAGGTTTATATATCACATCACCCACAAGCGAGTCCTTCATCAGCACGTGTTTGTTTAGCGATATAGTGCGGGTCAAAAGTGGTTGTCATTTCAAAGGAAATCACGTCCACACACTCATTTGCTCTCATTAGATGATGTTTTGTGGTCATCGGCTATTTCTAACAGTTCTGTGTATACTCGGATGAAGAATGAGAGAGAATTTTCCTCACGCTCATGTTATGGAACAAACATGCCTGTCTCTGATTGTTTGTAGGACAGCTCCCTATGGAGAGTCTGCTGTGACAAATCCAAGAGAAGCCCTTTTGTTTAATTCACAAAGCATATTAATGAGATTAATGAACTGTGGATGGTAGGCTACTGACACACCGTGGAGATTTCAAACAAGGCAACGGCCACCCCTCAGCATGCGTAGCCAGCCTACTACAATAATGTAGGATTTATTGTCTTTAGAAAGGTTAAAGACTCCCTAATTACATTCACATAAAAGTCTAAAAGTCTTAATCGAGATATGACCGTGTATTATGATAGGCTAGCTAGGCTATGTAAAGTGATAAGGTGTAAACACTCAGCGCTGAATCGGAAAGATTCAAAAACAAACAGCTGTCGCCCCCTAGTGGTTCATTCGCTCATTTACGCTTTCCAGGACCATGACTGTTTGCATTTTCCTCTGTAATATGAGTGAGAAGAACGTTCTGAAGTTTATGCAGAAATTATTTTTCCAGATGTTATTTCACTCAATTTTACTTTCAGTTACTTCAATTTTACTTTCTATTGTTGTGCAATACTGAACATGTTTGAACTACAGCCTAGCCTACATGTATACCTATCACAAGAGGGAGCACTGCTCTTACAGAATAATTTCTCTATGAAATTGGTGTTAAATTAAAGTAACGTTATTTATTGCTCATATACCCCATGATATGATTTTATTGCAGCTCTATGGGCTGGTTGCTTAACCATTTAAGGTTGTGCTTGATTCATGGGAAACCATGAGCAAATTATAAATATTTTAAATAGCAGCATTACTTTGAAATCAATAATTTTTTCACTACTTTTCATATAACTTTTTATTAAATAAAGAATGATTTTAAAATTATCACTCCACAACTCAATGTTATATGACATTATGTCTGGGTGAATTTTAAAGATATCTTCTTTAGATTCATGTCCGTTTGTGTCCTATATTGTGAAGACTTCATTGATATTTAGCTGGCTGTATGATGAACTCAGATAATGGTCAAAGCCTATATGGTTAGCTCAAGCTTAATCATGTTTTATAAACCCAAGCTCATCATTGTTGATCTCTTCTTTGTTGGCACCACTTGTGTTTTGGCAACATTGTATTAAAGCATTTTAAAGTTTATACCCAAACAGGGAAGGTTAACGAGTAACGACCCTACAACTAAACATGAGTATATAATGTAGGCTATATGATATAAAGCCTGATTTGTTTTACATTGCTATGTATAAATACTCAAACTGCCACGGGTTTGGATAAATATATGACAGTCTCTAATGAAAATGTGAGAAAGATTATCTCAAGATTATCAGTGTGTCTGAGTTTGGCCTCAGACACACTCAGAGTTGTGACAGATTCATTGTGTAGTGAAACAAACCTTATGAAAGATACTCAATAATGAATACCCTGAATGTCTGACCACACGATGAAGGCGTTGTAAATTACACCAGTTTCAAATATCTATCTATCTATCTATCTATCTATCTATCTATCTATCTATCTATCTATCTATCTATCTATCTATCTATCTATCTATCTATCTATCTATCTATCTATCTATCTATCTATCTATCTATCTATCTATCCACATTCAGGAAAACGCGGGAAATAAGCATTGCCCTCGCCCCCGTGTCCTGCTGGACCAATGGGCGGTGCTGATCCGCGCGCGCGCTCTCCCACACACTGTGCACACGCGAGCAGCGCTGGTGTTGACGGTCCGTGAGTGGATTCTGCTTGAATAATATTACTGACCTAAATCTCCGAGAAAGGCCTGCACATTTGCGCAAACATTTTGTACGAAACGGCGAGCGCGCGAAACGAAACGGCAGGCAGGATGAGCAAAGTACAGGGCGGCATGAAATGTGTCAAATACCTGCTGTTCGTCTTCAACTTCATATTCTGGGTAAGTGCGAACCGTGCTGATGATATCTGCGTGACGATGATGTCACACATACATGCTTTGATCTATAATGAAAAGCACTGACACAAGTGTACGTGCATTTGCTGTCGCCTTGTTTTGTAGGAGTCGCTCAACATCTGTAGGATGATTTTTCTGTCTCGGCACTATTTATTTTTTTTGTTTTGTTTTTTCGCATGATGCAGGTTTCTATGGACTCTAGCAACAGCAACACATTTAGGATGCCGATGTTTTTTAAACTACAAACAGGTGACAGATGTCGGCTCTGTCTCAATCCCTACTGAGCCGACTATCTGGACAACACTTTTGAGCCTCATAGACACTTGCAGACATTTTGAGCATCATTTGTGCATTAAAGTCGCCTCTGATGCCCCCCCTTCCCCCAAAATGCTGTCTGCTAGATAGACAGTCGATTTTGAAACACAGCCACAATGTGCCTAAGTCTTAAAGCAGTGTTGTCTTAGAGGGAAGTATCTATGGGCTATTATAAGGAAGGAAGAACGGGGCAAGTTGCACACTTTTTTTCTCCAGTGAATATTTTTTAGTGTGGATTTGTGTCAGCATGTCTCAATGGGAACTTATTGTTTATTGACACTGATTTTAAAATAGTACCTTATTTTGAAGAAGCCATTTATCACAATATATCTGTATTTATTAATTTAGTGTAATATTTATTAAATAATTAATGCATTTATTGGCTTTTAAGCTAAATGCAAATTGTAAAACATTCATTAGTTGACTCTTGATTGAATAATTTCTGTGGTTTTATTGTGTTTACTTTTGTTTTGCACTTTAATTTGGAACTTATATTTTACAAAATTATTCTAGTTTTAGGACAGTTTTAACTAGTTGTTTGAAACCAGCATACACTTCTAGAGAATAGGCCAAGTCTCGCCTGTATACGTAACAATTAACTTTAACTATGCCATACCATAGGAAAAACAGTTGGTTATTGTTTTTGTTTTTTTACTCTCTCTCTCCATCCACTTGCATTTTAGACAGTGTCTGAATGTTTTATTTGGCTCCTAGAGTCGTTTTCTAGTACACCCCACCAGCTGAGATAACAGGCTGTCAGTTTGTTGTGACATTTTCAACAGAACTCATGTATATTAGCCAGATAAACAGAATTGG
This sequence comes from Phoxinus phoxinus, assembly GCF_949152265.1. NCBI lineage: Eukaryota > Metazoa > Chordata > Actinopteri > Cypriniformes > Leuciscidae > Phoxinus > Phoxinus phoxinus. The sequence goes on from NC_136886.1 coordinate 5,858,885, forward strand.
TCTTATTTATTTAGGATCATTTGAGGTTGTGATGTAATTTCCTTCAGTCAAGTCTTAGAAAGTACCGTACTGTGTGGATCCATAATTGTGTTTTAAAGTGGAAAGCATATCTATCTAAAGTTGAATGTGGGTCATTCTATAATTGAGGGTACATTTATGTACATTAATGATGATTATATTTGTTTCTAACAATTTTCTTTAGAAATATCATATTTTATCCATTAAGAGAATGCATTAGGGATGGGCAACAATTAATCACGATTAATCGCATCCAAAATAAAAGTTTGTGTTTAAATATGTATGTGTACTGTGTATAATTATTTTGTATATATATAAATACACACATATGCATATATATATTTAAGAACTATTTGCATGTATATATTTATACATAATTTATATTATATATAAATATTTTATATATAAATAAAACATTTTTCTTAAATATATACATGCATATGTGTGTATTTATATATACAAAATAATTATATACAGTACACATACATATATTATTTAAACACAAACTTTTATTTTGGATGCGATTAATCGCAATTAATCGTTGCCCATCGCTACTCTTGAGCAAATATTTTGTGCACCCTGTTTTTTAGTTTGCTTGAAATTTTCTTTATGTCCGTTAAATTAGTTCTTGGCTTGTCCGTTCTTTGAAGTCAGTGAGTCTAGAGAACTAAATTTATTTCTAAAATCTAAAAACCTTAGAAAAATACATTGAGATGAAATGTAATTTTCTTCCAAATAATAACATGTTTAATTTTACTGTAAGCAAAAATTCTGTCAACTATATACCACTAACCAAACTCAACGAAAATCAAAAAAATGGTTTATCCAAAAAACGTATGACCAGCATCATGTGGTCTTTTTCTTCTGCGGCAGATATTTTGAAGACATTATGCTATATCCTCTTAATTTTTTATTTTATCTCCAATGATCTTTTGTCAAGGAGTATACTATCGGTAATTGCCCGCCCCATCAACTATGTTGGGTACATTGTTATGGATTGCAATATTTTTTAATGATTTTTAATTCAAGTAAACATTTAAATTTGAGGTTAACCTGATCAAATAATAAAACATAACGCTCGGTTGGCCAGACAAGGCCTGCCCTTGAAATTATGAGTAAAAATGGTAAAATTGTCAACTATGTTAACTACCTGTCAAATAAGTTCCCTTTCGTAGTCACTTCGAGTTACGTCGAAATGACGACGAATGGGGTTCGCTTAGAAGCCTATCCTCTTCGAATATTAATAAAACGAGCCAATGGCAAGCAAATGCCATGGGTCTGCTGAATTTGCATAGCGTAACTCCGCCCCACAGTGTGGGTATATAAGGAAGTGAGCCGGCAACATGCAGATATGTTTTCGCTTTCGGAGCCAAGTTTATCCTTCACTCCACAAGCCATCCTGAGTATCATCTCTATTCCTCTTCGAGACGAGCTTCCCTCCAGGTGTTGGTGTGACAGCGAGTTCCAGCGAGTGCACATTCCCTGCGATCTGAGCAGTGATCTGCCAGTGTGTGTGTGTTCTCTCCCTGGTCGCTTCAGCATCTGCGGGGATTTCTCCTTCTCTCTAAAAGAGCAAAGCGCGTGGCACGTCTTTTTAAAGATGCATCGCCCGTGCCCTTCTGGTTGTGGTCACTGGCTGTCTGATTTAGATGGGCACAATCGCTGTTTTGCGTGTTTGGGCTTAGAGCACGCCAAAGCAGCGCTTGTGGATGACTCATGTTTTCATTGCGGAAACATGACCATCGCGACACTACGGTCGAGACTCAGTGATCTCGAAAGAGTGAGAGTCCCCTCATCCACACCCCGATCTACCCCCTCTAGTAATAGAGCTGGTACTTCGGCTGGTGGCCAGGGTGACCTGAGGGTGACGGTGTGGCAACAACAACCGACGATTCGTCCTCGGGCCACATCCCCCTCTCAAGTGCCGCAACCCGCGAGCCGACCAGATGATGCGCTCGATCAGTCCCGGCCAACGGTCGGCGGCGGACCGAGTGCGCCGTCTGGCGCTCCTAATGACGATGCTATGTCGATCACAGCATCACAAGGTGGGCAGGAGTCCTCGGGAGATGAGGGGTCGGCTGTGCTGCCGCCTCCGGGCGCGTCAGCATTGCCCGATCCTGATCCCGAGCTGACGGCCATGCTTTCCCGGGCAGCCGCGAGCATCGGGTTAGAGTGCAATCCGCCACCCTGCCCCGAGCGCTCGCGTCTGGACGATTGGTTTTTGGGCGCGGCCGCCGATTCACGTCGGCGTCCAACCCCAATGCCTTTCTTCCCGGATGTGCATGAGGAGGTCTCGAGGTCCTGGAAGACACCCTTGTCTTCCCGTGATCGCTCGGCGACCTCCTCCGCCTTTCCTCCTCTCGATCAGGCGGCTGTTTACGGGTACACTGGGGTGCCTATGGTTGAACGCTCTGTTGCGATGCAACTGTGTCCACAGAGTGCTTCTTCCCGTGGTGATCCTAAGCACCCCTCCAAGGCCTGTAGGTTTTCGTCGACCCTGGTGGCGAAGACCTATAGAGCTGCGGGGCAGGCAGCCGCCTCATTGCATGCCATGGCCACTCTGCAGGTCTACCAGGCCCAGATGCTCAGGGACATGCACGAGGGGAGGACTGACCCAGGGCTCTTCAATGAGCTGCGTGCCGCCACTGACCTCGCTCTCCGGGCGACGAAAGTGACCGCACGCTCCCTGGGCCAGGTGATGTCCACTAGTGTGGTCCAGGAGAGACACCTCTGGCTCAACCTGGCCGATATGAGGGACGCTGAGCGGACTCGTCTGCTTGACGCCCCCATATCCCAGGCTGGCCTCTTCGGCGGAGCGGTTGAAGATTTTGCCCAACAGTTTTCAACCGCCCAGAAGCAGACTGAGGCTATTCGTCATATTCTGCCCCGACGGCCCGCTGCTGCCTCCACCCAGCCGTCGGTTCAGACGCCTCAGCCTGCTCGCCGCCGAGGGCGCCCTCCCGCGGCTCCCGCCCCTCCCGCACGGCCCCAGCAGCAGCCTTCACCCGGGCCGCGTCGTGGAGGACGCCGCAGGCAGGCGCCCCAGCCCTCTCCAGCCCCGCGCCCCGCTAAACGCCAGGCCAAGCGGCGCTCCTGAGACGGGCTGCTCAGAGATGGCCATCAGTTCTTCTCAGGAGATGGTAGCAGGACCACTCCTTCCCCCGGTGGAGGGCCGGGGGAGAATCCTTTGTTCTCCACTCCCCGCTGCTCACCCACGGGTGGGCAGCACCCTAATGTGGTTAAAGAAAGAACTGATATCCCCATCTCTGAGCCCCCAGAAGGGAATGACAGTGCGCGCCGCCCACGGGCCCCGCCGCTCTCATCCCCTTCTGTCGCCAGACCCCTGCCAGAGCACGCCCCCGTGGAACGCTGGTCCTTCCCTGGCTCCCTCTGGCAGGACGCGGCTAATGACCGTGCCCCCACACCGGGCCGCTATGCCACCCACGTCCGGGCCGGTCATTCCGCTTCGCTGCACCCCCGCGGGGACGTCTGTCGTCCGCATGACCCCGCTGGCACAGTCCTTGGGAGCCTGGTTAGAGCTTCCCAACCTGTCCCGCTGGCTCGCGCGGACCATCAGGCTCGGCTATGCGATTCAGTTCGCGCGGTCTCCTCCCCGCTTCAGGGGAGTCCGCTTCACTATGGTCGGTGGCAATGCCCCTGTCATGAGAGCGGAGGTCGCCACCCTGCTGGCGAAGGGTGCGATCGAGACTGTCCCTCCAGCCGCAATGAGGTCCGGCTTCTACAGCCCCTACTTCATTGTCCCCAAGAAAACCGGTGGGTTACGACCAATCCTGGATCTGCGCGTCTTGAACCGTTCCCTTCACAGGCTTCCGTTCAAGATGCTCACGGCCAAGCGCATTTTCGAATGTGTGCAGCCACAGGATTGGTTTGCAGCGATCGACCTGAAGGACGCCTACTTTCATGTCTCCATTCTTCCTCGACACAGGCCGTTTCTACGGTTTGCTTTCGAGGGGCAGGCATACCAGTACGCGGTCCTCCCATTCGGGCTGGCCCTGTCTCCTCGCGTCTTCACGAAGGTCGTCGAGGCAGCCCTTGTGCCGCTACGGCAACACGGGGTTCGCATCCTGAATTATCTCGACGACTGGCTAATCCTAGCTCACTCTCGGGACCAGGTTTGCGAACACAGGGACCTAGTGCTCCGGCACCTAGTCCGTCTGGGCCTTCGGGTCAACTGGGAGAAGAGCAAACTTTGCCCCGTGCAGAGGATCTCTTTTCTCGGTATGGAAATCGACTCGGTCGCCATGTGCGCGCAGCTTACGAGCGAGCGCGCGCAGTCACTGCTGACTTGCCTGAGACAAATCCAGAGCAAGAGTGCGGTTCCACTGAAACTTTTTCAGAGGCTCCTGGGGCATATGGCATCTGCAGCCGCGGTAACGCCGCTCGGATTGCTTCATATGAGACCGCTTCAGCACTGGCTTCACGATCGAGTCCCGAGGTGGGCATGGCACCAGGGCAAGCTCCGAGTACCAGTTACTCCGACCTGCCATCAGACCTTCTCCCCGTGGACGAACCTCAGCTTTCTACGGGCCGGAGTGCCCTTAGAACGAGTTTCCAGGCATGTTGTTGTGTCAACGGATGCCTCCTCCACGGGCTGGGGTGCCATGTGCAATGGACATGCTGCCGCGGGCTCCTGGACAGGACCCCACCGCCTATGGCATGTCAATTGCCTCGAGTTGCTGGCAGTACGTCTCGCTCTGCACCGCTTCCGGGCGCTGCTCAAGAACCAGCACGTACTAGTCCGATCAGACAATACCGCGACAGTAGCGTACATCAACCGACAAGGTGGTCTACGCTCCCGCCGTATGTCGCAACTCGCCCGCCACCTCCTCTTATGGAGTCAGAAGCATCTGAGGTCGCTTCGAGCCATTTATATTCCGGGAGACCTGAACTGTGCAGCCGACGAGCTCTCACGGCTTCAGCCTCTTCCTGGAGAATGGAGACTCCATCCCCAGGCGGTCCAGCTGATTTGGGATCAGTTCGGGGACGCACAGGTAGACCTGTTTGCCTCCCACGACTCGTCCCACTGCGCCCAGTTTTACTCCCTGACCGAGGGCACGCTCGGCACGGACGCTCTGGCGCACAGCTGGCCCCGGGGCCTCCGCAAATATGCGTTTCCCCCAGTGAGCCTTCTTGCACAGACCCTGTGCAAGATCAGGGAGGACGAGGAGCAGGTCATATTGGTTGCGCCGCACTGGCCCACCCGAACCTGGTTCTCCGAACTTGTACTCCTCGCGACAGCACCTCCCTGGCCAATTCCTCTGAGGAAGGACCTCCTTTCTCAGGGACGGGGCACCCTTTGGCACCCTCGTCCCGATCTCTGGAACCTCCACGTGTGGCTCCTGGACGGGACGAGGCAGGTTTGAGTACCCTACCACCAGCGGTGGTGGCTACCATCACTTCCGCTAGAGCGTCGTCCACTAGACATGCCTACGCGTTGAAGTGGAACCTCTTCGTCTCTTGGTGCTCTTCTCACTCAGAAGACCCCAGATCATGCCCGATCAGTGTCGTGCTTTCCTTCCTGCAGGATGGGTTGGAGCGAAGGCTGTCTCCCTCCACCCTGAAAGTATATGTTGCCGCTATCGCCGCACATCACGACGCAGTTGATGGTAAGTCCGTGGGAAAGCACGACCTGGTCATCAGGTTCCTGAGAGGAGCGAGGAGACTACAGCCTCCTCGCCCTCCTCTCGTTCCCTCTTGGGACCTCTCAGTGGTACTAACTGCCCTGCAGAGTGCTCCCTTTGAGCCTCTGCAATCAGTGGAGCTTAAGTTCCTGTCAATTAAGACAGCGCTCCTGGTTGCTCTGGCCTCCATCAAGAGGGTAGGGGACCTGCACGCATTTTCTGTAGACGAAGCGTGCCTGGAATTCGGGCCGGCCTTTTCTCACGTGATCCTGAGACCCCGGCCTGGATATGTGCCCAAGGTTCCCACCACTCCCTTCCGGGACCAGGTGGTGAACCTGCAAGCGCTGCCCCTGGAGGAGGCAGACCCAGCCTTGGCATTGCTCTGTCCAGTACGCGCCCTCCGTGCTTACGTAGACAGAACGCAATGTTTCAGGACCTCAGACCAGCTCTTTGTCTGTTATGGTGGGAAGCTGAAGGGAAGGGCTCTCTCCAAGCAAAGGTTGTCTCACTGGATAGTGGACGCCATTGCTTTGGCTTACCAGCAGCAAGGTCGACCGTGCCCCCTTGGTGTGACGGCCCACTCCACCCGGAGTGTGGCCTCCTCTTGGGCTCTAGCGCATGGCGCCTCGCTAACAGACATCTGCAGAGCTGCAGGCTGGGCGACACCCAACACATTCGCCAGATTCTACAATCTCCGAGTGGAGCCAGTGTCCTCCCGAGTACTCGCTTCAACCAGCCGGTGCTAGGACCCGCTCAGGTGTCTTCGCTTGCTCGCCATTCCACTCCACGGACTGGATACGTGCGATATTCTCCTCAGGTGAGCCTGATAAGCCCTGAGTTCCTCCAGCGCTGTTGACGTCAACGCCAGAGTTATGCCTCCGGCAGCTTTCGCGTTGGCTAGGTGCCACCATGTGCATGGTTCCCCCGCTGGGCGACCCCCACGTGTGTATTTCCACTGTAAGCCTCCTTCGAGCATGTGTCTTTCCCTTGGCAAGCCAGTCTGCCACCCCTGGGGTTGAAATACTCCACCCTACGGGCTGGACACCCCAGTGTTATCCGTATGCACCCCCCTCCGGGTCATATGTGTTTTCTTAAGTCCCCCCCCTTCGGGCGGGCACTGATTGCATATTTCCACTGTGATATGCTTCCCAGTGTACCTTGGTATTCCTGTGTTAAGTAGGAGTCCTTCGTCCGTGCTAGTCTCACGACAGGGAGCTCAGACTTACGCAGGGCACTGGAAGACAGCCGAGGTGGCGTGATTGGACTGGGAACCCCATTCGTCGTCATTTCGACGTAACTCGAAGTGACTACGAAAGGGAACGTCTCGGTTACGGATGTAACCCTCGTTCCCTGAGTAGGGAACGGAGACGTTACGTCTTCCTGCCACTTCCGCTGTACCGCTGGAACAGCCTGAGTTCAGCTTGGCTCCTTCAGCGAAGAAACATATCTGCATGTTGCCGGCTCACTTCCTTATATACCCACACTGTGGGGCGGAGTTACGCTATGCAAATTCAGCAGACCCATGGCATTTGCTTGCCATTGGCTCGTTTTATTAATATTCGAAGAGGATAGGCTTCTAAGCGAACCCCATTCGTCGTCATTTCGACGTAACGTCTCCGTTCCCTACTCAGGGAACGAGGGTTACATCCGTAACCGAGACGTTACCCTGTAGAGCCAACTCTTGAATTAAATTGTTATGGCCCTACTGTGTGAATGTGTCCTCGTGTCCTCTGATGATAATTAATTATTTGTCATGGATTAGTTTTTAATCATAATTTAACCCTATATGTCTCAGAGGAGACTGAGTGTTGATGTGCATGAGGGTGAATCAGGATGAAGAAGGATTAAGGGATATTTGACTTATTTTAGCAAATTAACTATATTGTTTATTTGCAAGTGAAAACATAAGAGATCTTCACATGTAAATGACTTGAGTGTCATTGTAACAATGTGTCCAGTCAACTATGTTTCTTGTGTCAACTATGTTTTGACTGATAAAAAAAAACAAAAAACATTTTAAATAACTAGAATGCTGCTTTACAGCAGTTTATAGTTTACATCTACACGGACTGGAGTTTTGCATAATATCTCTTAAAACTGTCAAAACTATCTTTAAGGAAGATTTCTGATTACAAAATATTCTTGTCCTTAGTGAACATGCTGAGAATTTGACAATAATATCTACGAAACATAAAATTCCCAGAAGTCTTTAAATAACTACTGTGCATATGAAACTTTTAATATTTGAGTCACTTAAAGTTAATGTAGTGTCACTTAATAAGTGTATGTAGTGGCATACCGTTTGCTGGTAACAGAGTTAACAACCTTACCAGGGAACATTTTTTTTAATTTGTAATATCAAAATGGTGATATTGGCAACTAGCTGATGAGTTACACTGATAAAATATATAAAAATAAACCAATAGTTGTTTTATTAGGAAAGCATATTGTTTTTACACTTTTTTGCCGATGTGATATGTACCCTAAATTATAGAATGTATGTGAATGTGACAAGTTTACTTACCGGATCTTTTTACCTTGATACTTGCAGCACGTAAGAAGCAAACAACATACATAATCCATCATAAGGGGCTTTGACATTCCTCTGTGCCTGTGCAAACCTTGTTTAAGATGCACGCTGCACATGCTGAATGGGCAAGAAAAGTTACTAAGGAAAAGTTAGTTATTGAAAGTGTACAACCCTCTTGTGCTGCATTGCACACCCCTTTATTCACTGGGCTGCATTGAATTCTGAAGGGTGCATTGAAACTGAAACAACTTTTTCTGGCGCGTTTTAATGGCGTCGTCACTTCTTCAAAGATAAGGCCACATTGGTGATAATGTTTTTGTCACATGCAAAGCAGAGTACATGCACAGTATGTCCTCAGATAATAATTTTGCATGTCCCGTGAGGTGGATAAGGTTAATATTTGCTCATTTTATGGTCTCAGTTGCTTTTTACACTTCGTTTTATTATTCCTTTGATAAAAGTTCAATCCAGCTTAGTGCTATAAGTGCATATATTCATCACCGTCTGAATGAAGGATATCTTTGGTTTTCCTTGCATACTACTGCTACTTAAAGGGATAGATCACCCATAAATGAGACGCACCCACATGTTTTTCTGACCCCGTTATTCCGTCAATGCGATTAGTGCGTTATATTCCGAGTCTTCGGAAATCAGACGATAGCTTTTGCGAGAAACAGACTGAAAGCTGTTATTGGCTCATAATCTTCACCTCCTAATTTGTGTTTATGCTCAAATAAAAAAATTGTGCCTTTCATTATTGGTGCATCATGTCGCTGATATAAATGCCATCGGTGTTCATATATCACGTGACCAGTTGTTATGCTGCAAGTTACATCTTTTTTACATCTAAAAAGAAAGATTATTAGTAGACAATACTTTACCAGTATTTTTATACATTTTAAAATCCTTTTAATATAAATCACCTGTTTTGTTGAATGTAAAAATGAAGCTCAGCCTCAAACCATCTGTAATTTAGTTTGTTTGTGCTAAAGAAATTATATGAGAGTATGAGTTATAGGAGAAATATGAGAAATTTGAGTGCCATTTTTCAGACGCTTTTATCCATAGCGACTTAGAAGGTTTGTATTTTATCTGATCATGCATATGACTTTGGTGTTGTTAGTTTTGTTATACAGGGTTGGAATTACATAGATGCAAGTAATTGATGAGAAAATGTCAATTTTCTCATCAATTTAAAAAAATGTCAATTTTTTAATAATAAATACATATTTAAACTTATGCATACGCCAATAGATTGTATAATTAGATCAGTGTTATATAAGTATTATTTATATACTATTGTGGCATTTATTAATATTTCGAATTGGCTTTTATTTTGATTGTAGTTTAAGTTTTAGTAATTTTGTTATGTGCCTTAGTAGTTTTTAATTTTTCTATTTAGCTTTAATTTAGTTGAAATTTAATGAAATGAAAGTTTAAATGGAGTTCTTATAAAGCCTCTCTTCGTTCTTTAGTCTTTGTTGCTCAAAACCACACAAATGTCATAGGAACCATTCAAAGACCACATCACACTGTGATTTAGTCACTGCGCTAATGGTCCTTAGATTGGCTTAAATGGTTAGTGTAAGATGTAATTTAGGGCACAGTGGCTTCAGTCATTGGTTATCTGTAGAGTGGTTTCACTGCGCTGGACAGCAAGGCCTTTGTCTTTGAGAGGGCAGGCAAAAAAAGAAGTGGGTCGTTGTCCTGTGCAGTTTTATGTCCTGGTGTTGCATAGGGTGGGTATGAGGGGGCAGGGGATGGCACCGGGGGATGGTGGATACCAGCAGGACAAGCCTGTCTGACTGGCACAGCCTGCCTGTTGATCATAGAGATGGGCACCAAAGTAGACCACAGTGGCCTTAAAACGATTTAGATACTCAATTTACACTTAAAAATGTAATTGCACCGAGATAACATTCATGATGTCAAAATGTACGTTTCTGAGTTGCCTTGCAATAATCACCTGGTCCACAAAGTCATTTCAATGAAAGTCTGTTTCTGCCACATAAGACAAAAAGTCATAAAACCTCGAAATTATGAATTTAAAAAGTCAGTTGATATTAATCAAAATTATGAGATATAAAGGTCATAATAGGAGTGCGATTTTTATCTATTAATAATTAGACTTTTAATATCAACTGAATGTTTTTCTACTGAGTTTTGTCATAATTATTCTTAATATTTCACCATTTCAAAATTGCATATTGAGTGATTTAACTGAGCAAACATTAACAGTTGACTCACTGGAAAGGGTACATTTCTAAAAAGGTAGTGTTGTAGTTCTCGAGACCGGTCTTAAGACCATTTTTTGAGGTCTTGATCTTGATCTTGTCTGATTTGTTCTCGGTCTCTGGATTGAGGATTTTGGATTTTATTTCAAGACCACAGCTGCGGAGCTATCGCTAAATTGCCGTTGCATTTTCTGATTTATTTGTTAACATCATAATGGAATTGGATCCTAAACTTTCTGCTTCAAATGCAATCAATAACTTATTTCTAATTTCATTTATTATGTTACTATTGTGCCGGGTCTGAAATTAACAAGTAATTGTGTCAAAAATGTCACCAAAATTAATACAAAATTCCCACAAAATTCAAGATATGATTGCAGAAAAGTATCTTGATATTTATTTTATAACATATATAATAATTAAGCAATATCACGAGCAAGAGGGCTGTTTTCACAAATATGAACACAATGCAAAGTGATATAGATTTTATACAAATGTTCAGTAAACAAAATGTTATTTTTAAAACATTAATCTCAACATTATTTATCCATTTGTAATTGTATCAATTCAGATGAACCTCTGTGCCACCTCTGCTGTGAAGAGATTCATTTTGTTGTTAGTGATTTCATTTGATTAGTAACAGCTTTATAGTGTCTTATTATTCTAATTGTAATAGTTGATTAATAATAAGACATTTCTCAGGCAGTAAATGTGAATCTTTAGGAATGTTAGTCTGGTCTTGGTCTCGACTTGGTCCACAACACTACTAAAATTTGTAAATCTAAAATGTCTAGTATGTTTCCCTTTGACTTGATAACTAGAAGGCAAACAAAGTTTCTCTGATGACCTTACAGATGGACAAAAGGTTGTTTTCAGTATCACAATAACACTTCATCTTACAGAATTACAATCAATGCTCTATTTTAGTCAAGGTTATCCTTCCAGTTACGAGGATGAGAAAAATACAAAGTATCCTGTTCTCAAAGTCAAACCCTGCATTCATGTGTTTGTAACTATATAGACCAGTGCAGAATTTGAAATCAAAGACACGGAGTAAGGACCAGCAAAGGTCACAGAAACAGCGTGAAGTGAATTTTTTCCGCACATGTTCCTGATTGGTTTCACTCTTGTTTCCAGCTGTCGGGCTCAGTGGTGTTGGCTGTGGGATTATGGTTGAGGTTTGACCCAGCCACGGCCAACCTCTTAGCCGAAAATGATGCCCCTGAACACTTCTTCATTGGTGAGTTGCAAAAATTTTTTGAAGCCCACAGCAAATGTTTACATAACAATTTTGTAGGTTTCATAAACATAATCATTAGGGCTGTAATCAACCAAAGAAAATCTTGGTCGACTGAAGTCCTGAAATTTTTGACTAAAAATCTACTAAAAATGACGTTAGGAAAAATAACTTTAAAATTTATTTTTAATATGTATAATTTTTGTCATATGTATTATAATAACTGACAGACAGAGCGAGGCTGAACATAGGAGAGTAGCTTTGCGGCTGAGACACGAATAGACTATTTTACTTTTACTCTTAAACACAAAAGGCACATCCACTTTAATCAAGATCAACCAGATCAAGAGCAGAAACGAAATAAAGTGCATATCTGAAAAATAAAGCATAGGCTCAAAACTAATACAAACAGTGGGCACAGTGCATTGCGCATTAGGCTCCAAATAAAAATAAAATAATAAAGTGCCCAAATCCAATATATAATACTAGAAATAAATTTGCAGTTTGCACAATTATAAAAGGGAACCATAAAAGTAGGATACAACATGTTATTCATCATGGACATGTTTGTCGTCGAGCTGTGATATGCAAACTGTTGCTTGCTAAATTTGCATCCGACTTTTTCCCCGTTTTCTATTTTTTTAAAATGCTGCCACACTGCCAATGTCTTTGTTGACATGGTAGAAGAGGACTGACTATGAACGGACTACTTTCTTCAATCTGTCTCTCTTCTCCGGTGGGTTCGGCTAATCCAAAAGAAGTGAAAACAAGGGGGGTGTTCTGAAGACACCTGATGAAATGAACGCGGCAAAACTACACTGTAAATATATGAATAGGAGAAACTGTTAAAAAGGGGCCATGTGACTGAGTATAAAATGACTAACCACAGTTTCCTTTCTTTTTCTGTACCATTTAGGAGTGCGTTTATCTGAAATAGCAAAATAAAGGAAAAAAAACATGCAAGAAAAATAATTGCACAGCAGTTTTGGCCAGTGTTAATTTAGCTTTAATTTCATTTTAGTCAATTTAGTAATTACGAAATTTGTGCAGACATTGTAATCTAAATTTCTGTCCCTCTAAAACCTAAGAAAACAGAGCAAAATATTTTGTAAACACGACAGAGACTGAAATAAACCTTTGCACCCTGACTTTTGTTGCATAAAGCCAGCCAATCAGATTAGATCTCACAAGATTAAAAAAACGTACATAAAATTCAAGGACACTAGGTTTATTCTTGCCTATTTATTGGGAAAATCTTTGGAAAGCCAAAATGATATGTAGCGCGCGCCCCATTCATTGACCACAATATAAACATTCACAGCGCTGTCTAGAGAATCAGCTTGCTGACGATTCTGGAATTTTGGTCAAATACAGGCTATTTTTGCTCTACAATACGCTTCAAATGATTATTCATATATGTAAATATGCATTACTTTAATGATATAGGCGATGTAGCTGTTGTGAAATAACTAATAAAGCATACCCGTCACAGCAGCAATCGTTCTCCTCCGTCATTTTTATAGTTTATGGCACGCTCAACTCAGGAACTCGGGTATCAAAATTATCCCCGAGATTCCCAGTGGTACATACAACATGAGAGGATCATGTCCTATTTTAAATAGCAAACTCATATTTACGATAATTCTGATTGCATGTGTCGTGAAGGCAGCATTAATTCTACCATGGTACGTTATCTGTTTATTAATCACAAAGTACAGAAACTGTCATAAAGAAACCCATACTGTACCTCACAGTTTCATAAATAAGCACAACACCAATGCCTATTAACAAAGCACCGGCAATTTCAAGCTGGAATTTCCCATCTGCATCATGGAGGCCTAATGGCCTGTGTAATGGCGTATCTGATATTGGTTTTAGCTGTGATGAATGAGCAGGGACACTGATAGTTCTTGCTAATAGCTAAACCTGATTTCTCATAGGGGAAGGCGTGTAACCGGTGTCGGTTAATTATAAAAACGTAATTTCCCCTTTAGCTCCGGTTTAGTCCCCAGAGCAGCCGTTTGGTGAGCTGCTGTTGGTCGGAAAGCTGGTCTCAACATATACCTCATTGGTCTTGCAGAAGAGTCAAGAGTGGTGCAGTAATTGGTTTATTTATAATGGTTAGGGTGTTGATAGGTGTCACTAGTTGTAGAACTGTGTTTAAGGGCCTTTATTTGCACATTAATAACCCGGCTTCCTGCTGTTTCTCTTCTGGTGGCAGCAATGACACGATCTATATGGGATCTAACTGCTGTCCCGAGCTACATAATGGACTAACAACTACTTTGCAAGTGCTAAACACAATGATCATGAAACAAATTCCAATACTGGGTCTTGACATCATATGCTGAGATACCCAGACACTGAAGCTGATCAACACTGGTATATCCTAAGGCAGAAACGTTTCAATGATGTCTCGGCGACAGGACAGAGCGATAATAAAAAAAAAGAAGAAGTGAGAGATGCTCTGTGGATTCATCTACACCATAATATAACAAGCATTTCCTGGCAATATGTTTATGCTTGGAACAAACAGTTTCTACCCAGTAACAGAAGAATATCACTTGGCAAACAACTATGTGCTATGAAGCTAATGCAGCAGATGCTGGAGACAAAAACAGGAAGCAAGATGAAGATTTCAGCAAAAACACATATTATATATAACACTAGGATATTTTATTTCCGTATGAAACACAACTCGGATATTTTCTTTATTTATTAACTCAGACTTCTTAACTAAAGATATTTCAGATATATGCAGTATTTACCAGATGTAAATTACACTTACAGGTGAAACTCGCAAATGTAGAATATCGTGCAAAAGTTCATTTATTTCAGTAATTCAACTTAAAAGGTGAAACTAATATATTATATAGACTCATTACACGCAAAGTGAGATATTTCAAGCCTTTATTTGTTATAATTTTAATGATTATGGCTTACAGTTTATGAAAACCCAAATTCAAAATTTTGAATTTTGAAAAACAAAACAAAATTCAAAATCATAGCTGTAAGCCATTATCAAAATGATAACAAATAAAGGCTTAAAATATCTCACTTTGCATGTGAGTCTATATAATATATTAGTTTCACCTTTTAAGTTGAATTACTGAAATAAATTAACTTTTGCACCATATTCAAATTTTTCAACTTTCACCTGTATTTTAGTCATATAAGTGGTGGGAAAAAGTTTTAAAATCTATTGCATCTAAGTATATGTTTAAATAGATTTGTGATGCATCAGTAAACGGATGATTGGGCTTTTTGAGCGAGCTAAAATCTTAACATTAGACTTTTTTTCATATTTTCAAAGACTAGACTATTAAAAACTAGTAAAGAGTTACTGGCGAAATGTTTTTATAAAAATGTACTTTATACTGTATGTGAAAATTATACCACATTTTTAAAGTTAATTTTTGCACATATATATATTAATTTAGTATTTTTTAAATTTATAAAATAAGATAATTGGATACATTGTTATATAAAGTGCCGTCCTTCTCCTAGACGATATAGTTATGTTACTCTATCTAGTGCTAAGGTTAGTTATGGGTCTACGCATCATAGCTGTTGCTATATCATGCATTTATAATTCCAGTGGACACTGACAGCATGTGATCTTTCTGTAAACATCTTTGCAGAAGACTCGAGGCTTTCCATTTGCTCATCTTCTTGCTGTTGATGTTCTTGCATCATTGGTAAACAACAATTGCCCATTTTCCGGGCTGTCAAGTAATGAATTGACTGAGTCCTGGCATGTTGAAGAGAGAGCTCTCTGCCCATTTAGAGATGTTCAGTGTTTATAGTATAAGGAGAGCAGGAGGGCTGTTTATATGAAATGTCAGCTTGTTTTCCATCCATTTGGCAATTAGGAAGTCAAGAGTAGAGGAGGCTTGGTGTTTTTAGCTCGCTGAACTCACAGAGGACTCGTGTCAAACCTCCTTTGTTCTGTCCTCGGAAAACAACATTATTTTTTCCCTGGGGGATCAATTATTGTGGGTTGTGATGCTTGTCTTCCTTTAGCCTTAATAAAACCTCGGCAAAGCTTCAGCTCTGTGCTTTCTGGCAAGCCTTTTGGCCTTTTTGACTCCTTCGAGGATGGAAATGTCAGTGGAGTCATATCTGAAATGTAAACCTGTGTACACGGCTATGTACAGTTGGCTATTCATTTATAGTCTGCCACTAAACAACAGGGATTGTAGCATATTTATCTGCGTTTAGCTTCACCAGGCCCTCAGATTTCGCTCTAGTTGATCTTTTTCCATTAATTAGTATGGCTCTAGCTTGTCTAAAGTGGCAAGGGAAAGCAGTTGTTCGCGAGGCAGACTGTGCCATCCTAGCAACGGCGGTCTCAAGTGAGTGTGGCACAGCAGACGTGTCAGCGCCCTGCGTCTGGGGTGGCTGAATTGTTGCTATGGTGAGATAATTGGCAGGAAGAGGAGAATGACAACAAGATATGAAGATCCCGTAATCATGAATCTCCAAAATAGACCTGAAATGTTATGTCTTTAACTACAGTTTCACATTTTCTAAAGAGAATTAGAGTGCTGTTTGCTCATGCAAAACCCGCTGCCACAATGTGCAACTGTTGTGCATTGCTAGGGTGTTTTAGGCGGTTTATACTTTATATGTGACCCTGGACCACAAAACCAGTCACATGGGTCACAATTTCGAAATTGAGATTTATACATCATATGAAAGCTGAATAAATAAGCTATCACGTGGTGTGTGATTTGTTAGGATAGGATAATATTTGGTTGAGAGAGATACAACTATTTTAAAATCTGGAATCTGAGGGTGCAAAAAAATCAAAATATTGAGAAAATCGCCTTTAAAGTTGTGCATTTATGTTCACGATTGTGCTGCATTCACTCACAAAAATACATGTTTTATATATTTACAGTAGGAAATTTACAAAATACCTTCATGGACCGTGATCTTTACTTAATATCCTAATGATTTTTGGCATAAAAGAAAGATCGATAATTTTGACCCATACAATGTATTGTTGGCTATTGCCACAGATATACCCGTGCGACTCGTCACATATGAACATATGGCCATTTTATGCATATATACCGGTATATACTGCATGTGTGTGATCGAGATGACCAGTGAAAACGGCTGCAGGGTAAGGTTTGCCCTTAACTGTTTTGGGAAAAATAAAATCATGCCGGTAAATACGATTAAGGCCTCAGCAACGGTTAAGCTTGTGTTGTGGTGTCTCTGTATGTGTTGTTCACACAAAGACTGTTTCTGCTGAGCCGAGGCCTTTGACACTGGTTGTTGGAGATATGCGAGGAGGCGTAATTCACCCATTCTCAAACTTCTCACTTCCCTGGCCTGCATAGGACATGCAAAACACAAGAATTGTGTTTTTGTGTAGGATTGTAGTTTACATTGAGTGGGAAAGTACCCAACACAGGGTGATTTTGATTTTGACCATCTGTCAGGAAATGCCTACAGAACCTTCATAAAATTAGAATCAGTTGCTTTCACTCTCAGTCATCTAAAAGTACACCTGGGTCCACATTATTTTCATTTATATGTCATCTGTATATGAGCACTTTTACAGTTGAAATTAAAAATGATTGTATTTCCTATTCATGTTCTGCCATCATCTGGTCATATAATGAACTGCACGCTGGGATTTTCTAGGACTAACTGTCAACATTGCAATACTCTGTTCTCCCCGCAGCGGTGTACATCTTGATCGGAGCAGGAGGTGTCATGATGTTGGTGGGGTTCTTCGGTTGCTTTGGGGCCGTGAGAGAGTCACAGTGTCTTCTGGGATCGGTGGGTAAGAACTAGAGGTGTTCTCGGGTCCTAAGATCTGTACCTGACCCGAATCGACTCAAATCACTTCTTACCCAAACCTGATGTGCATCAATTCATTTAAAAAAAGAAAAACCTGACCCGATAAAATTAGGCTTGAGACCCGAGACCTTTTTTTTCAAACCCGATGCCCTGCGTAGTGGTTGAGTGAGGACTTTTTCCACCGGGTATGACGGACCAAAATAAGAGACAACAAATAAGAAACACCACGGCAGGTGTAGATTTAAAAATATGCACGTCTTTGTAGCTTACAAACGTTTGCGTTAGCTGTTTTCACTAATTGTTTTGTTTGAGAAAAAACACCAAAATATACAGTTATGGTTTCATTTTTGTTAATTTGATTTGATTTGATTTGACGGCCAAAACGAAAAATGAAAAGTTGGCATATTTTGAAAGAATTCGGGTATTCTCAGGTTATATCTATAAAAGCACATATATTTAAAAGTACCCAAGACCAGAGGCTACTAATATCACACCCGACCCGTGTCCGAGGCACTTGTCAAAGTTTGGACTCGAACCAAGTCGGGTTTTCGGATCAAAATGGACCCGTGAACACCGCTAGTACAAACTACGCCACAATAAATGAAGAAATACCCTGAAAATCACTATTTCTGTATTACTGTACTAATCACTCTCTCTAAAAAGTATTGCATTACTTATTACTAATTATTTTCCAAATAAAATCCCACATTGAACAATACAAGGATAAACCTGTTGAATTGCGATTAGCATTGAAAAACTAAAGTGAAGTCTCTTCTGTAGTTTTTTGCTTGCCTTCTGGTGATCTTTGGGGCAGAGGTCGCTGCCGGAGTCTTTGGCCTTTTGAATAAGGAAAAGGTATTTCATGCACCGTGTCAGCCATTTTATTGAGCATAAATATGAAATAAACTTTCATGCAATAATGACCTGATTCTCACACATGTGTTTCTAGATCATTAGTGATGTACAAAACTACTATGAGTCCACTCTGGAAAATGAAAACGGGACTGCTATTGCCTCCATGTATCACAAAGTGGTCAGTCGAGCATTTGATTTAGTAAATGATCTGTGGCCATAGTGTCTGTGTGGATGTAATGTCTGTCCTTATTTCACAGCTGGAGTGCTGTGGCACTGAATCTTCTCGCCCTCCTGATCTGTGCAATGAAGACAGTCCTAACACGGTAAGTTAAAATGCACCTCTGCCACTTCATCTGCTTGGAATCTCTTGAATTAGTTGAAGAGAAACATTACTTTTTGACACACGTTTCAATGCCAGGTGATTTGAGATGATTTGCCATCCATAATTATTTCTGTATAGGCCACGAAGCTCTATTATTTTTCATTATTTTATAAAAAATAAAAAATAAATATATACTGTGCAACAGTAATGAGAAATTTTGTCGATTTCCGTGCTACCCCCACCCACAGTTAAATTACATCGGTCCAAAATTCCACTCCACATGTTTATTAAATATCAGATGTGTTCTGATTCACTGAGATTGTGGTGTGTCTCTCTGCGTTGCTTTTAAAGGAACACTCCACTTTTTTTGGAAATAGGCTCATTTTCCAACTCCCCTAGAGTTAAACGGTTGAGTTTTACCGTTTTCGAATCCATTCTGTCGATCTCCGGGTCTGGCGGTAGCACTTTTAGCGTAGCTTAGCATAGATCATTGAATCTGATTAGACCGTTAGCATCTCTCTCAAAAAAATGACCAAAGAGTTTTGATATTTTTCCTCTTTAAAACTTGACTCTTCTGTAGTTACATCGTGTACTGAGACCAACAGAAAATGAAAAGTTGAGATTTTCTAGGCCAATATGTTCTATGCCAATATGCACAGTTCCTTGATTATTACGCAGGAATGAGAGGATAGTTCCTAGTCATAAGGACATCTTTCATACTCGATGAGCAGTTCTGACACTGACCCGTAGGTGGCAGCCATGTTGCTCTGCACGGGGTAAAGAAAGGGAGGGAGGGCCGCAGACCAGTGGAGGGAGAAGGTAAGAGGGGCTTAGAGAGAGAAATGAAGCAGACAGCGGCAAGATGTCCAATGAGTCACTTGATCCGATAAGCCCACAGGGGCACAAAGGCGCCAGTTTTTTATTTATAGCTGTCACGAAAGCACATTGATCGGCTGAGAAACATGATGTCACATTGTGCTTCAGTTGTGAAGTTCATACTGTCAGTTGATCCCAATCAGCAAAGCACATTAGAAAGAAGATACCGCAACAGCGTGTTAACAGTGCTTACAATGGCTGTAGCCTATAAAAAATGACTACTATTCAGGTGTGTGTGTGTGCGTGTGTGTGTGTGAATATACACTGCCGTTCGAAAGTCTTGGGTTGGTAAGATATGATCAGGGAAGCCACTGTGGAAACGAAATACGCAATCTTGGCATTTCCATCTAGTTTTTTTTGGGTTTTTTTTATCAACATAAATACGGTTATGCGTTACAATGATTTTTTTTTACATTGTTTATGGATTTTTATGCACGACACAGCAAAGCTTTTTGGCAACGAAGATGTGATATAAAACACTAATATTCAATTAACTAATTGATCATAATAATAATTATTAGTTATAAATGGTGTGCACATCTCTGCTATTTTACAACAGCTTTGGTGGCTCGTCCAATCAGATGTCAGAGCCAGAGCTATTCGTTTTATAAGAGCTAAATCAGTAGAGGCGAACAGATGTTGTGTTTATATATTGTTCTAACATCAGTTTGCCAAACTCATCTAATGTTCTTTTTAAATGCTTTCAAGTATTGCATTAAAGCTATCGAAGACTTCTTCAATGAAAAACTCTTCATAATTGGATACGTTGGGATTGGCATTGCTGGAATAATGGTAAGAATATGAAACCAACAAACTTCTTTTTGCAAAATGTTATGCTTAGTCAAGTCAAAGTTGAGCTTAGCTTTCTAGTATAGAAAAGACACTTGGTTTGATATTATGTAATGCTTAAGTGTGCCTTAAGTGTTCAAATGCTTTTTGGGAACACTAGCCTGTATTATCTGAAGATTTCCTCTGTTTTAACAGATCATTGGCATGATCTTCAGCATGGTTCTTTGCTGCGCCATTCGAAACAGCAGAGAAGTTATTTAGGCGCCTCACAGTTCCCCTCTCGCCCAGTTGGACTGTTTCAAAGCCCACCTTCTTCGACCTCATCGGACCATCACAGTCAGGCTTGGGAGCAGGGCGGAGGAACTCCCATGAGGCAGTGTGGGTCTTGTGGTACTGTTTTGTGAACAGCATTCTGTTTGTCTTTTCTGATCCTTGCATTGTTTGAAGATGACCACTGCATGGACTGCTATTGTAACCCAATTAACATTTACATTTCTTTTGTCTTTATCACTGAATCATTACAAGGGGTACATAGTGTACATCTCTCTTTTTTCAAACTTGCTCTCGCTTAATAGAGAGTTCTCACATCTTGAGTCCTTCTTCGGTCCAGACTTTCACAGTGAACTGGCCATTTTCTTACTGATGTAAATAAGCTTTCTGATGCCTCTTATTGATCAACTTATTTTCATGTTATTTATTGTGTGAAGTAGACCAGGTTTTCTGTGCTAATAGATAATGGGTCATATGTTTGTGTTTTGCTGGTGATTTAATATTTGGTTATTGTAATTTTGCAACATCATATAGATACTGAATGAAGCCAAGGAGTGGAAGAGTGTGATTACTGATTAATGACCTCTGACGCAGATTGTCACACTAAAGTCAGCATGAACTCAAAATCAAACCTATTTTATTTAGTAACACTTCCTGGTTCTATTGTGAAAGATTCATGAGTGCATGATATTCCAAAGAAAAACAATTAGCTTCATAATTGTACATCAAAATATAGACTTGCTCTCTCTCTGGAACCTTTTGAGTTTGCTGCTATTGTCTAGGCCATTGGTTAATGTTAAGTAATAAATCCCTAATTAGGTTACTTTTTTTTAAATCTTGCCAGTAGTAATTTAATGTTGATAAATAGTAATGTAATAAATATTACAGCAGTAATAGCAAATATATATTTTGTAAAAAATTGAGTTACTGCTGAGAGGAAACAATCTTCAAACTCAATGTTCTGCTCTTAAACATGTTTTCATTCATTTTTACTTTTTTCCAAGTGTCACTGTTTAAGTGGTTAATGCACATTACCTTCCTCGCTTGGCTGATTTTGAATCTGTAGAGCTTTTAGGGAGATCAACAAATGTAATTTGCAATATTACTGTAAAATTGCACAAAAGGAGCCAAATCAAAATTATATCTAAATTCTTCAGCCATTGTTTGTCTTCTGTTCAAGAATATGACCTAATCGTTTTATTGATTGATGTGCCTTTACAACTGACAAAGCCCCATTATAAACGTGTTTGCAGTTCCAGTAATATGCACATTTGGGTTTGTAGTTCCTCAATTTAAGTAGTTTTTTTTTTTTTTTACTCTTTTATAGCATTGTGTTGCATGTAAATGGCTTTGAAATGAGAAAATATGGTCACAGGTCAATAAACCCTGAACAACATTAAAACAGAACTCACAAGTATACATTTGCTTTTTTATTTTTGCAATGTTGAATAAAACCATTTCCATTGAACAGAAATGAATACATGTTGCACTGAAGTGTCATTGTCGGTAGATGTTAATACTGTAGTCAAAGCATCATAGCACTTCAATATATAGCCTTTTGTTCAAGGCTGGGTCCCTCAAACTCTGCAAAAAGTTTGTCCATTGTATTCATTTAAGGCAAACACATGACCTGAAAATATTGACCTACGCTTTGAGATTAGAAATCTCAGGAAGCTACAGTTGTAACATGTGCTGGGCCATGTAACGGAAGGAAATGCAATACAATGCATGTCTACAAAATATTGCATAAATACGATATGCATCAAATGTTGGTCTGTTTTAGGAAACCATCAAGATAATCCTGAATGTTAGACTGCACCTCACATACTTTACCCAAATCAGTTTAAAACCCAAAATGGTGCAAGATGGAGAGAATGTTCATCAACGGAATAAAAGCCAATGACATTTCCTAAAACTATTAACAATTTAGAGTTACAAGGTCTGAAAGCTTCAAAACATTAAGTAACCCAATTGTTTAGACACTGAAAACAGTAACAGAAATATTTGAATTCTGAGTTGGAAAAAAGACAGACAAAGCAAGTATTAATGCAAGAAGAATTGTACAAAGTGAATAGATGGGGGAAAAAGTCAACAAAAACATTAGTGTCATTACAGCAACACCAGTCTTCCTCATTGAGGGGAAACTTTCACATTTGCTTCTAGAAAATGTAAGCACATCATAAGCGCTCTCCTCCAGACATATCCTTACCAACAAGTGCAAAATGTTGGCTACAGCCCATCAAAGAAGCTTGTAAACCATCGAGGAAGTGCGGTAAGGCTGGATAAACTCACAGGAACTTAACCAGAGTAGAAGCCGTTGTCGTTCTCGACAACTTTACCATCTTGATTAATGTTTATCTTTTCTTGTAAATGTACAGTTGGATGTGTAGCTGCCACAGTCTTGGTCGACTCAGAGGTATTTGTGTCTGTTCAGTCAGAGATTAGCTTTAGAGGGGACTGGCTCATGATAAACTCTCCCACACCGATGAAGTACATGACCTGCACGATGCCGAACAGCGGCGCGATGACCAGAGCCCTGCAACCCGCTCCCTTCAGGAATGCAGACGGCCCTTCTCGCCTGAAGATCTTGCTGTAGGAACAAAGAAACGAGCAAAGGTCACACACAGTAGATGATATACTCATTCCAGAATTACAAATCAGTTAAATTGTAACATTTAAAACAAGTAATGGGACTGATGCATCACCTGAAACAGTCAATTATGCCACTGTAGGTTTCCTCATTGGCTCCTTTGTTCAGAGACTGCAGCCTGGTCTTAACCACTGTTAAAAACAAAATACAAGGTGAGCATGTGCATTTCCATTTAAAAGTGTACCAACGAGATGGGGCTTAAGAGGACAAAAAAAAGAAGCTTACCATCACATGGGTTAACAGCAACAGCAGCTGTGGAGCCCGCAACACATCCAGAGATGAATGACCAATAAAATGGTGCCGCATCTTCAGAGGAGGGCTTACCCAACTTGTTCAAATTTGCAAAGAGTGGGAAGTAAATCATCGAGAAAGGTACGTCTCTAAATTGGAGAAGAAGAGAAAACAAAAAGTTGCATTTATGTTCTCATTATTGTGAATGTTTGCATTTAACAGTCACAGTAAAGATTTTACAATGCATTACCTCAATAGAGTTGCTCCAAGTCCTTTGTAGAGCCCCTGAATGCCTTGAGTGTGCAGTAACTCTCGTGCGATCTGGGTGGCAGATATGGCCCGGTGTGAGGTGCTGGGTATCACATTGTAGGAGCGACTCAGCACTGTGTTTGTGGTGGCCAGTCTATTGGGAGGGATGATGCCTGGTTTTCTCTGCTGTGCGGCTGTAAAAACGATCAGAAAAGTTGTTCCGAGTGAGTAATAACTAAAAAAATATATATTTTTTTTATTATTATTATGTAGCACTTTGGGATTTACTTAATACATTTAATTTTATAATGCACTTTATATTTATTATTATTAATAAGGGATAATGTTGATCATTATTGCTAAATAACCCCAACAAGGTGATCAGAACCCCATGCTGATGGAGTTTATTTTTTACAATAATTACTAACTACATTACCACACCAAAATAAATGGACAAGAAATTGATGCAACTAACCAATCAGAATAAAGAACTATATTTTAGGGCTATACAATTGATTGTAATTGATTTTCGGTTTCGGATTTTAACGATTATGAAAACAAGATAAAAGTTAAATGGTTATTGTGCCACTGCCAAATTCAGTCCAGCGTACCTTCCTTCTCCTTCACAGCAGTGCGCTTTCTTCCTGCCTACAAGCCCAAACTTGACATCCAAATAAGTGAGTGTTGTAAAATGCAGTCTACTGTTGCTAAACTGCGGGACATGTTTGATATTAAACGGTTATTAAAAGGGCATTAAGCACAAAAGACACTGTTCCCCAGGTTACTTTCTGTGTGCGGAATGTGGATAAACAAACGGATAAACAATCCTTTTTGGAGAGAATTCATGTAAAAAGTGAGTCGTGTCTTAAGTAAACGTACACAGTTAAGAAAGAGAACGTGTGTGTAACAGTATATTGGATCCGTGCATTAGCTCTTAAAGTGACTGCAGCCTAATAAACCTGCAGCAGCCTGTCATTAAAGATAATAAAACAACAAATGACAAAGGAAAAATCACTCACTGATCTTGACTGAATAACTTAAGCTTAATTAATCAATATTTAATGTGTACAGTATGACTATGCAATGTTACATGACGTGTTGTATTACATGATTATATTTGTTTTATATATTATCTGAATACCACTGTTTGTACATATTCCTGAAAAAAGTAACTATTTTGTTCATTCGAAATTTCGCACTGTTGTATTTTTTTCAGTTTTGTTTGTAATTAGTTTGTTTTTATTGTATTGCTAACAATTTACTCGTCTTGTGTAATTATTATGAGGACCTTTTTCTTACATTAGTTAACCTATTATTAGTTTACCTAGTATTAGTTTATGTTGAAGTAATTGTGAAATTTCACAATTTAAAATTACTTATGATCAAAGTCTTTTCACAATATTGCATATAAAAATAATCGTGATTTCAATATAGACCAAAATAATCATGATTACTATTTTTGCCATAATAGAGCAGCCCTACTAGATTTCACTGCTCCAATAAGCACAGAAAGGAAATCCTACCTAATCTCCCAGCATCCTGTAGTTGAATTTTCAGCATCTCCATTGGAGTAGTGATGACAACCTGGCACATGCCAGCAGCACATCCAGCCAACATCTCTTTAAATACAGTCAGCCCTCTCCTGTAACAAACAAGGCAATGCTTATATAACAGCACAGATGTTATATTGTAATTGTTAAATAAAACAGATATTGAACAGCACCAAGTGTAGCAGTAGCAAACATACCCGTCTTTGGAGAGGTGGTGCCGGAAGAAGTCATTGGCTGCCAGTTTGATGGCCTTCTCAGGAGTGACCAGTGTAAGATTAACTGCAGCACCTAAAAGACAAACAAACAAGGGGTTAATGAAAACCACACCACAACTGATCACAGATCAGCAAACACATTCCCCACCACCATCAAACCAGAGATAAATCTACAACATGACCTTATCAAGTACCATTCAAGCAGATTATGAGATAAAAATGCCACTAACAGACTAAGAATATAAGAAAAGCTTATGAGAAACCTGTGAGATGATGATGGAGGGGGATTTTACATAATGTGAACAAAATGAAAAATAAAAAAAACTATATAAACAAACAGAGAGGATAGAAATAAAAGATAGAGTTTTCAATATAGTGAGAAAAGAATGCAGGCACATTCCAGAAAGAGACTGACATTAGGGTTGTGCAGTATGATGGTATATACAGTACAACGGTAGAAATGTGAGATTTTGCTATTGTTTATGCAGCGTTAAATCTGCAGACAGACCGCTTCCAGAGAAGACAGCTTTGTTGATGTGTAGTTGACGTGTTGCATGTGCTAACTGTAGTATTAATCAAATAAATCAACTAATGTGCAGTCACAGCTATTTTACAACAGCTTCAAATGTTGCAGACAATTATATTCATAATACACTGCATTTTGAGTCTTCTTTTTAAACTGAAGTGATAGCCTAAATGAAGTGAAGAATCTGTTTTACACTGATAAATTCACACATGCATAAGTCTGGCATTAAGTTTAAATTCATATAAAAGAAAGGAAAATAAGATTACATTCATTCAAAAGTAACACTCATTTATAACATATTCGATTCACTACATTACATAATCATGTAATAATGCCTGTTTTTGTTTATGTATAAAATGATTTTACTTGAATTCAGGTCAAAATAATTGTGATAAATAAATTTACAGTGATGTAAGATTGTGTTCATACTGCCCAGCCCTAAATAGGACCATGTCGTTTTAAGATACAACTGTGTTTAAAAGAAACAGCCGTTGTTCACATGATCAGACTGATCTTAAAAAAAAAAGAAAGCAGATACTGAGCATAAGTGATGATAATATCCAACAAAACATTCTAGATGTTAACAGAACATGGCAAGATGGGTTAGTACTGAATGAGACAAGAGCAAGGACAGTGAAGAAAAAAAGTGAAGAAAAAAAAATCTACAAAGAAACAAGCAAAAAAGTAAATATCAAAATGATTCAACAATTAACTATAAATAAAAACAACAACAAAAATATTGGTGCCTAATTGTAATAGAGCAGAGTGGGTAAGAACCATGATAAATGATTTGCCTCCAGCGCGGCTGCGCCTTATCGGCTAGCCTTCACTATGCCAGCGGGGACCCATGTCTGTAACATGAAAAACACAGATGCAAACAACAGCATTCCTCACAGAAATGGAGACCCGGCACAAAACACCGACTCCAATCTCCTCCAAACTCTACAGATAACACTCTTCAAGGACACTTATATTGTCAGCTGAATAACTGAAGCCAAACAACCGATCTACCAATTATAATAATTACAACATGTTTGATTTGCTTAAAGTTAACCCTCTGATGCATTAAATATTAAAATCACATGTTTTAAGAATTTATAACAGCATCTAATCATTCCCAAATTATTTAAACACTTTCTTGAATTTAAAATAAAATTAGCATTTTGAAAGATTGGCCCATTTAAAATGAAAAGATATTGCTAAATATTGTTGTAAATGTACTTGATGCATCACCACTTTCGTGAGCTATGTTTAATACACGTGGTCATGAATATGGACAGTCATGTAGAATTATGGCTAAGGGTAAATATAAATCACCCCATTGTGGTTTGGATGTAACATCACACCCTGAATGGTTAAAATGCCACTATAGTGGACACCATGCATCAGAGGGTTAAAAATAAGGGATATGTAATACGTTGATAGGGCGTCCATTTTACAAACCAAAGTATACTCTAAAGTATTGATTTTTAGTTCAACTCTTTATTTATTTTTTTAAAGACTGTTCAGACGGTGGGAAAATGTTTAAATATTGCTTTAAGTGCCACAAATCACAAAAAATGTTTGAGTTTACTATCACCAGCCAACCAATTCTAGTTCATTATCCAAAGTCATATGGACTGGATTCCTCAAGTCTATTCAGATGTACCCATCATGCCATTTAAGAAACTATACTAATCTAAAAAAGGCCTACTATATATTTACAGGCACTCATAAATAAATAAATGAGTGAATCTTACCTCTATACATGCCAAAGTATCCCTCAGATCGCACTGTTTTGATGAGGCAGTCAATCCTGAAAGACAAACAAGATGTTTTAACATGGACCAGTCTACCGGTTTCCACAAATTAACCTTTATTAACAACAAAAGCCATGTGCTCTCGGTTCACTATGTGTTTGCATCATGCATGGGACACGGTCTGGCTTTAATCCTTATAAGGCTTTGCAGTGACCATAGCAGCCAAACCATCATGTCAGGCGGCAACTAACGCCTGCCCATGCATCACATTCCACTAGGATTAGCTACCTATGCAAGGCAGCTTATCAAATCAAAGTAAGGGGTCTGGCGCACAGCCATGACTCAAACAAGAGTATATTATAACACCACTAAAATGGTGTTTGTGAATTTAAATGGAAAAGTAACAGAATTTAAGCATTGAGAGGCTTAAAGAAAAAAAAGTGGTAAGCCCTTACATGCTCTTGTAGACTTGCTGGCCTGGTCTCTGGTTCTGAAGTCTGGTCTTAACCAAATCAATGGGAAACACGCAAGTTACCCCAACGATGCCAGCAATACCACCATTAATCAGCTTGGCAGGGAGGCTAGAGGAAAAACAAACAAAAAGAGGTCAGAATGAAAGCATGCCCAAGACATAAAAAACACAAATATATTAAATTAAAATATACAACTAAAGTGCTTGACAAAATTCCTAAAAAACAAACAAAAAAAAACTTAAAAATAAGTGAATTCAAGAGGTATTTTATCAAATTCACTAAAAAGGCATTATACACACACACACACCCTTTTGATATTAATGAACTTATCGATTAATGAATATATACACACTTTCTGTTTATAAAATATTTAACTAAAGGTAATTCAATAAATTCAAGATGGTGTTTGTCAATTCATTAACATCAAATAGACATTCAACAGAAGAAATCACCCAGAAACAATTATTATTATAACAACACGTTCAAATGTATATAAATGAATAATATTCTCCTGTACCTGATCTGTTGAGACATTATGAAACTTCGGATAAAGTTTGAGAGTTTGATAAGAGCTTCTTGCAGTGATCAGTGAAGGAAGTAACTGTTACAGACCACGAGTGCGGAGACCTGGAAGTAAAGACACAGAGATGACTGTTAACTGACTGACATACCGTATATAAGCCTGTCTGCACGTCCTCTACAACCGGAAAAAATAACTTACACCTCACTGTCATTAAGCTCTTCCCACGCAACACATGACGCTTTAATCCACTGACCAAAACACTGACCGATATAAAGGTCAAATGACACGACTCACTCACTTCCGGCTAGTGTGGGTGCGCGCGCATGTTTACTAGCACGCCTGCCCTCCCTGTACGCATGTGTTCAGTTCCGTCAGGGTTTGGCTTTGCCTTTGTGTAGTGTTATTAGATCTCTGCTCTGCTGAATAGAGATATCGGTCGTTAGTCAATGTGAAAATCCGACTCATTTCCGCGAATAGGTTCTTACAAAGAGCGGGCAGTTCTTTTACGTTACCTCACGTTGTCCCCAACATCTCGCAGATTAAATGTTCTAAACCGTTATAATATAGTCATTACCATATACATACAGTTTATTACGTTTAATAATTTATAAATAATGGAATTTCTTATTGACTCCATAAACTGCTTCAGAAATCGCGACCAACTCATTCAAACGAGTTTTGTGAACTGGTTAGAAAAGAGTCGATCCAAAAGAAGGGTTCAAATTCACTTTACAAGAATTTACCAAGATTACTCAAGACCTGACATGTTTCAGTGACATTCCTCTAACATACGGCTTTTGCTTCAGGCTTGCAAAGAAACTGAAGACTCTGCATGTTATTTCTTCGTTATTTTACAACACAGTTCCCTATTCTTAAAATATATGTTTTTTTGTGTGTGGCTGTAGCAGTAAAGATAGAAAAATACAGTAATAACAACAAAACAATGAAGTATCTAATGCAATTAATTTTTTTAAAAAGCGGTAAATTCAAAACTACGAGGCTGTTAAGGAAATTTCTAGAAAAGCGGAAATGAATGAATTGCCCGGTTTCAACTAACGGTCTAAACTGCAGGTTAGTTGCCAAACACACCAAAGCCGGTTTAAATAAGTCAAACACTTAAAAGAACACACCTCCACCACTGCAAATATTATGAGTCAAATTACTTGATATTACTAATAAACGTTTGGTCGGTGCAAAACATTTATATCTCTACTATGTTATATTTTAACTTCTATGTAACAACTAGAACATACAGCTGGTTGAGGCTTTTTCCTAAATAAACACTCACCTCTGAAATCGTTCAAATGTTTTAATGAGTATCGGTACCAGAACCTTCCACAACGGAGAAATTTGAATGAATGGTTCTATGGAAATTTCCTTTCAGCTTTAAAATAGGAGGCGGGCCATTTGTGCCGGGTGTAAATGCACGTGTCCAATCAGGCCTCAATGTATTTGCATACCCACATTCATTCGTCACTCAGTTCTAAGGACCTCCTCCTATGAGAGGGTGCCTTGTGGACACGGTGTCAAATTACACCAGCCATATGGAAAGCTACGGGTGTTTCAGTTCAGTGACGCGTTTACAGAATAATAGTTGTTTGTGCTAAAAATAATACGCATGAATAATAATATCAACATCAATAGGAGAAAGACATTGCTTACACCTTACAAACTAAATGTATGCCACAATATCCTGTATTCTATCTATCTATCTATCTATCTATCTATCTATCTATCTATCTATCTATCTATCTATCTATCTATCTATCTATCTATCTATCTATCTATCTATCTATCTATCGTCAGCATGAATAAACATAAAACATACCATAACAAATAACAAAAACATAAACAAATAGTTGTACATTTTGTTTTCCAGAGTGTTCTAGCAATCACAGAAACTACTTTCACAGACACTTTGCTAATTCTCTTGATTGCCCTGATTAACATTAGAATGCTAATGGTAGGCTAAACATTCAACTTGCAAAAAAAGCTTCTATTTTTCACCTGAAACCCTGTTTTTATAAACTGTGTCATGAGGCAAAGTGTATACTTGTTTGGTCTAAGTATAGCCTAACTGTGATTAAGAGATGTAGAACTACGCCACCCTCTTTCTACAGATCACGATGAAGGCAAATACCTGGAAGTTGCTAATCTAACAACACTTCTTCTCATTGAGATTAAGTGAAACTCCAGAAAGATCAGTGTTAATCTTTGAGGTTGAAATACAGTTCTAAATTAAGCGAACAGTTGTCCGATAACACACAATGAACTCGCAGGTGTTATATTAAAATGAGCAGGCATGCAGCTGGTGGTTATCAGTCACAGTACCAGCTTTATTTAGCTCATTGACTCATAGCATGTGATCCACGGCTATTGATCAGGTCTGCGTTTCCCAAAAGCATCGTAAGCCTAAGTAGATCAAGAACCATTGCAATGCTCTCTATGATAAACTTAGCTCACAATGCTTTTGATAAAAATACAGCCCTGATCTAATGTAGATACAAAAAGCCAAAGTTGTTTCATTATATTGCACGGTTGTGTTTTTCTGTCATGCTGCTCGTCTTCTTTTTTTTTTTTTTTAAAGAGCTTCTGACTTGTTGAGACCTGAATGACATCTGAAAGTTTTAGGTCACGATAAACATCAAAGACAAGACTGGAATGTATCTTATGACTCGATTTGAACGCACAGCGCTATTGAAGTTCAGCAACAACAACCCTGAAATTCAGCCATTGGCTTCTCAACCTTTGGTTTATGTTTCAAGTCTAGCCAGTTTTAGCAGGAGGAATGTGGCAGAAAAAAAATTCCACTGGACACTGAACACATGGGGAAGGTATTCTAGTCCCACCGACCCTGTAAAAGACTGCTGAGCAGCCAGATTCCACCAGCGTTATTGTTTGATGTATTATTATATCAGGGCATTGGATTATCACAACACAGACTCATGCGCTATTGTCAAGAAAGCATCTGCGCCATTCTAATTCGATTGGCCAGATTGTGAGCAAGCCGACAGGAATCCTTGAATAATATAAAGGGGATCACAGTGGAATGGCCGTCTCTACATGTGAATAAAGGGAAATTAACAGGGAGAAATAATGAAATAACAGCTGAAAGATGAAGAACAACTTCACATGCTGTTGTGTAATCCTTACACATCATTATGACAGACCGGAACAAAAGGACACACTGTTTTTTCCTCTCATAATTATAGGACATGTAATACATTAAATTTGTTTCAAAAGAGGAGCAGGTTCTGTTTGTACTGGTTGTTAGGACACGGACTGAGAGGCGGAACATGCATATTTCACGTGTTGTCCTGTTATGAACCCCAAGCATGTAACCATGGTGTCAGTCCTTGATCCACCTCTAGGCAATTCTTTCCCAACCCTCCCCTGTAGCCCTTATTTTCTGACACATAAAAAAAAAAAAAAAAAAAGATATACTATTGCGTGACAGCCACAAAAGAAAGACATATTAACGCCTGGTTACAATTACCCATAAAATACAATATGGCCTATAAAAACATAACGACTAGAATTACCGGTAATGCAAACTTGGGTTAACCATCCTCTGAATTCGTAATATAAATAACCCACAGCGATTTGCCTCTCTAAATAAATACGCATTGTCTAGCAATGATTGCTCATTTACTACACACAAACACACCGGCTACTTCTGAGACAATTAAAAGTCAATGACACTGTTTGGTGGTTCAACACAAAGCAGGTCTTTTAATGAAAAACATTCAGGCAAAACAATGTTTTACCAAGTGGCACTATCTCAGAATCAGTATTCAAATGGTTCTCTAACTTAAGCAACATTGGTTCAGCCAATGATATGCTTTTAAGGTGGGACTGTCTTTGATGACTGATGGCAGACAGGGGGAATGTTTGGGGAACCTGTCTATCATCATTTAGTTTTTCAGTCGGTTTTGTAACTATATTAGCAACTTTGCATGAATTTGTATTATGTGATTTGTATGGAAATGTGAGTTTTTTTTTGAAAAAGTAGGCATGATGGTTCACCACTAAACCTAAGCAGATCATACAAACGTACAAAAGAGATTGTAGAAATTCATATGAATTAGCCAACAAGTTGCCAAAACATAAATGGTTCTGTGACTGAAATTAGCTTAGCCTCTAGTTATTGTTCGATCCATTAGCACGACACGCCGTTGTCCTTACAACCAACTGGATGAATAATTCAGTATAACAATAAACATCCATTGTTAAACCATAAACACTAGCAATAGTGATAAAACACATATTTATGGAAGATAATATTTTATAGAGACAGTGCCGATCAAACACCAAAGCATCATTAAAGTTCGCAGAAGGTCTATTATCCATAAAAGCATAAGTATTTGAACCCCATTAAACCACACCTTTTTTGGCCTCCTTAAAGACCTCAGATGCTTGATATAAAACACAGAAAACATAATGAGTTACACATAAGGTTTCCTCAATGATTATCTAACAAACAATTGCCCCCAGTCAACTTCTACAACACAAACACTTTGTTTTAATTGAAGTTTTAGTCAAGGAATTATCAAACGTTACTCGTACTGTTCCCAATATGGCTGGATGTAGTTCTCCTCAGGGTCGGGGTACAGATGACGGACAGGTTTGGAGCATTTCCTAGCAGCGCTGCTGGTTTTGTGGGCACATTCATCACTGTGTGTGTTACAGGTGCTGCAGTGGCAACTGAGTGCCACTGGATAGGTGAAGTGAGGATCTGCATATGAAGGACAGCCAGGCAAGATGGCCGTCCGGTACTCAACTTCCTGATAGGTGCAACCCCTCTGAACCAGGAAACGAGGACCCACCAACTCCTTCACATTACTGTCCTATAGGACGAATGTAGAGATGCATATTTAGCCAAATTGCCAAATCATTTCAGAAAACATTTTAGGTTATGATCTTGAATATACCAGTTTATTACTTAAAATTAATAAAATTAAAATTATTAAATTAATTTACTCACTCTTAAACCAATATCCATAAACTCTTAAAGCGAACCTATTATGGCCATTTTCACAAGATGTAATATACTAGCGCTTTTCCACTACACAGTACCAGCTCGCCTCGGCTCGACTTTGTTTGGTTTTCCACTGTGTAAAAGTTGTACTGGTACCTGCTTCCAGGTACTTTTTTTCGTATCACCTTCGGCGAGGTTCTGAGCGAGCTGAGGCGATACTAAAATGTGACGTGAAACACGGCAGAATGCTGATTGGTCAGAGAGAATCGTCACTATTCACTGCGTCATCATTGCAGTATCCTGAATAACCCCGACATTTTTAAATAGTTTGGCCAGAGATTGCGTGATATACCCATTACTAATATTATGTAAAACAGCATACACTCGATTTCCTCCATTGTCCTGTGTGTGTGGGTAGCGGGTGTGTGTCGCGTCGCTATGATGACCAGGTACTATTGTGGAGGTACTATCTGCAATGGAAAATGGAGCGTTTTTACGCGAGCCGAGCCGAGACGAGGCGAGGCGAGGCAGGTCGAGTCAGTTGAGCTGGTACTGGTAATGGAAAAGCGCCATAAGTCTCAGGTGTCCCCAGAATGCATCTGTGAAGTTTCAGCTCATAATACCACACAGATAATTTATTATAGCTTTTTGAATTTGCTCCTATTTTGGGTGTGAGCAAAAACACGCCGCTTTTGTGTGAGTCCCTTTAAATGCAAATGAGCTGCTGCTTTCGGCCTCCTTTCCAGAGCAGGGTGGAGCCTCTCCACGAGCTTCAGATACAGCAACAACGAAACTGGAGAATCTCACGCAGGCAAATTGTCAGTTGCGGTGTTCAGCCTTACATGTTTGAACTGGAGTCGGACACAGATGTAGACACTCGGGAAGAAGTTACAACCTTTACCATGCAGCAGGACATTTCTGAATGGTTAATAAAAAAGGTGTTTTTCTGTAGCGATGTTATAGAAGAAAACTTTTGGTTCATCAAAGAAACTTTTAGCTAGAACTGTACGATTAATCGCAATTAACATGGAAATCGCGCTTAAACCGATTTGGATAATTGCAATTATGAATTCGCAAAGGCTGCGATTATTTTTTATGCGATCCTTGATCAGTAGTAAATGCTGCCCCATCTGAAAGCGCTGCGAGTTTGAGTCGCTTATAACGTGCATTTGAAAAAGCAACACGTGCAGACCTCTTGTCCAACAAAACACAACATTTAATAAATCAATCAAAGCATTTCAATCTTCCGTTTATTCAGCAACAGGGATAGTGTAACGCCCATAGGGATTTCCTGGAATGATGTGCATTATTGTACTTCTGCGGCGGGGCATATTTGGAGTGTCTGCGTGAGAGCGCCCTCTGGCTTTCAGATGGAGCAGCATTTACTATACTGATCACAGAGCCGTACTTCACTGACAAGCTGCACATAGAATAATCACAGCCTTTGCCAAATCACGTGCGGTTTCATTTCGATTAATGCATCCCTACTTTTATTGAATGATTCCTTTTTTTTTTCTTAGTGTAAAGAACATTTAAACCCTTTTAACATTTTTGGGACTAATTATGAGATCACAGCTAGAAAAAAAATTAATTACTTTATATTTTACATACATTTAAGGCTACAAATAAATGTCCAAAATCTGACCTTTGACCTTTTTTGCGATGCCATCATTTATAACTGACTTTGTCCTATTAGGGTAAATAATTTTGGCACATTTTCTGAAACGTCACACACATCTAAATGCATTTTCACTGTCTGAAAAATAGTGGAAAGGTCTCAGTGTTTCAAAAAAAAAAAATCAAAAGGCTTTATTAACATCCCATTGTGCTAGTATATTTCATTTGGAACTCACATGTGAAAATGTGAAAAACTTGACACAAATTCGGATGTAACTTGGAAAGTAGTGAACCCATGTCTTAGTGTTTAAAAAAGAACATCAAACAAATCTTTAACATTGTTTCTTTCTTGGAATTCCAAACCAATTGTAGCACAAGTGAAAATCAACAAGACTTCGGTTTCAGTGTATAACTGGATTTTGACCTGTTTAGTCTTCATTTTTAGAGCATCCCTGCTTGTCAGTGAATAGCGAGGCCAATAGACAGTGGTGTCTTTCCTGACCTCTGGTTGGATCACATCTTCCGAACTGGCATATGATAATATACTCAAATGCCTGACTTCCACAACAATCTATGATTTATATTCTTCATCTCTATCACCCTCACTGCTTTTATCACTATCATTCTCACTATCATCAATACTTTCTGGAAAATGTACAGTTTTTCCTTTCTGTCTTCTATAAAACTTACTAACATCAACCTAAAACACAGGCAAAAAGGCTAGCCTGCTAACTCAACAATAGTGCCATCTACACAGAAAATGTAGAATTTTCATTTTTGGGTTAACTAACCCTTTAAAGGTTCTTCGCGGAACAATAGATGTCAAAAATAAACATTTACTTCAAAGAGAGTTTGATCTTTGTTATTCTGTGGAACACAAAATGAAATTAAATGGAATGGAAAAATCCCGTTTGTGTTCCACAGAAGAACAGTGACAGATATCATCTTTTGATAAAACCAGCTTCACTGCACGCTGGAGCGTCTCTCCTTGGATCCAGCGCTCTACAAAAGCCTCCTCACTTTCTGTCCTCGCACACGCTTACCCTGGAGAAACAGAAGCCCATGCAGATGGTGGTGTTGACAGCCACACAGTAATTACACTCCTGTCTCTCGATGTAAATGGTGTACTCAGTGGGGGCACACATAGGCGCTGATATCTTCATCAAAAGTCCCAGCATGCCAACCACATACAGAGGAGACATTATAGCTGGCAGGGTATCAGGATGTCTGTTAGGGGGATATGGAGAACCACAGAGAATATAATGAAAAATTGACTTTAAAAATCACAAATATAGACATAGTAAACTAAGCAACATGATTTAAAAGTCATTTTAAGCTGGATTTGGCTTTTATTGTGAAATGTGAGTGGTGATAGCACATGATTGCACACGTTCACTGTGGCTTGTTGCTGTGGGTGGTTTCCAGGGTTTTGTTATATGCCTTCAAGTGCACCTGGGAAACTCTTATCTCGGAGTCGGGCATTAGTTATTACATGTCATAAATATTGCGTGAACATTTAATCCAAATAACCACATCTGAATTCAAAATAATGAAAATTTCTATCACTTATTTTTACATGGTGTCACAACTAAATGTAATGCAAACTGTGAAAGTTGAGTGATTAATATAATTTGCTACACACTTGCCCACTGATCTCTATATAGATTATGCATATATTATCTATCTTTCAAATCAACTCACTCCTTTCAACATCACAACTTTGGAACTCTAGGTTTCCCACCCGTAAATTTCGACTATGCTCGGTCCTTCATGTGCTCAGAACTCGTAGTTATAATAATACATTTCTGTCTCCACTTGAAGGGCACAGTAGGTTAAATCTAAACATGATTTCATGGAAGCCTATTTCCACCACATAAGAAAAAAAAATCATGCTTTTGTATAATTATGACATAAAAAGAAGAAATTATATTATGAAAAGTCAAAACTATGACATAAGTCACAATTATGGGATGAAAAGTCAAATTTTGATCAAAAAAGTAGAATGATATTAAGTTTGATATTAGAATTTAGAATTATGATATTAAGTTTAAATGTTTAAATCAATAAGTCAATTCTGACATTAAAAGGTCATAATTATGATTTTGAATCATAGATATGATAGAAAGTCATAATTTCGACCTCTTATCTTAATGACTGTGAATGGCTTAGTGTGTCATAAATAATCATGACTTTTTTATGTCATAATCTTATTGAGATTAAGATTATGAGATTAAATTTACTTTTAATCTCATAATTCTGAAATAAAGTTCTAAATTGATTTAGTATGTCAAAAGCATGTCATAATTTCAGCCTTTCATACCATATTGGAGACTTTTTTTTAGTCATCATTTCGACTTTTCATCTCATATTTGACAAAGTCGACTTTTCATCTCATAAATATAACTTAGCATGTCATAATTTTGACTTTGTATGTCATAATTATGATTTAACAAAGCATATGTGATGGAAATAGGCTTCTACGATTTCGTAGCTCCACTGACAGTGAAAAAAACAGTAAAGGATCATTCACACAGCGTTTATGCAGTAAAAATGTGAGGCGCCGCACGACTGCAGGGACGAGGACGGATGAATGGAAAAAACACAAGAGTTTGGAGAACTCTGGCACTCGTGGTCTTTCCTGAACTTTCCTGCAGAGTTTATCTTCAACATTGAACCAACTCACCTGCTGCCAGTAGCTTTCTAAACCTGAAGATCTTGATTAGCGTGTTTAGGTGTGTTTAGGGTTGGAGCAATGCATGAAAGTTGACCTTGATGGTCAGAGTTAAAAACCCCTGGTCTAATGCATGTTTAGAAAAGAAGACACCATTACGGAATTCAAGAAATGCATTCCATTGCCTACTTTCCTGGAACAGCATAGTTTTGCAACGAGAACAATTTGTCCATATGACGAAAAAGAGTCAGCCAAGAGAAAGTCCGTTTTTGAACTGTAACTCAAAAATGCATAGAATCTCATTGCTATCTTTTCATGTGTCCTTCCTACTTTCTTTACTTTTCTTTCTATCTTTTTCTTTACTTTTCTTTCTTTACTTACAAACTTACAAACAGCTGGGTTATAGTAAATCAAAAGGACCACTTACCTGGAGGATCTGGTTAAACCTGCTTGTGTTGAAAGGCTGCGGCTCTTATACAGACACAGAAACTGAGCTCCATCTGTCTCTATCATCTCCATCATCAGCTACTGTGCAGCATGCATAAAAATTACATTTTCTAATCAAATTGCTTACATGCTGCATGGTCACTATTAAGGGCCTACTAAATATTCACACTGCATCTCAATTAGTAAGGTTTTTGTAACCAGAGGAGAGGTTTCATGTTCTCAGGTCTGTTACATTTAAACATCCACTTACTGTAAGTCTTAGATGTTTCTTCTAAAATGACTTGGATATAAAAATCCAAAAATAATTAAAAGCAGGTGAAAAAAAAAATACATAAATAGACACAACGTATAGAAATTTAAGATATTACTTAATATTAAAATCTCTGACCTTTATAGCCCAAGAGACATTGAGATCTCATTTAATCTCACGAACAGGCAAATGATTAAGAACCTTTTTTCCACACTCTAAAAAATGCTGGGTTGTTTCAACCCAATTTTGGGTCAAATATGGACAAACCCAGCCGTTGGGTTAATTTTTTTAATTACATTTTTATCAGTTTGTCCATATTTGACCCAAAATTGGGTTGAAACAACCCAGCATTTTTTAGAGTGCAGGAGAAACATCCGAGAAGCCGGAGACAGATCTGCTTTTGCAGTATAGGAGAAACAATTTAGATACTAGGGAGATCTCATTTGGGATTTTCCTTTCCAACACAGTAGCGTTTTGGGTCTGATCCAGAATCAATGTCGCCAATGTATGATAGCTTCTTTGGCATAAACACATACTCTATAAATGGTTACTTTTCCTCAATAATTACAGGATTCATTTAACACTTTTTTTTGGTGTTCCTAAGATACTTAGTGTTGAAATATATCCTATGTGGGTTATGTACACAAATCAAGCTGTGTTATAACAAAACATGGCAACAAATGGGCTTCATTAAGTCATCTCGCTTGGCAGATCGTCACACACCTGGACTTTAATAAAGATGCACACTATCAGTTTATGTATTTTACCAAGCTCTCAGTCTATAAATCTTTCAGGCCTTATCTTGTGTGCAAAGTTCACAATATTGAAAATGCAAAAGTAAATGAATGCATACTGTAGCTTGTGTGCAATTCTTTCCACCTGAGTGATATAGGTGAAAGATATAGGAGAAAGAATGGCATTAAAAATTGTTTTGCAGCTTGGAGAACCTATAACAGCATCACGACATCAAGATGTGTTGACAGTGTCACAGATTAACTTCCTCAACCGTCACAGCACCATTACATGTGTTGTTTTACTGGCGTGAATTGTAAGGTTCATGTTCACAGCACATGTGCCATTAAATGTCTATCTGAGATTTTACAGCTCTTTTGCTTGCTCGGAACCCTGGTTTCATATGCGGTTAATAATTGCTTCATCTTATCGCGTGTATTGTTTCTGTCAAGCTGTAGCTGATTGGAAAGCTGCTCACGGTTTCTGATTTACCTAGAACAGTCGACAGATAATGATTCAACACGTCCTACAGGAAACTTTTTAAGCTAAAATCCAAAAGTCTTATTTCAACACCTCAAAACCAGTACCAGGAACTGAGGAACATGACATGCTATCGGAGGAAGTGGTGTGTTAGACATATTCTGGAAATGTTTTAAAAATTATCTTAAAAGAGCCTAGTTCTTTTTTTGGGGTCTTTCCGAATTCCTTCCGAACCAGGTAAGGTTACCTCACCATCTACGAGTTGACTGACTAAGCCAGGTTAAAGTCAGCACAAGGCATCCTCCTGACTTCGTTTGACTAAACTATTCCTGCAAGATTAGGGATAAAAAAAAAAACATTCACTTCCTTTTACAATGTAACTTGATATATCTTCTGGCCTTGAGGGATCATTAACTCAAGGTTTTTTTGTTGTTGGTCCAAGATTGCAGAAGACTTGAATTCTTATCAGTCATTGCCACTGACCGGAGCTACTTGGTTTCGTCCTCCTGTTGGCAAAAAGCTTCGGAAGGAATTTCCAGCAGAACATCATTTCTGACCGGCGTGACACTGTGTATATAACTTTTTAGGGACTCTCAAAGATCACTTTACAAATCATGGCGGGCACTGGAGGTCCAGTTGCGACGTTCTCAGTTTGGGACTATGTGGTGTTCGCCGGCTTGATCCTTTTTGCTGCTGGCATCGGCTTGTTCCAAGCCATCCGTGGACGCAAGAACGTCAGCAGTGAAGAGTTTCTACTGGGTGGCCGTCAGATGACCGCAGTGCCCGTGGCTCTGTCCCTGACGGCTAGTTTCATGTCAGGGATCACTGTTATTGGCACCCCTGCAGAGGCGTACATGTACGGCACACCGTTCTGGGTCTTTGTCTTCTCTTATGCCATCATGTCCATCATCACAGCTGAAATCTTCGTGCCTCTGTTTTATCGCCTGGGCATCACCAGCACATACGAGGTAAGAGGGCGACACAGGGCACAAGGGGTCTGCATGAGGACAGAGAACAGAGCCAGACTGGAAACAGCCTCATTTGTGCATGTGTTTGATGAAGAATCAATAGATGGAAATGCAATGAGGACGAGAGAGAGAGAGAGAGAGAGAGAGAGAGAGAGAGAGAGAGAGAGAGAGAGAGAGAGAGAGAGAGAGAGAGAGAGAGAGAGAGTGAGAGAAAGAGAGAGAGAGGATTAAAAGGAAAAAGGTTATGTCAGGATAGATTATTGACAAACAGATTTATCACCTCTGACATTGTACTGGATTTGACAATTTCATAGTCAGAAGTGCTTTACTGTATAAGCCAAAGTGCAGAAGCTGGTCACTGTCTATAAGAAAAAGACTAATTAAAATGAAATAAAAAAGTAAAGTGTATCAAAATTAAAACAAAAAAAATATATATTTAGAGTTAGATTATATACATTGAGTGTATTTCGAAAACAGCAAAACTAAAAGGGTTCGGGTGACGTGACTTGTCACCGATAAGTTATCAGCGCACGATTCTCACGATTAACCTTTAAAACAACAATGATGTTAATCTGAGACGAACAGTATGTAATAGTTCATCGTACAATCTGAGTTTTGTGTAATGATGTAAATGATATAATGTAAATTTGTTTTTTCGTTTGCTAATAATTAATTGAATTGGTCACTTGTTTTTGCAGTACTTGGAAATGCGTTTCAACAAGCTCATCCGAGTGATTGGGACCAGCATGTATATTGGTCAAACCGTGAGTTGGATTTTAGCTTCTTGCATGACTTTATACATAACCAAACATGCATCTGACGAGTGATTGTGCCATCGTAAATCCCTTTGGAAAAACAATGTCTGTTGTGTATATGCCTTTTCCACGTCATAGAGCCAACAATGTTGAATATATTGACGAATTTTAGGCAAAAGAGATTTGTTCAATTATCTAATGGCTGCTGTTATCTCTCATAGGCTTTATACACAGGCATGGTTATCTATGCCCCAGCACTTGCACTTAATCAGAGTAAGTAAATAACCATCTTTCATTTATTAATGTCAAAAACCATTTAACAAAGCCTGCTAGAAGAAATAGTAATGCCTCCTCATGACTTCACATGTATATTAAACCAAACAATGCTTGCACCTAAATGCATAAGGGGGATTCTTCAATTAGAAAAACTTTTCTGTCACCTAGGAAATACTTTTAGCGAAATAAATGGTTACAAAAATAGTTATTTAGCTTTTACGTACAATAAAAAAAAAAATAATAACAAAAAA
Organism: Phoxinus phoxinus; assembly: GCF_949152265.1. Classification (NCBI taxonomy): domain Eukaryota; kingdom Metazoa; phylum Chordata; class Actinopteri; order Cypriniformes; family Leuciscidae; genus Phoxinus; species Phoxinus phoxinus. The sequence continues at coordinate 5,901,056 of NC_136886.1, forward strand.
TTCTCCCCAATACAGCAATACATTTCCAACTATCATTCATTGATGAAATAGTTTAAAGACATTTTGAGCAGTCAACAGTGCCCCTAATTGATAAAACAACCATATGCCCTGTTTACACCTGTTATTAAGATGCGTTTTGGTCGATCGGATCTCAGGCCCCGTTTACACGAAGGGAAGACGCAGATATTTCCCTGCGGTTTGGCTTCTCATTTACACGAAACCCCCGATTTTATCACAGAAAACGATTATTTCTAAAAACTCCGGCTAAAGTGGAGATTTCTGAAAACGCCGGCTATGTGTTGCCGTGTCAACTTTTTTTCAACCAAGGTTGGGGGGGAATATTCGTTTCTCTAAGTAGCCTACCCGGCTATGTGTAAATGTGGCCCCAGACCAGGGAGACACATTCCCGTTTACACCTGGTGTTTAAATCTGTCTCCTTTGTCCTCTTTCAACCCCTTCTGTGCTGATTTCTTCAAGTTGAGGGTCTATGGGCCGGTAAATGTATGTTTTTTTCATATCTTTTGATCAAATAGACAAAATAAGCTCACACTATTTACATATGAATGTGAACGGAGATGACGAAAAGCCATACGGAGAGCAGCAGTTTTAGTTTGTGCTCTGATAGCCACAAGAACAGCCGAACGCAGTCAGTGTGTGCTAGAAATCAGGAATAGTGAGAGAATTTTTTTTGTCTTCAAACCAAACTTGGGTCTTCAGCCGAATTCAGCAAAAGACGCCTAGGCTACTCCTACTGACCGAATGCGTAAACATGGGAAGCACGCTAGCTAGACTGGATTTATACTTTGTTGGCTGAAGACCCACATTTAGTTTGAAGACAAAAACAAACCAAGCACAATGTTCTCTCACCATTCCAGATTTCTAACTCACAAAGTTGTCAAGTAGGCTAACTAAGTACAAATCTACTTAAGTAGAAATTTTTAACTCTAGGCTACTCCTTACATTTTCACACAATTATCTGTACTTTCTACTACTTACATTTATAAAATAGTCTCGTTACTCCTATTTCATTTCGGCTTGTTTTCATTTCAGCTTCTCATCGTTCAAAAAAAGAAAGAAAAACTATCCAGATAAATCGCGCCATCCGGACAGAGTGAAGCTGATTGTGGTTGGATGAGAAGTATAAACATCTACCATTCCGACACCCTATTGGTTTGCACGCGATCCATTGCACCATCAACGTGACACAATAGCCCCATTCACACAGCACTTTGAACCCGGCAAATTGCCGGCAAATTGCCGGAACGCCTTCTGTGTGAACGCAAACACGACCCGGGTTTAATGCCGGGATCGATGCCGGGTTGGGGACCTAGTAACATTGCCGTGTTCAGACCCGGAACGCGCGCTGTGTGAACAAAAGCCAGGACAAATGCCGTAAGGGGTGTGTCGTAGTGATGATGCACGAGCCTTCGCAATGTGGTAGTTATCGTGCGACTCTGTTACTCTGTTAGAAGAAAGTTTGTGTTCGTCATCGATACAAGAAAGAACGAAAAGATGTCTGCAAACTGGACTGAAGCAGAGACCCGAGAGCTCCTTGCAATCCGCGCCGAAGCTGAGATCGTTCGTTCGCCACCTTATACGTCACATCATAACGTCACGCGTCTAACCGGGACATACCCGGGTTGTGTGTGAACGCGCTCTCTGATTCCGGCAAATCACTGGCAGTGTGAATGAACCATTTTCAAACGAACCCGGGTCAAATCCCGGGTCACTTTATCCGTGTATTTTCCGGAATCTCTGTGTGAAAGGGGCTAATGACACAATTCACTTCACATTCCAGCAAGGACATAGCCAGTGTTGGGGTCGTTACTCAAAACATTACTTTTACAAAAGTAGTTTTGAAACCAGTACTTTTACACTTTTACTTGAGTAAAAAGCCTGAGTTGATAGGCTACTTCAACTTCTACAGAAGTCTTTTTTATCTATACTTCTACCTTGAGTAATGAATGTGCATACTTCTCTGCTAACACACACAGTCACAGCATTCGGCTGGTCTTATGGCTACCAGAGCAAAAACTAAAACTGCTGCTCTGTTATTAAGTCACACAATTTACATTCATAAGTGTGGCGAGCAGGACGAGGGACGTGAGAGAGCGGCGCGACGCACCGGTCCCGATATCCATTGTCGTCGCGCCTCCTTTTATGCTTCCGCTCCTCCGTGAGAGATACGATCATCATTAATCACGCCACCGGTCTCGCGCCGCTTTCTCACGTCCTTCGACCTCGTCCTGCTCGCCACAATAAGTAAATTGTGTGAGCTTGTTTCATCCATTAGATCAAAAGATCTGAAAAAAGACCATGCATTTACCCATAGACCCTCCACTTGAAGAAATCAGCACAGAAGTGTTTGAAAGTGGACAAAAGAGACGAATTTAAACACCAGGTGTAAACGGGAATGTGTCTCCATCGTCTACTGGAGACCCGATCGACCAGGTGTAAACAGGGCCACACACACATTATTGTCTATAAATAAGCTCTTGTGTTGCAGTCACAGGTCTGGATCTGTGGGGAGTGCTAGTGGCAACAGGGGCTGTCTGCATCATCTACTGCACCCTGGTCAGTAACATCATTAAAGGATAATTCCGGTATTTAACACCTTGAGTCTATATTGTAGTTTGTTTTGGATGAACAAGAGTGGTGGACAACATTTTTTTGACAATGGTTCCTCTCTCGAGTTTTTGACTATAAAAGAATTGGCCATGGACCCATTTAACATTGGAGTCAATGGCCATGTCCGAAAATGTCATTAAAACAGCCAATAATGTTCGTTTACAAAACTGTGCAACTCACCGAGTGATTAGTGATGTAATGTGAACAAATGTAAACAGCCCCCTTTCCGTTTCCGTTAGCGCATTTATATTAACGAGCACTCAGTCCTTCAACAGAATTCAATGGGATTTTACAAAATGACGAATAAAACACGACAGAAACTGTATTTCGCAACACTTTTTGTTTCTGGAACATCAACTAACATCACTTATCACTCGGTGAGTTGCACAGTTTTGAAAACTAATGTTAAAGGTTGTTTTAATGACATTTTCGGACATGGCCATTGACTCCAATGTTAAATGGGTCCATGGCCAATTCTTTTATAGTCAAAAACTCTAGAGAGGAACCATTGTCAAAAAAATAATGTCCACCACTCTTGTTCATCCAAAACAAACTACAATATAGACTTAAGGTGTTAAATACCGGAATTATCCTTTAAGTTTAATCATAATTTGACTATACTGTTTGGGATTGCAGAAAAGGGCAGGAGAAGATAATGCCCCATACACCCACCTGGCTCATTTACTAGTTTTGCATTAACTTCCAATCGATACACTATCTGGCATTGATGATTAAATGAAGAACATCCATGAAAATGTTCTTTATAGTGAAGAAATGTTCTTAAGATTATTAAATGTTCTTTGCAGCAAATTGGTCATTGCTATGAAAACCACCTCTTTTTTAAAGAGTGTAACTCGAAATCACCAACATTAATGCTTTTTATATGTTGTTCTTGGTCTTCAGGTGCTCATCTAAACTATGGAGCAATTTGTGCATTTTACACGGATATGCTTTTGTTAACAGGGAGGGCTGAAGGCAGTGATATGGACAGATGTGTTCCAGATGATCATCATGTTGGCTGGGTTTGTGGCGGTCATCGCTCGTGGGGCTGTGCTGCAAGGGGGACTCGGGAATATCTGGAATGACAGCTATCATGGAGGACGTTTGGAAACATTCAGGTAAAGAAATATGGAGTAGAAAACTAGATCACATACATACATAGCTCAAGAATGCATTAAATTGGTCAAAAGTCAAGTCACCTTTATTTATATAGCGCTTTATACAATACAGATTGCTTTATAGTGATAACAGGAAAATAATGCATTTCATCTGTTGTTCAGCTGAAGTCAGTTCAGTGTTGATTCAGTTTCGTTGTAAATATCATTAATTATTAAATTAGTTACTATAGACACTTTTGAATAGAAAGTAGGTGTAAAGAAAGAGACAGACAGACACTAACCTCTCAAATGTTTCTCCAGTTTTGATTTTGATCCGTTGAGGCGTCATAGTTTTTGGACAATCGTTGTCGGCGGCAGTCTGATGTGGACGTCCATGTACTCAATCAACCAATCACAGGTGCAGCGCTACATTTCCTGTCGGACAGTAACTCAAGCCAAGCTGTGAGTATTCACTCGATATTATTAGACTTTACTTGTGCTCCTAATATTACATAATGTACTGTAAACACTGGTGTGCTGTCATTATTTGCCCTCACAGATCTCTGTATGTGAATATGGTTGGTTTAATGATCACAGTGAGTTTGGCCATGCTCTCTGGTCTCACCATGTACTCCATATATAAAGACTGTGATCCTTTCACCAATAAAGATGTAGGAGCCTCAGACCAGGTAATACAAGTCCAAGCAGTAATCTCTTAATTTTTTACTCACAATGCTTACAATTAATCTGACCAAATAAAACGTTTTCCAGCTCCTTCCCTATCTGGTGATGGACATACTAGCTGATTTCCCAGGACTGCCCGGCTTGTTTGTGGCGGCAGCTTACAGTGGAACATTAAGGTGAACAACCAATAATATCTGTCAGATAAGTCCATCCTGATCATTTTAGGAAAGTTGTCTAACCTGAACCAAGGTCACTGTTCGGGGGAACAACCTAAAACCAAAACAAACAAAAAAATTAACTAGCCTATATATATATATTTGATCACTAGAATAATTAGAAAATATTAAAATTAATTAATATATACATATATATATATATATATATATACACACACACACACACTCTATACACACAAAATACATATATTTTAATGAATTGATAGTATTTAGATTTTTTTATTATAATTTTTTACATTAACATTTAAATATATTACAAATGTTCTAGTGATTATAACTTTTTAATTATTGAGTTTTTTTTCAATAATAGTTTTATCTATAATACTTTACTAAACATATTATCATATTCATAATATTTCAATATTTTTATTATATTTATTTAAAGTTTAAAACTAACGTCGTAAATCTAAAATAACTTGAAATATCAGGGTGTACTTAAAATAAATAATAATGTAATTAGGATTTATCTGAGTAAAAGCATGGGATCCTGATTTTTAAGGCTTGATGGAGCACAATGTTCATTTAGTTGAGATCAGGTCACACATCAGACACCATTAGTTCGCTTTTGTGTTGTGTTTCAACAGTACGGTGTCATCGAGTATCAACGCTCTGGTGGCTGTCACGGTGGCGGACTTTTTGAAACCAGCATTTCCCTGGCTGACCGAGAGACAGCAGTCCTGGATCAACATGGGCATGAGTGAGTTTCAGTGACACAGCTGCATGCTTCACGTCAGAGTGGAGCAGGGGATGATGGATTGGTGATGGTTGATGTTGATGTGTAACGTGTACGGCTCATCACTAGGTGTATTCTATGGAGGTGTATGCATTGGAATGGCTGGTGTCGCCTCTATGATGGGCAATATACTGCAGGTAAACTGAGCACAAAGCTAATTTTAATATATTCTTGAGGTTTCAGTCTCGCCCTCTGCTGATAACAGACTGTAATGACATGCTGTGAATCCCTTCCTCCACAGGCAGCTCTGTCCATATTTGGTATGATCAGTGGACCTCTCTTGGGCCTTTATTTGCTCGGCATGTTCTTCCGCTGTACGAACTCCACTGTAAGAACTTATATATTTCAGGTGTCACTTTTTTTAAACAAATAACCTAAATGTCTTAAAGGTGCTCCAAGTATTTTTTTTCCACAGCAAGTGGGTATTTCTACAACTTCAGTAACCAAACATGTTTGTTATGCTACATCCACACCAATAGCTCTTGAAATAAATTTCAAGATCACTGTCATATAAACAAAAAGTACTTTTTGCACTTTTAACACTAAACAAACTTCATACATTAATGATGTACTGTTTTCAACAGGGAGGTTTAGTTGGTTTGATTTCTGGCCTGGTTATAACGTTATGGGTGGGAATTGGAGCTCAGTTGTATCCTCCTTTACCTGAGAAGATCCTCCGCCTTCCTTTGAGTGTGGAAGGATGTGTTGCACAGGACCTGAATGAAACCACCACTATGATACCATTCAGCACAGTCCTACAAACCACAACTCCACAGTTAGTAGTGTACACACACACACACACACACAATGTTGCTGAAAGCCTGTTATGCTCACCAAGACTGCATTAATTTGATAAAAAATACAGTAAAAAAACGTAATACTGTGAAATTTTATATAACGTTAAACAAACTTTTCTTAATGTTTTAGAATGTATTTTTTTTACTGTGATCAAAGCTGAATTTTCAGCATCATTACTCCAGTCTTCAGTGTCACATGATCCTTCAGAAATCATTCTAATATACTGATTTGATGCTCAACATTTTTTTTTTTTTTTTTACCAATGTTGAAAAGAGTTGTGCTGCCTAATATTTTTGTGGAAACCATCATAATAAAAAGATTCTTTGATGAGTAAAAAAAAAAAAAAAAAAAACAGCATTTATTTGAAATAGAAATATTTTGTAACATTATAAACATCTTTACTATCACTAATTTGCACTAACATTTAATGCATTCTTGCTAAATAAAAGTATTAATTTCTTTAAATTTAAAAATATTTATTTATTTCTGCTTTTGTTTTGATGAAATCTATACTGCTCACATTTCAAAAACTAATAAATACACTGACATCAAAGCTAACTGTCTCATGCTGTCCTTCAGGCCAAGACCAGTTTTGGCAGACACCTGGTATTCTCTGTCCTACCTGTACTTCTGCCCTGTGGGCATACTGGTGACCATGATCACAGGACTAATCGTTAGTGCAATCTCAGGTAAGATGACACTTTCTCACATGCCTGTTGGTGAGGCAAACACTCAAAGATTGAACGTAAACTCAGATTTTTGTTTACTTTAGGTGGCTGTAAGCAGAAGAAAGTTCGACCTGAGCTCTTTATCGGGAAGTCAGATCTCATTTGCTTTGGCTGCAGAAACTCAGACTCAGAGGTAAGACCTGTGACAAACACAGTCCAAAAATATTGAGCAGGATTAAAGATCATAATTTAGGGGCCGTTTACACAACACAGTTTTCAACTAAAAACTTTTTATGAGTTTTGGTGTTTACATTACAACAGCGTTTTGGGGGACTGAAAACGCAAACGTTTGAAAACGGGTTTCAAAGTGCACGTTTTTGAAAACGATACCACAATCGTATCTTTGTAAACTATAAAATACGTAGTGTTTCTTTAAAAAGTGACATCGCCAGCTACTGGCCTGGCAGCATGATAAAGCGTTTTTAGTTGTTTTCACGGATCCGTGTGAACAGAGATCATTTTGACAATGTTGTCGTCTGTACGCTAAATATTTATATAATTGTATATACAATTGTTAAAATATTGTAGCAATGCAAACATATTTATATAAAACGTTGTAGAAATGTCTGCAGTAAATATACATTTTCTAGATGCTTAGCTGTTTGATTGTTTCATTGCTGAAGTTTTAGTAAAGCTTTAGTAAAAAGACATTTATTAACTGCATTGCTTTGTTTTTTCTCTAGGTGTCAGACTTAATTGAGAAAGAGCCAAAACACATCCAGGGTCTGGACAGTCCAGTTTTCTATGACAATGAAATTGCACTGAAAGAGAAAGACCACAAGGAGAAGATCACAAAGTTTTAGATGTGAAATATGGATACATTGTAAATAGTAAATTATGACTGTATTTTTGTATGTTGAAATTGCTAAGTGATAATGATAAATTTAGTTCTTTTAAACATTCCCATAAGAGAAGCAAGAAATGCAAGAAAATAGCAAGCATCTATTTTTCTGCCAGTGGGCTACTTTATTGTATATGGGCTGTTCTCATAAACTAAACGTTCTTTGATTTTCATGATCAAGTTTCGAATAATTTGCACAGCTATATTTAGTAAAAGGCTTTGTATTAAATCTGAATGGTTTTTAAATAAAATTTGACAAATTATTACGTCAAACTCACAGAGTATCATTCACTCACACACACACACTCAAAGGAAAAGGGGGAAAACACTGAAATCAAACAAGTACTTCAGAGTGAAGTACACACACGGGTTAAAAATGGCTGAGCACTTGCCTCCTTGATGCTGGATCAGGAAGTCAGTCATTGAAGGCCGGCCCACTCTACCTGTTAGTTTGACGTGGAGCTGAGCTGTTTTCTTTAGGGAGTGGAAAAAGCATTGAGCCTACAGCAGGTGGGGGTGTAATAACTGCTGCGAGACACTTCCTGGTTTCACTAACTCGGTTCCTTTCAGCTTACAAGGTAAGTTCTGCTCGTTGTTATATATTAATACTGTTGTTTATATATATATATTAATACTGTTGTTTATATATATATATATATTAATACTGTTTATATATAATTGTAGTAGTTATATATATATATATATAACACTACTATTACGCAAACAAGAGGATGTAGGAGAACGAAAGAGAGATGAGAGAAAGAGATTAGAAAGTGAAATTAGTTTCTTGAGGTTCATAACATACAGTTGTTCTCAAAATAATTTACATGATGCAAATCCTACAAAATTGCGAGAATGTTAAATTATGTGAGGAAAGTCTGTGATGGATGGCCTTAATAAAACCGGTTGCTCATGATTGTTTGTTTAAATTATGCAAAATTCATGTGGCTCTTTATTGTCTTAAGTTTCATGTCAGTGCCATTTTAGTATAAAGACGACTGATCTTCTTCTAAATTTCTGTATGCGTTCTAAACATATACAGTATGCATTTTATTTTTTAATCCAGGACAATAAAAGAAAAATTTAGTGTTTGAATGAAGTGACTATAATCGACTTATTATAGTAGTAAAATACTAAGGAAGTCATGATGATTTATTTTTTTAACCAGAAATAACCATGTACTTAGTAAATGGAAACTGTGTAAGCGCCAAGCAGGAAACCACATGTCAACACCACATACAGATAAAACACACTGAACTAGGTCATGCGCTGTATAAAAGTGTATGCCTTTATCTTTTGCCCTAGACTGACTTATGCTCTGTGTATATATTTTTTTTAAGGAGAAAGCAACAGTTATGGGTGTGTTAACTCTTCAGCTTTTGGTATGTGGCCAACTAATATTGTTTTCATTGGTTGTGAATAATATAACCGATGCACAGAACACCAGTGAGTCACCATCAAAAGCTCCACCTCTGAATGTAACAAGAAACCACACAGAGAACAATGCTTCAAATTCAACCACCAATTCAGCGTACAATGATAGTAGTGCAACTCAAAACAACTTGACAACCCAGGCGACCTCTACTGGCTTCAATAGTACTCTGGGACCCATCCAAAGCAATACAACAGTCACAGGATCAGCAGTGCAGCCAAACTCAACAGAAAACGCTCAGACAACCCAATCAGCCACGTTCACAACAATCAACATCAATTCAACAGCTGTCACTTCTACAGACAACAGCACTCATAGCAACAATGAAACTGCTACATCCAGCACTACACCAGTGACCAAACCAACAGCGATTACTTCTCCCACTGTAACTCAAAATGGCACAACTTTTTCCAATGAATCTCAAGGTAGGTTTGAACATATCCTAGCATTAATAATGTAAGCCAAATAATGAAATATGTGTATCCTGCTGAACTATTCCTACCTCTATTTTAAAGCAGGTGGTGGCCTGAATCATTCAGAGAAATCTCTGACTATTTTGTTCAGCATTCTGCTTGGAGTAATAGTTCTGGTAATTCTGATGAACTTTGTGTACAAGTACGGCAGAAGCAAAGAGAGAAGTATCCAATATACTCATCGCCGTCTCGAGAATGAATATACAGGTTAGGAGAATCTGTTATCTGTTTATGATCTTATTAGCGGTGTTTACCAAGGTAACAGTCTTTTTTTTTTTCAAAATTAAAAAAAAATCCAATTACTCACAGCTGATGACACCATAGAGATGGGTTATAGTCTGGGAAAGTTGTCAGGCAAATCCCAACACCATGCCATCAATTTGTGCATGGGAAAGCCCATTTATCTAGTTTATAGTTGTCAGAGTATAAACTCACAATAAAAATTATGAATAGTATTACAATATTGTCTGTAAATTGCTTTCACAGGTGAGCCGTTTGCATCGCCAGATGACACACTGGTCATTTCAGGAGGACTCTATGACGGCCCTCAGATTTACAACCCCACCATGACAGTGCAGAACGAGGAAGAATTCCAGAGAGACATACCTGCTTCCAGACCTGCTCAGTTCCGCTTGGAGTTTCTGAGAGAGGATCAAGACAGAGCATTTGACAACGAGACCGCCACCTTTCAGACATTTCATGCATATGACCAAGAGCCTTAAGATCTCAGCAACAAACCTCTTTTTATTCAAAAAAACAAAAACAAAAAAAGGTTTCTCAGTTCACATTTTGAGATGAAAATGATGAAAACTTTGAACTAATGATATTACTGAACATAACAGAAAAACACAAATATAAATGTAAATACACAAATATAAATGTAAATACAAAGATTTGTAACTGCAACCAACAACTGTACCAGGAACATCTTTTGACAAATATTGTAAGGTACTGTATATTAACTGAACATACTATGACGCTAAATTGTTTTTAAAGCTTAGAATAAATAATATAAAATATTTCGGCTAATTCAAACATCAGTAGAAATTGTAAACAATCAAATGCTATTGGAGTGTCATGTGCACTATGTAAATTTTTTTTAAATAAAGGATCATCACATTTTGTATGCATACAGTTTCAAGCAAAGATTTTGTCTGTAACTTTTTTCTTCTTCTTATCTGAACTGCTAACGGTGGTCCATCCAGCATCTCGCATTCTCTTCATTGCAGCCAGTTTCAGCGCTGTTCCTGGAGACTTACACATGAAAGAGCTCTGCACCTGCACATCATTTGCACATGATGACAGTCAAAATAAGAACATAAAGAAGACACATTTTGAAAAAACTGGTCAAATGTGATTTTTTTTTTTACCTTCTTGGCCATGTCCAAACTCCCAGTGTTTGGGTCTTTGGGCTGCATAGGTTTCTTTGATTTAACAGGTCTTGGAGAGAAACTCTGCACACCAGATTAAGAAAGAGTAAGAAACCACAAGCCTAAGGACTTACTTGAGTTGACCACAAATAAATGAGCAGAGCATGGAAGAGTCTGTTTATAGCACAATACTAATGGTATGCGAATAGAGTGACAGTAGATACAATTTACCAGTATGTCATTGCTCTCGGAGTTGTCTGACTTTGGGTCCAGCTTCAGAATGTTTTTCTTCCAAGACCCCTTAATCTCAGGTGAGGGTGGTGTGCGGATTCTGAATGACTGAAGCAAAATGAATGAATAAATAAATAAACTGGTTGGCTGGGTATAAACGCTTAAGATGAATATTAACTAGTGCAAACAATTTAGGTTGCCCCCATACCTTTATTTGAGGCGTTCTATTTTTTTTGCTCAGGCTCCATAATGGGGTATGAAGGACTTCGTTCACTTGTCCCTTGCACCAATAATAATACAAAAAAGATGGTTAGATTATAGATGTGAAGAATATGTACAAAATGCACAAAGATAATGGAAAAAAAAAAACCTACAGTAGGAGTGTAAGATGCATTTCTTGATGGAGTTTCATTTTCTTCCTCATACAGAGTCTTCTTAGTGGTGCCAGCTTTTTGAGTTTTAGAGATCTTGTTTCCTCCCCTCTTTGGTTTGATTTCAGTTATCTAAAACAAGATTTTCATGTTGTACTGTTCATTTTAAATTGCCATGTACAGGTGAAACTCGAAAAATTAGAATATGGTGCAAAAGTTAATTTATTCCAGTTATTCAACTTAAAAAGTTGAAACTAATATATTATACATACAAATTACATGCAATGTGGGATATTTCAAGCCTTTATTTGTTATAATTTTGATAATTATGGCTTACAGTTTATGAAAACCCCAAATTCAAAATTAGAATATTGTGAAAAGGTTTTCATAGCTGTATATCTCACTTTGCATGTAATGAGTCTATATAATATATTAGTTTCACCTTTTAAGTTGAATTACTGAAATAAATGAACTTTTGCACCATATTCTAATTTTTCCGAGATTCATCTGTATACCTATTGTATCTCAATTGACAAGGTACAATACCTGATAAAGTGTGTCTTTTTCAAGAGATGAAACTGGTGTCCTCAAGGCCATCTTTTCTCCTTTGAGCTTTTCAAGTTCTTGTCTCAGCTCATCATTTTCCACTTGCAGGTGGGACAGCTCCAGGTCCTAAATGTATAGGTTATTTGGTTTTTAGAGATTTTACATAATATACCTACTAAAGGTACAAAGTCTCGCTCCAGCAACCTTTGGTTAAATGTCTCAAACACAATGATAACTCCACAATAAATGTAATTATTAAACTTTTGGACCTAGTACTTTTGGATTAGCATATCTGGCATCTAATGACAACTCGGTTATGCTGAGTATGATAGTCAGTGCAAACAACAGAATTCAATATTTACCAGTGATGCTTTGCTTGCATTAACTTCAGCTTCTTTCATCCGTTTTTCACTCAGCTCTGCATCTTTTTCTTCTACCATTTTGTCATACTCATGCTGCAAAGAAAAGAAAATACATTAAAATGAATGAAAAGTGCCTAAAAACTAGGGCTGCCCCCTAATAGTCGACTAACCGTTAGTCGACTAGAAGAGGCTTGGTCGACCAAAATTGTATTAGTCGGTAAGTCGCAGAAAAATAAAAAACCTCAACAGGCAGTGGAAAAATCACACAGGCTGTTATTAAGGACAGACTGTTAACGGCAGGAAATCCAAACATTCGCCTATCATTCATCGAAATATATGGCTTATCACTTGAAACATGTAAGCAGCAGCAACTTTACAAGTCCGCTTGCACTAACATTAACCTATGTGAGAAATGTGCACTATTATTAGGCGCATATCCAAGTTTTTGTGTGAAGAGCGAGCTTACTGCATGACATACAGGTGCTGGTGCGATCACTTGCATTTAATTTAATTTAAAGTACTCCGTCATTTTTGGTCATACAGATAAGTAATACAAATTGCAAAGGGTCTACTTTTATTTCTGTAAATTCACAATAACAACAAAAGGGTGCACTTTCTGCCGTCTCAGTCAGAACTGGACAGCGCGTCACATAAATAAACCGAAACTCAGAGTCAGTGTTTACTTGCCTCACAGTCACAGACATGAGAAAAAAAGATCTATAGAAAGCTTAAAATGTCTATGATGTCTATGTCTTTTGAATGAACAAATTCAAATGGAAAATAAATATTCTCAGATTATGTCATCCGTATGAAATGTGCATATACGTGCATCCACTACTGTGGAGATGACGAGTCAGCATCGTTGACTAGATCTCTGCAGCCAAAAACACAGAAAACATTACCAATAAATTATTCCAATGTTTAAACAGTGTCCTTCTGTTTTTACATGAAGTAAAAACACTCATACTCATAATCATTAATTTTGCCGGTGCGCTGTGGCAAGCTTTATGTGTGTGTTTGAGTGCTGATTAGGCTATGTATTTGCAAGTGATTAGTTGACTGATCACTTAAATCAACAACTACTAGTCGACTAGAAAAATCTTTAGTCTAGGGCAGCCTTACTAAAAACAATTGAAAATATTGTAGAATTTTAGAGACCACTGGAAAATATTAAGAATGATAATGACCTTGTGCCTCTCCATCAAAGCAACCATGTCTGATATCTTTTGCTGGCATTTCATTTCTGTGTCATCTTTACTCTTCAGTGTCTCCATGGCTGTTTGCTTCAGTTTTTGCATCTAAAAACAAAAACAATACAACAATAAAACATAACCATTATTTGCATCATGTCTCATAATTGCATTTAATGGAGGAAAAAAATCACCTCAAGGTTGAGTTGTGCCTCTGCTGTTGATTTGTCTTCAAAGTCAGAGCGTATTTTCTGAAGCTCCTCTTCCTGATGTTTCTTTAAATTATCCGAATCTTCCTTAAGTTTACTCATCTAAAAGAAATATGTAAAATACTGTAACATGACCACTGTTTTACTTCATAATTAAAAAAAGCAGTGTATGCAATGTCATTATTTTTCACACCCTCCCCTCTAAAGACCTGCTGAATAAAATCCTGAATACCATTTTAGCAAAATGGGTTGCGAATGTCGTTTTGTGTATTTCATGTTTATGTACTTCATGTGGACTTCACCAATCTTCTTATAACATTATAATTTTACAAAATAATAGTGAAACCTCTTTATTACATTCCTTGTGAGCTTTTGTTTTGGTTTTAAGACAATTCTCAGTTTAAAAACATGTGTTTGAGTACAGTGCACAATAATGTATAAGTACAACACAATCAGATTTTTTACCTTTGACTCTAATGCTTTGATTTTTTTTTCTTTTATGAGAAGTTCTCTCTTTGCACCTTTGCCCTGTTGTGGTGATTAAACATGAATTATTGTTAAACACATGAGATTACACACTTCAACAAACGAATGGAATAAAACAGCAGAATAATAAGAACGTACACTCTCTCTCAACTGCTCCTGAGCATTCTTTGTCTCTTCATCCTGACCAGCAATTTTTGCAGATAAAATATTCACCTGTTCCCTGGAATATGAAATTGTAAATGCAAGACAAAATAAAATGATAAATGAAACCAAATTTGCAATGTTGCAAGACAAAAGTCTCCTCCAGCCTTACTGAAGCTGTTGCTTCTCTCTCTCAAGTCTATCTATTTCTGTCTTCTCCCGTTCGGCATTTACATTGCTTTCCTGAAAAATAAATAAATAAACAAACAAACCATCACATGCAGCATTTGAGGTCATTCTGTAAATGTACAACATTTAGAGGCTTGATTTATTTTACAAACCATTAGATGAGATTGAAGGAGTTTCTTCTCTAAAGCAACACTATCAACCTGTTGTTGAATGATCTCTTTCTGCATCTGCAGGTCATTCAACTTCAACATCAGCTCCTTGTAATAATCCCTTTAGGCAAAAAAAACAACTTCAATAAGTTCAATAAAATAATTATACTATAGAAAATGCCAACAAGCTTAATTTAATGAGATTTAAATGAACATTACATTTTTAACTAATTTTGTCATAAGAAATTTAGTCTACATCCCTGTCTCAACATTAATTACTTGCAATACAGATCCATTTACAAAACATTTTGATGCTAAAATAATTCAAAGATACAGTAGATTACCTCCCTTACATTACTACCCATAGTATGTGAAACAGTATGCAATACATTAGAGGTTTAGTTTGAGATTTAAAGATTAATGGTGTAAAACCAGACAGGTTGTGGTTGCTCTTACTTCTGTTCCTTTAAGTCCTTCTCCAATCTTTCTACCTCTTTAGATGATTTACAACAGCTCTCCAAAGCTCCTGACAATTGTTCCTCCATCCTTTTCAATTTAGCCTGGATGAAAGACGTACATATTCAATTATTAAGTATCCAAAATATTTGTCCATGTTCCATCATATTACTCAACTCAAATAAATATACATGATGTGTAATATAGTGAAAAACTGAAACAATATGTAACCAAATGCACAAAAACTGAAGAATGTCTTGACCTCTTTTAAAACAACAGCTTCTTGCAGCTCTTCATTATCATGTCTAGCTTTTATCAGGGCCTCCATCATGTTTTTATTTTCTGTGGTGACACTCTCCGCTGCATCCTGAGAGGGGTGAATGTTAGATACGAAGTACGTGTAGGATTGAAATTATGGAGGATGCATTTTACTAAGCCGATGAATGTTTAATGACCTTCTACTCACCTTCAAATGATTTGCCTCACTTTGTTTCTCTTCAAGTGAAGCAATAAGCTGGAGCATCTGAACCTCACTTGTCTTTAATTCCTCCTTTATCAAGCAGAGTGAGTTTGACTTCTTATTCTGTTGAAGAAATACTGTGAGCTTAGTTTCAAAAATGCATAAATCATAGGATATAAATGCTTAAACAGAGGGGGAAATACATACCAGCTCATCTTGGAGTATCTGTATTTGCTTGCTATGGTCCTCTTTCTGCACCTTGATAACTTCTGCATGAAGATAATGGAACCAATGATCTTAGAATGGTACAAAGCATGCAACTGCGCCATTATTTATTAACATTTACAAACGTAACACACCCAATTCTGCGCTTTTGACACTGAGTTTATTCCCCACTGTGGTTATCTTTGTCTCAAGGTCTTGTACCCTGTGGAAACAAAGGAATAATTTCAAAAATTATTAAAATTAATGATCAAAGTTCTTGGTTTAATATTGTACTTAATTTCCAGCTGTGCTATCAGCTTGAAATGTCTACTTTTAAACGAACCAATTCAAATCGAAAACAAATACTCTCTGATTATTCAATCCAAATTAAAGGTGCATTTCTCTCTATAGCCGCGTACGTTCACTATACTGCAGAGATGACGAGTCAGCAACGACAACTTCATGTTTGCAGTCAACACTGTCTCAGAAAACACTATTTTATTAATAAACAATTAAAATGTGTTCTTGCTATTTTTCCCCCGACACATTCATAATCATTAGGCTACTTTTGCCAGTGCTTTGCGGCAAGCTAGAGCATGAGGCATATATTCGGCCCCCTAGTGGAATCTTTGAGTATGTAAAAAAACTGAAAAAATAAAACCATTTTTTTTGGTAATCTGTAATCTTGTTAAAACTGATTTCATAAAATTGGTATGGAGGAAAAGTATTGTTCAGGCACCGGTATTGAAGTCAAGGTATCGGTTTAGAACATTTTTGAACGATATCCATACCTAATTATAATAGATCTTGAACTGATATATTATGAAGTACCTCTGTATCTCAGATGTTAGTGAGGACTGCAAAGAATTCACTGTCAACTGCATCTCTGCAAGTTGGTTTGACTGTTGCTCTTTGATGTTGTTTAGTTCCTCTAGTTCAGTGTCTTTCTTTTGAAGAATTTTCTCATGGTTCTCCTTGCTTTGCTCCAGTTTGTCAGTTAAGGCTCTCTGGTTTTCCTTGGGAAAACGATACAATACAATATAAAACACTGCAAAACAATAACATGAATTCTTTTAACCTTTATGTACTACCTTTACAAGTAAGTCCAAAGCAATTGTATTTAGAGTAAGACCTTGTTTAAGGACAAACCTCAATCTCCAATTTGAATTGCTCCGTCACCCTGAGTTTTTCCTCAAGCACCTCCCGATCCTGTGTAACATTCTGAAGTAATTTCTGATGTTTCCCTAAAAGCAACATGAGTGAACCCAACATGACTTGTGGGAAAATTAAGGAAAGACTTATGCAATGTGTCTTGCATTCTTACTTGCAGACTCCTCTAGCAGACTGCAACTTTGCTTTGCCTCTTGGAATTTCACTGAAAAATCTTTGAGATTGTTTTCTTTTTCTTGGAGTTTTTCTTGAAGCATGGCAACCTCAACAAGTCAAAGCAAGGAACACAAAATAGATATGTGTTTTAGTCACAACATGAACACAAAGACAGGTGAGTGTTACAGTATGCTTTAAAGATCACTCAAAATAAAGACTAACCTCCTTCTCCTTCACATGGCATTCACTCTGGAACTGCACTTTAAGATCCTCAAACTGTGCAAGGCATTCTCTTACTGTAGGACGTGTTAACAAAACAATGTTAAAATGTTTAATTTTGTTGTGTCAAATAAAGTACATGCTTAAAATTAATTTACTTAGAGTTTTAAAATAATTAGACAAATCATTTAAAAATGAGTACATGTCAACATTTCCTGCTGATCAGCCTCTGCCTGCTTTCGAAGACTTTCAAATGCTGCCACCATCCTCTGCAAATAAACAAATTACAGTATCGTGAAAAGGATTGTCAAAATCTTTGGACCTATTTCCCACTTATAGATAAATAAGTAAATACACTCATTATATAGTTAGTTACCTGAATATTCTCACTGTTCTGTATAAACAGATCATGAGTTTCTTCCCGTTCAGCCTCAACTATTTCAGGCAAAATGAAAAACACATTATTTTTCTCTAATAATTGGCAATGAATTAATGTTATGCTATATGACATCTTTTAACATGCTCTCACACTTACACATATTCATTTTCTCAGCAGATCTCTCGAATGTGTCCTTTAGTATGTTACACAAATTTCTGGTAGCATTACTTCTGCATGATAAAAATATAATGTAATATAGTACTGTATGCACTTATTTAAATATTACCCATGATGTACATACTTATTTCTAAGGTCTTCATTCTCATTGAGTTGATCCTCTAATTTCATGCTCAGAGTTTCATTTGAAAACTGCAACGGACATAATTTATAATTATTTCTTTAGTAAAGCAGACAAAAAATAAAAAGTAAAACAAATGTACTACCCAAAAAAATATTTACCTGAAGCTCTTGAATGGCTTTGCGCTGTGTGTCAATGGTTTTTCTGTTCTCCTGAAGCTTCCTGTCTTTTTGTGAAATCTCAGAATCTACTCTAAACTTCCACATTTTAATTTTCTCAGCTTCATCCAGCAATCTGGAGTACAGCTGGCTGGATCTTAATGATGTCTATAATACAAAAGCACCATAGTAATTAAACTGCTTAGATTTATTTTCATTATGCATTTTACGGAATTCCTAGCATGGACCTCATTATATAGTACAAATGAATGATTAACCTTTTAAGCAATAAACTAAAATACAAAATGAAATGAGCATTCAATCTGACCTCCTCCTTTTCCATTGGCATGACTGCAGCCTTCTTCATACCCTCTTTAATCACAAAGTATTAGGTTTAATGAACATGTTGCTTTTAAGACTGGAATTGACACTACATTAAAAACTATAACGTTACATGTTATTCATAAATATTAACGTAAAGTTACATCTCTACATTTTAGACTTTATAAATGTTACCTGGTCTGGATGCCTTCGTGGGAAGCACCATTTTGGATGGAAATGGAAGGCTTGTCTCCATATCTGAACACTTGTAACTCTACAAACAAAATAGCCTAACGTTACATGTAAGTTAGCCTGTCATCCTAATTCATTAAAAGTTCACACAGCAGTTTTAGCAGCCAGCCACAGGTCAAATAGCAACATTGTAGCACAAACAGGGAATTTACAAGTTTGCCAACCTGATCCGAAGGAGAAAAAACACCGGTTTCTTCAAACAAGCATGTTTCCTGAGGCTTCACTGCATACACTTGATTCAAATGAGCTCTTGGGGGCACCAACAGTTTGAAGTTGAATGGTTTTTGCATGCTGTGGAGTCAAACGAAATAGCACTTTAAAAAAACCTCAGAACTGTATACAGAATAGTTTTATTGTTCAGGGCTTTTCCATTTTGAGATAACATTAACTGTTACTTGCTAGCTGAGAAAGTAACGTAACGTTAACTTTAGTCGAAAATGTTGAGACGGTTAACGTTACGTTAAACGGTAACTTAGACTATAAGTTATTCCTTACAAATGATCCAAATTATCACATTTTCGTTACTCTTCCACTAGTATAAACTGTTTACGGAATTAAACGTATTTTTAAAACATTTTACCTTTAAACAATTCACACGAGCTCCTTCTGAACTGTTTTTATTATTGATACGGATCCGTTAACCAACGGTTTTTACCTGACGTCAGTTGTTTGACTCGCGTGACGCCGAATTTGAAATGGTTTGCGCGCCGCGGTTCCATCCAACGCGCTGAGATTCCCAGCAGTAAAAAACACGGTTAACACGGTTGCCCCATAACTTCCAAAATATTACAAAACCTTTTTAACAGTTTTAACCTTGACATGCTTGATGCTTCGAAGGTATTTTTGAAGCTTGCAAATAGTTCAAACATTTCTGCGCCTCAGAGACCCAAGCTAACATAAACAAAGCATTGCATTCTCACATGCTGACGTTTTCTGATTGGTGTAGAGATACACTTCTGCCAGTCGTTTATTTCTTATTTTATTGTAGTTTTTTATTTTTTACAAAAAGCACAACTGTGGATTGTGGATAGCCTACCTCCTGTCACATTTATGAAGTGAATCCAACAAACAAAGGGTAATATAAAATAGGCTTTAGGTCAAATAAACATTTAGCAAAAGAAGTCAACGAGAAACATAAGATTTACATCTTTGTAAATCTTAACGGAACACAGGAGTTCACACTCAGCACTTGAAAGGTGATATGAAACAATACAATTCTTATAAAATGAAATTCATTTTTATTTGAACAGTTTTGCAACACAGATTATATACATTGTATCTGATAGTAAAATATTTTACATTTCAAGAACAATTTGAACTTTTAGGCTATACACAAATAGTGGTTGGACTTACATAGTTTTAAACAAGTAAACAATATTTCATCACTACATTGCTAGGCTATGCACATACACAAAATAACAGACATTGGCAAGTGTGCATGGATACTGACAAAATGCATTAACTGAAAATATTTACCAAGCTGTTTCATTTGTGCTTATATTTAACAACATACACTATCTGTATTTCTACTGCTTTTTTTTATCACTTTAGGTGTTGTTTTTTTTTGTTAGAAGGCAAATGTGTTTCTTGAAATTAATTCCTTACATTCATCACTGATTTAATCGTTCACTCACTGCGTACATAAAACACCCCAAAACAGATGTGCCACAATTCTTGTCCTACAGTAAAATGTTCAGCAAACGTTTTTAAACTCTAAAAATAAAAATATAATTGTATTACTGTGTAGTGTGCACTCATGCAAGGCACTGAAATTATTGCATCACTGTCTCAGTAACCTGAATAGGCCAAGGATGGATGTCTGTAACTAAATCTTCAATGTGGAGAGTGTATAAATGTAAGGATCACCCAGAATAACACCAATCACACACCATCATCTGCTGCAGTATTGTTATTGGGTACTTTCAGTGCATCTTCAACTTCTTTGCCAGGTCCCCCCTGCAGATTGGCTCTTTTGGATTCCTCTTTTGCCTCTCTATGCAGCAGCCTGTAGTTGATGCCCATTCCGATGAACAGAAACAAACTGCCAAGCACCAGGATAAATCCACAGGCCATATACGTATACTTGTAGTCATGGTAGATGTCGTTGAACTTCCCTGTGAGTGTAGACAATTGTCATATTAAAAAAAAGTTCAGTGATCCAATGGGATCCATCAACACATTATCAACAAAATGTGATAAAATGATTCAAATTTAGGTAATACTTTTTTTTTAATGTACATTAAATATTTTTTAAATATTGACCTGAATGTATTAGGGAAAATTAATTTCTTAGGTCATTTGACTGGTAATTTCTTAGTAAAAAACAAAACAAATTTTTTTTAACTACCCTTTGCCTTCACAGGTTCATTTTAAAGCGTACCTATTATGCAATTTTAAAGGTTCCTAATTCTGTTTTGTTTAAGGTTGTACATGCATTCACAGTAAAAAAAAAGAAAAGCACTTAGTTTTCTCATAATATACATTGCAGTATCTGTAGGACTGGAACTCTGTACAAGCCTAGAGTGGCTTCATTCCCTCCTTGCATAGTTTTGTACTTGTACTAAACATGTGCTAAACAAATAAACTAAAACTAAGTATCACCTCAGTGTCTGAAATGGTTTGATTAAGGATTCGGTCTCTCTAAACCCTGCCTTTTAGAGATACTACTCTGCTCTGATTGGTCAGATGTCGGAAACGAAACGCACATTACCATATCTGAATTTCAGCTCCAGAGGCTTCCTCAGCACTTGATACACAGTCATAATTAAATGATTCGAGCATGGAGGCTGGAATTACTGAAGATTTGTTTCAGAATCAGATTCAGTTCAGAATCGGTTCTTTCTTGTGGGAGACAATATAGAGAGCCTAAGTCCCGCCCCTCCGCGTCCGGCTCATGGGACCTTATTTCGGAAAAAATATGTATGGTAGTCAATGGCGAGAGACAACTTATCTTTTTATTCCGTCCGAACTGTGCCCTGAATTACACATATGATGTTTGTCAAATTAAAAGATAATTATGAAAGTCAAGAAAGTCGCAGTTTGTCATAAAACAGAAGAGTAACGTTTAGTTTTATGTGGAAATCGCTCAATGAACTACATCTCTCGTCTCTCACTGTACGTCATCCGTTGCTCGTATGCATGCAGTCTGGTTCAAAACACTCAGGCATCACGGCGTAACGTTGCGATTATAACGTAAGACTATAGAAAAAATTACAGACGTTAGCTTCAGTAAAGTTAGCTTCATTCCTTGAGTGAAAAGGTATGACGTCACATGTGCGCCTTTTCGGTTTGTAGTCTTTGTAATTACGTATTTTCACAGTCTTATACCTCAACAGTTTTACATCAAACTGCGCCTTTCTTGACTTTAAAATGTATATTTTAAATAGACAAACATCATATGTGTAATTCAGGGCACAATTCAAACGAGATCAAAATATTTGTTGTCTCTCGCCATTGCCTACCATACAATATTTTTCCGAAATAAGGTCCCATGGTGGTCAACCGGAAGGGGAGGGACTTAGGCTCTCTATAACTCCATTTGTCATTCACTTCGATGTTTTAAAACTTGCAGACCTTTACATTTTTAGTTATAATATACACTATGAAAGGTATCCAAAAAAAAAAAAAAAGAAGCATAATAGGGGCACTTTAAATGCTTCTGCTGTGTGACAAATTAATTTGTATAAGTACTGTACAAATATGTAGTCTCTCAATTAATATGTCAAAAAACATGCATGTATGATAAAGTAAACCATTTGATTTGCCTGAGTACGAGACGTAAACACACTCCTACTCACCCAGTAAAGGAGGCCCCAGTAACACTGGCCCACATTCCACAATCGTCACCAGTCCTACAGCACTGGAGAAACGTTGAGCCCCTACGAGATCCATGAGAGTCTCAAACAGCACTGAGCTCAGCCAGCCATAGGCAAACCCAAAGAACATAGAGTAAATCACAAACCCTAAGTAGTCTGTGGACAGAGGGGCAAGCAGGTGGCACACACCATTAAGGAAAATAGCTGCGGCGAAGAAGTACTGCACTCTTGGTCTCACCCATTTCATGTTGGCGACCATTCCCATTGAAGGCCGTGCAACCATATCTACAAATGCCAGGACAGAGAGCAGAAAAGCTGCCTTTTCCTTGGGAATTTCTTTACTCTTGGCATAATTACTGAGGTACACAAGAGGAGTGAAGAGGCCGAAGAACATGACCACATTACCCAATAGGTAAAGTAAGAAGCCACGATGCTTGAAGAGTGTCAGATCGATAAAGCCATTGATGATCTCTATCATGGTCTTTTGCTCTCTAGCTCTGTTGTTACTGTTAGCAGCTTTAATAGCAGGTTGGGGTTTTGGCCCAATGGGCCTCATCAGTGATCCAGCTACACAACAATTGAGCAGAAGTCCACCCAGAATCAAGAAGCTCCCTCTCCAGCCGAATTGTTCAAAGAACCAAGTGTTTAAAGGAGCCAGAGTAGACAAGAAGACTGGGCTACCAGCCATAGCAATACCATTAGCTATCGGGCGTCTAATGTAGAAATATTTTCCGATCATTGTGAGAGCTGGGTTGAGATTGAATGCCAGTCCCAGACCTGAAAAAACATCATAACAAACAGTTAAAAAAGAAAAATGCTCCCCAGGGTGATATTAAAATGTGTCACAATAGTGTACCATCAACAGGAGTGCTATTACTACAAATTGCATGGGATAAGAGCAACGATTTATGTTCAAAAGGTCCCACTTTATATTAGGTGTCTTTAATATGTCAGTCCTACATTTAAATTAATTATTTGATACAGTACACTTATTGTGTACATCCATGTTTTTACATTGTACTTATATAAAAAAAAATACCTGCATTTAATTACAGCTGCCTAACCACACCACCAAACCTGTCCCGTATCCTATAGCAGCGGAAGTGTATTGCGATACGATATGAATACAATAAGTACAAACGTCTTATTTTTTGATGTAACTATAGTAGTTAAGGACACCTAATATAACGTTTGAATATATATATATATATGAAAAATATATATATTTGATTTTATTTATACCTCCTAAAACACCAACACAGAAGTACAAGCCCTCAATAGTATTGCAGAAAGATGCAGCGACGAGCCCTGTTCCCGAGAGACAGCCTCCCAAAATCATAACGGTCCGACTTCCATACTTATTGACCAGGATACTGCTGACAGGACCTGGGAACAAAAATTTGAAATACAAGCTGTCAGATTCTGCACAGCACGCACACAAAAATAAATATATATATATATATATTTTTGAAACAGAAAGAGATTTTATTTCTTATTTTAAGACAATTTTATGTTATTTCTGAAAATGATCTTCAAAGTCAGTAAGATTATACTTTAAATATAATCTAAGACAGTATAACATTTTAAAATACAATGAACTAAACAAAGAATTATATAATACGCCACTGCAATATTTGTGTGAAAATATATATATTTTTAATCATTTTTAGATTAAAAGATGACTGTTTTGAAGTAAAGCTTTATCAAACGTTAGTGTTACTGGTTCCCAAGAAGATAACGGGGCTGTTGAAACGTATGCTTGAGAATAAGTATAAGATATGTGGTAAAGAAAAATCAAGCTACAAACTAAAGAACAATGGTTCAAGAAACAGCCAATTCCAAGTTATCAGGAAACTCAACAAGAGAGAGATAAAATGTAACTCAGGATTTGATTTTATCCATTGGGATTTGATGGGATTGAAAACAAAGGTTTAAAAAAAAAAAAAAAAAAAAAAAAAAAAGGATGGCTTGACCAATCAAAGGAACGACGTTTTAGAATAGGAGCAAGTTATTACATTATGATGAAAGATTACAAAGATGTACATTATTTTCTTTAATGCACATACTAACTGTTCACAATAACATCACCAGCAATGTATACTCAAAATTAAAAAGGATAAATAAATATTTAGATTTCATGGTGAAAGTTGATAGTCTCTGATCAGACCACTAGAGGGCATTGCAGCTCTGTGGGGAAGAACAATAGCATTTGACATTGCATATTACTGCAGTAATCATCAAACTGCAGATTTTGCTGTTTCTCAACATCATCCAGCTAAATGAGGAAAAGATGTTACCTGTGAAATGCAGTGTCTGGAAGACATGTTCTACTAAATCATAATTCAGATATGTTTCACTCCTATGGCAAACTTTAGCCCTAACAAACCAAACTGAAGTGTTCTGATATACTCCCCTGCAGTAGCAAACACAGTGATTACACAAATATTAGCAGTTACAGTGCGTGAGTGTTTTAAGCATTTCATGTACAGAGTCCAAATCCTATCATGAATGTAGGAAGGAAGCCTGTTAATCATGTGAAAACCGGGGAGTGATGGCGAGCGCCTGCACGTCTTCAGCCTCCCAGTACAATAGACTGCCTTGTTTGCCTCTCTAATCCACCACCTCATACAGTGGGGGAGCGAGTCACTGTGTGCGAACAAGTACGAAAGAAAACATTAACATATTTATAAATGCGGAGATTCATTAGTGTCAGGTTACATCCCTGGTTTACCCCACAACAACTAGTAATGCCAGTACTTAACCAGATTTGAACATATAGTAGGCTATATACTGTACATGTAGGGCTGCATGATTTGGGGGGGAAATGTAACTGCGATTTTCTGATTAAAAATTGCAATTTGAATAAAAAATTCATAGTTCGCTGTGCTTGTTCGTAGGGCTGTATAATTTGGCCAAAATGTGAAAACCAGGGAGCGATGGCAAGCGCCAATCCAAACTAATGTGTCCTGATACTCCCCTGCAGTAGCAAACACAGTGATCCCAAAGGTATTAGTAGCTACAGTACGTGCGTGTATTAAGTCTTCCATGTACAGATGCCAAATCCTATCATGAATGTAAGAAGGAAGCCTCCTAATCATGTGAAAACCGGGGAGTGATGGCGAGCGCCTGCACGTCTTCAGCCTTTCCGGAACACACTGCCTTGTTTTTTCTGATAAAATTGCGATTGCAAATTTAAATAAATAAATTCTATTTGCGGTGCTTATTTGTAGGGCTGTATAATTTCGCCATAAAGTTGTGATTATATATCATATACGGTTATAATAATAATAATTATAATTTTTAATCAAACCTGTATTTTGACAGGTAACCCCAGGGAGCCCTTAAAGCTTCTCTTTAGTTGAAGCGCTTCTCATTACAAGTATGGAAAGATGGCTGGCACATATTGCTTCCAAAAGGCAGATTCAGAGATCGAGTTTGTGTGGAACAGAAACCAAGCAACTCTGAAATGCTGCAAGCCCTGGCAGATAATGAGCTGCTCGTGTGTAAAAGAACAGTGCTACGCTACGCTCTGAAACACGCATCGCGTATATTTGTTTCCAAATTTCAGCCTTTTGAGATTTAATTGTGCGGTCTTACATAAATGTGAATGAACACCCCTCACAAATGAGCTTGAATACTTGCAAAAGACCAGCACAATACAGCAGCATCGTTTCAAGCAGAGCAATGTTGTGAGTCTAGGGCAGGGCTATCTGTTTGACCAACCAATGGCAGACAAGTGAAACCCTTCAGGAAACATGTATGAAAACAGTCGTTATTTTGTGAAACGGCACAGTTTAGCATGAACTATTTCAGGGTAATTTGTAGCATTACTACATTCTGTACACTTTCTTTTGTGCAGATTTGGTATTAAAACCACAGTACATCAAATTAATTTATATTAACATGACTTTAAATGTGGTGAAGACAGAGTGATTTTAAATTAGAATATTCACTGACTAAGCCCTTGGGTGACATTAAATAAAAACCGACTCCTGACATATCAGATCAGTCTGCATTCATGCAAATATCCTCATATCTGGACCTCTCTTGCTCCGGGCGAACTACCTCTGGGCTGCCTGGGTCACGACAACAAGCTTAAATGCACTAGAGGTTTATGTAGGAAGATGTCTTGGCCTATAATGCCAAAACAACACATCCCTGGAAAAGAAACAAACACCTTCTGACAGTATTTAGCTGAGAGGGCATTCAGACTTCTTTGCAAACGGTGGGTGAGACAGTGGATGAATTCATAAAGAGGCAGAGGGGGCTTCAGAAAACAGATAGAAAGGGAAATGACAGCTAAAAGGGGACCACAACACATGTCAGTCATGGACAGCATAAAACTAGATGCTAAAACAATGCCATTCTGATTTATTTGCGGGCATGTGAACTATTAGGAATATGGAATATTGCTACACAGACTTCTGATGTGCATAAGTCAGCAAAACATATTCACACAGTTATGTCTTGCCTGTAAATATGGTAGTACAAACCATAGCACTACATGTTGCGATTCTGTACTTCATTGTGTTCAGAACAAAGCACTTGGGTTTTTTCACGCGTGCTTGGTTCTTTGATCATCTGGGTCATGTGCTCTGTATTGCCCCCGGATGGGAATTAGCTCAGCTGGGCCAGAAGGGGCAGTGTAGGAGTATGAGGTCAAATGTAAAGTCATGTGCTTCCACATGCCACGAGTTCTCATGGCCATAATGTCAACCACACTGACATAAACTGAAAGGTCTGTGTTTCAAAAACACATCCAGATCGACCACCTTATTCTGTCAAGACAAATGTGAGGGCAAAAGCTCAAGTTTGACAGAAGTATGTGGGACAATGACATACAGATTGAGTGTCCACAAAAAAAAAAGGAAGAATCTTTTCAAAGAAAGGAAAATCCCATTGTACAATCAGAACTACCGGTAACAATAATAATACAAAAATGATGATGATCTCAAGCCCCGCCTGGGATGATCTGAATCATTATCATTATTAGACTTCTTTTATTATTAAATTAATATTACAATGTATTTGCCCCGCAATAATTTCACAGTGCATCGCCGCATAACTGATGCTCTGCGATGATAAGATGCTCGATTATCTTATTCCTAATCAAAAACAACTTGTAGGTTTGAGACTTCTTCACCAGCATAACTATAGTGCAAAGTTTGCACACAGCTTGTGTGATATTCACTGGTTCGCCTTCGTTATTTAAAACGGAAATATTTCCAATATTGTGACGTGACATTTTTCTTTATCAACAACTGCTCGAAAAATGATGGACTCACTGTATGCTTGCCCTGATTAAGAAAGAAGAGTTTTAACATTCTTCAAAACATCTTGTTTGTGTTCCACAGAGAACAGAGTTGCACACGTTTGGAACGACACGAGGATACGAAAAATGAAAAATAGTATTTATTTTTTGCCTCTTTTAAAGGTTGTGTGAAAGCATGCACGAAAGCAATACTGACAGTATAATTGGCTTTTGCAATAAAACTTTGACTTATAACTAAAAAGTAGCACCATACTGTCAGAAACATTCAAGCCTTTTTTTCATATTATCTGTAATGGTTGATATTTTTTAAACTCATTTTTGATCTGCTCAGTAGCGTGAGAAGGAGAAGGTGCAATTTAGTCTGCCTATGTGAGTGTGCTGACATCATTTGGTGGTGCTCCACTTCCTGAGACAAGTTTGCTATTGACGCTAGTCATCACAAGTCTGTGTGACTCCTGAGTTAGGCGTCTCATCTCCTCATCTCTCTCCAAGGAAAACATCTGACACTTGCAGAATAAAGAGCTGACTGAGAAGAAAGACTCCAGAGGGAGATAGAGTTGCCCATTCAGAGCTCAATCTCTCAGCAAAGAAGTCGGTGGCTGATGTCTAAGCCTTGTCTAGCATGACTCTCGTTTCTACATTCAAATGAATAGGGGTCTTTCACTTACGCAGTATCCATTGATATACTGTGCCTTCATTACCTGTGCCATGATCTCACCACTGGCTTGAATAGACAACAAAACAGCATTCTTTAAAAGTGACTGATGGACAGAATTAGTGTATTAAGCAACTCGGGTTTAAATCAGTGCAAACGTCTAGTACGAAATTTAACCACTATGAATTCACAAACCACTTTTTTTATGATATATAGAGTGTTTTGAGTGGAAGACAAAAGGATAAAGAGCAGGAAGACACCGCTTACCTCCTCCATACATGACAGCAAGCATGATGGAAGAGATCCAGGACACTTGACTGCTATTGACATCAAAGATCACTTCGATTTCCTTGAAGAACACAGTGATGGACTTTGGGAAGGCGTAGGAGAAACCAATGGAGATGAAGGCACCAACCACCACGGCCCAACCCCAGCCCCCCTCAGGAGGGGTGTAGCCCACAGGACCTCCAACAGCAGGTGCCATAGATCCAGGTGTTTACAAAGCTCTCTCTCTCTCTAAAGAAATAAAGAAAATGGTCAGTGAAAAAGAGTTCAAGGTCAAACAATTAGGTCATTAAAACAAATGTTTTCATGTTGCCTTAGAAACATGGATTTTGACTGCATATTTGAATTGCATATTTAAATAAAACAAAAAAAAAGTTTTACATATTTTTGAAAGAAGTGTCTTATGCTCATTCAGGCAGCATTTATTTGATCAAAATACAGTAAAAACAGTAATATTGAGAAATATCATTACAATTTAAAATAACTTTTTTCATTTTTTTTTTCTAAAATAACTATTGTTTTCTATTTTAATATGCTTTCAAATGCAATATATTCCTGTGAGGCAAAGATGAATTTTACGCATCAGTCTTCAGTGTCACATGATCCTTCAAATATCATTATAATATGCTGATTTGAGGCTCAAGAAACATTTCTTATTACTATCAATGATGAAAACAGTTGCGCTGTTTAATATTTTTGTGGAAACTGATGTTTTTGCTGAATATAATGTTGAATACAAAACAACAACTACTGACTCCAAACTTTTGAAAAATATACATTCAACTATATACATTCAACTATACATTCAATAGTGTTCTTAGTGTATTGCTATAGGTTTTCTGGTCTCTATATGGCTCAGGTCGCTCATTCAATGTAATTCTATAGGATTTACTCATCCATTTATCTAGAAGGCAAGAAACGTGAGTCTAAAGTCAGAAAAGCTCCTCAACCGCATCATTTGAGGTATCATTCATGTTTGAGGCACAAGCGCTGTGGGATGAGTTATGTGCTGAAGTTAAACACCTTAGGTTGGGTATTTCTTCAAATCCCTAACACTGAGTAAGAGTAATAGTAATAGTGATGCTATAGCACCTCTAATACTTCGTTTCATGGGCAGGAAATACAACATTTTCTGCACAACTAGTCCTCTAAAGGTAAACCTAAACCTTCAAAGCATCACACATCAATAAACATGAATCACACCCAAAAGCTTCAAGAAATCATTGTGCATACATCTGGCAGAAAACCGTTCAAAGGAAACGTAGATGGTACATAAAGACTAGTGGTGACTTTACATATTAAAGCCTCACAGCCGACCTGAGTGCAACCAGTATTTGTAAAGCCACAGCAGGAGGCTTTTAAAGCGAACATTCCCTCCAAAATGGAAATGTGACTTACATTATTTAAGGAGGATCAGAGGTTTATGTCAGAGAGAGGCATCGTATACCAATATCAGGTTGTTTCCCCCATTGGCATTTAAGCCTCTACATGTGCTCTTGGATTTGTTTTGCTAGCCCAGACAACATGATCTCGAGGCATCAGGGCACCCTGCCATTAGCTGCTAGATTGTTGTTTTAATGAGAAAGTTGTTATTAAAAAACAATGTGCAGTCATTATCACAAAATAAACCCAGACAAGACAATCGGGACCCCATTGCAAAGAGGATCTTGCATCACCCTGAAGAGGTTTATTTTGTGATAATGACTGGCTGGCCGTACGTTCTCCTCCATATTACATGGCTACTTGCCAAACAAATGAACATGAAATTATATACTTTCAAGTATGAGATCGGTAAGATTTTTGTAATGTTTTTGAAAGTCTCCTAGGCCCTGTTTACACCTGGTATTAAGATGCGTTTTGGTCAATCTGTCACTTTTGTCCTCTTTTAACCACTTCTGTCCGGATTTCTTTGAGGGGAGGGTCTATGGGCGCCTAAATGATTTATGATTTAATGGACAAAATAAACTCGTAAAATTTACATATGAATGGAGACGACTGAAAAACACAGAGAGCGGCAGCTTTGTTTCTGCTCTATCAGGCGCAAGACCACGCCAAATGCTGAGTGCGTCAGAAATCAGGAATGGTGAGAGGGCGTTTCTTGGTACGTTTTTCATCTTCAAACCAAACTTGAGTCAACAGCCGTAAAAGTTGAAATCCTGTCTGGCTTGCGTGCTTCCTATAATGTTTACAAATTAGGTCAGTAGGTGTCTTTTGTTGCTGTCCGAACGCATTTCGACAACTTGAGCTTTTACACTATGACATCAATCCGGTCGAATGCGTTTTTGACTACCTCAAAACATTTTAGACCCCATTTACACCTGTATTTTGCGTTGTCCACTTGTGATCAGATCGTACCAGGTGTAAAAAGTTGTATTTGACAAAAAATACAGTAATATTGTGAAATATTGTTACGAATAAAACAGTTTTGTATTGTGATACATTTCAAAATATAGTTTATTACATATACAAATATATTTGCCTGCAGAATGACTGACCAATCAGAATCTAATATTCCAGAGAGGTGTATAGTCATTTTGAAGGTAGTGTCAAAAAGTTTAAAATGTGGCAGAATTATCTGAAATTCATACAAGCACTCTTAACATCTCGTCATTGATACACTTTTCTATTACATTCTTACAAGATGTATTTGGATTTAGCCATTATTACATCACTGGGCTGTTCACTTTGAATTTGGACCATCTGACAGTTTGATCATGTTGGCAGAGCATATCGCTCCTTTCAGCTGAAGTGCTGTATGGTTTAAAAAGAAGTGAGAATGAAATGAATCACTTTACAGGTAAAACGGGTCCTTGACACGCCGTCAGGCTAGACATTTTAGCGCATTCAAGCTTAGAATCACACATTCCACACAAAAGTGCTCCTACCTTTCTGGCACAGTCTATAAATTCTCTGCATAAAACAGTCCAAAGTACTCTTCTATTCCACTGTGACGGCAAGCAGCATTTTAAGGGACCACACTGGGTCAAGGAAAGTCTCTAGTTATGTGAATAATCCAGAGGAAAAACACGGTGGTTGAAAATGAACTGCTGAAAGTTCTACAGGCCTATGATATGGTCAGCCTTGTGAAACTGCGTCTAACGAAGTTCGAACCAGCTCTTATTGGCCCCCAATGTCTACAAAAAACTCAAAAAAGGTTTCTATTGGCTCCTTGATGTCTGCCACCATGCCCACTTGTCTCTCTGCTCTCCTCCTACTTGTTCTTTGTTTAAGCCACCCATTTAGGACTCTGTTGAAGTCTCATGTTATTTGTTGATCATGTCAATGTGCCCAATGTCAACAAACACCCATAATAGGCCACACTATTATACTT
Organism: Phoxinus phoxinus; assembly: GCF_949152265.1. Taxonomy (NCBI): domain Eukaryota; kingdom Metazoa; phylum Chordata; class Actinopteri; order Cypriniformes; family Leuciscidae; genus Phoxinus; species Phoxinus phoxinus. Next base: position 5,933,381 of record NC_136886.1, read on the forward strand.
CCTACATGCTAATGTATAATTAGGTCTGTTTCATGTTACTTATTGTCAGTCATTGTGTTTCGTTCCATGACCCGATTGAAGGATAAGGATGAGCGTTTGTAGCTGCGCACGAGACGTGACACACAAAACCATCACATACTCACAGAGTTTCCTAAGGGTCAAATCCTTTCCTTTGAGCACAACAGTTGTTTACAATGTTAATCACTTCACGTCTGTGAGAAAGATTGCATAAAATGCTAAGTCATGTTGTCATGTGGATCAAGGTAGTGACATTTTTTAGAATCATTTGCAATACTATTAACTACTTTATATGAGATGAAAAACGGAAGCAAATAGATATCTATAAATTGGTCTATACTCATATGTCTGTCTGTGTCTATCTATCTAGAATGACCTATTCCCTGATATGTCACTAAACATTTCTCTAAACTAAGTTTAATATTGTCAGTGATCAAAATGTTTTTAATTAAATCATTCAACACACTGTTTTCAGATACAATTTGATAATAGTATGAGTAATTCACATTAAACTATTTTACTTATGATAATAATATTTAATAACTGATCTTACAACAGTCACGATTGCTTTGTAATTCTACTTAAATTAAATTTCTACACCCAATTCAAATGTTTAAATCAACAACTAATTGGAATTTTAAGGGAATTCTAAATTAATTTTAGAATGTTGCACAATCCTAAAACCCATTGTGTTTTCATACTTAACATCTCAGAGAGAAGCATCTCAATTGTAATCAATATTCTACAGAATTAATAAATTGACATTAAGTTGAAGAGCCTTCATTGTCTCTCATTCTAAACAAGGAGACCAGGGACCGAAGAGCAAAGGTCACAATCTTTTGAGCCATATTCTCCAAGTAAGAATAAACTGAGGCAATCATTTTTTTTCTCATAAAACTAGAAAATGTTCCGCTCCACGTATTAGCAAACTCGAACCGTAAAACAAACCGTCCTTCCCAATTCCTGTCTGTGACTTTCAAAGGTGTAGTTACTCTTTCATTTCAGAGAGACTGTGTCCTGGACGTGACGCCAAGCCAAAATACTCTATTTATTTTCTCTGCTTAGCGTAGTAAAATCTTCACAAAAGTGACACAAAAAGATTTCTTCTTCATCTCAGGAAGCTTCGTGCTCAGGCCAGGCACGGGAGGAGCAGTTTGTGGCATGTGTGCTCCAACGCCCAAACGACAAGATCTGATGGTCACACATTCATGGTGAAAAATGCACGCGTGTAAACAGCTGTGATAATAAACATGCCACAAAAAAAGCAGGAAAGACAAAACGAGACTGTGCTCCCCCGTCGAGGTCTCTATTGTTCAACACATCATGGTTTAATGTGAAAGGAAGTGCTGTGTGACACTCCTAATGAGGTCATATATGCAGAGCCGATCCTGACCTCCCTGGGGCTTTAAGCAAAATTCTGTTAAGGGACCATCATACCTGACCCATGAGCCATACAAACCATTTGCCATTGCCACACAGTCTCACCTGACACCCCTGTGCTCCCACTTATGAAACTAGTACTAATGAAAATGTAATTCCTGGTATCAGAAATAGACATTGCTACTGGAAAAAGTACATTCTTATCAGTAATTTACATTTTAAATAGTACAAACTTATTGATATAAAAATTGCATAATGTAAATGAATAAAAACGCTAAAATGGCTTATCATAGCATGTCACTGTTTTAAATGATAAAAGCAATACTTGATGGTTATTATTTACTGAGGGATGTCCATCCATATTGACCAATATGTCCAGCCAATCAACATTTTAAATGCAATATAGCCTATAAATCAAGTCAATATCAATACATTGCTTTCCATCTTGCTTTATTGCAGAGTTCTAACTAAACTAACTTGTAGACTAGATAATCATTGTCTTGTTTTAAAAGAATGTGCGCCATCACGCCCATATTGTACTGTTTCCCACAGGTGTTTTGTTGTTTCATTTTGTGCACGTGCATATGCCCGCATGTTAAGGCGCGGCGTGATATCTTTTCCAAGCTGCAGTTTATAAACAAACACTGTTGGCCATTGTTGTTTATCAAACGTAATAAATAGTTGTATTTCACGCTCACTTTTTTTTTTTGTCAGGCACAAAGACACAGAACACAGCCCTGGAAGTGGCCGGCATTAGAAAGCAAGACACCGAAAGATCAAAAGATGCACTGCCTAGGTGGGTTAGACAGACTAGAGAGATGCACATCAACTTAACTTTACTGTTCTTTGCTGACATCAAACTGGGAGTGGAGAGAACACAAGTCTACCTGATTGCTGATCCCGGAATTCACTCTCGTGGTGTTTTTTTCTCTCTCTATTCGTGACCAAAAGAATAGTTCCGCTTAAATTTCTCATCGATGTTGTAAACTTTGATTGACGCGCTTTGACACGAGGGGGAGGTGCCGCGGGGCCTTGTGTAATTTGTGGGGCCTTACGCAACTTGCATAGTGTGCGTATAGGGCTGATCGGCTCTGCATATATGGAGTTTATAGGTAAGAGGAGGTTCAAAAGACCGCCAGTCTGGTTGTCTCTTTCAATCTAATTTTTTTACGTCACATTTCTGCTGCTGTGATCGTCAAGTGTGTCACTTCATAGCTAAAGGCTAAGATGAAGTCAGGGAGTCTTTGACCTTCACAAATTCTAATTAGCTTTGGTGTGCGGAGGTTAATTGTCATCACTCTTGTGAAACATGTTAGACTAAAATATAGAGAGAATTTGTTAAGCAGCAGTAAGGATTTAACACTAGTCACCTGGATCAGTACCATCGCAGAGTTGGTGTCTTGATCTTGTGGTCCTGGCATCTTGATCCAAGTCTTGGCTTATAGTTCTCCGTCTACTACATCTCCAAAACTCCTGATATCTTTCACTTCATTTACACCTGGACACCTGCTGTAACAGAAATTCAATTAAAAGTTGTGAGACAGATTAGCATTTACACCTGGGGCCAGGTTACATCATAAATGACAGAAATTCCATCAATGGCGAGGAAAGTGTTAATAAATGAATTTGTCATTGCATTTCAATAAAGTAAAAAGGGGGGGGGGGCATCCATTTATACTGTAACTACAATATTGCAATTTTATCACGAACATGACAATTCAAGCAGAAAGCTTCGTGTTATTTAAATTGACCGGTATCAAACTAAATGCACGTCACTCCATGTTGATATCATATTTAAAGGCGTAACTGGCAAACAGATTACTGATTTGATCATGTTTTTCAACGTGCAACATGAAACTGTTAGAAATGAAGGATACAATAATTTTCTTTATTTACTGTAGTTCATAAATCATCAAGACTTGGTCTGGAATGTGAAGTCTGGTATTGATCTGTTTCAGGGTCTTGCAGTCAAAAGCACAACAAACAAGCATGAATCAGTAATTGCCGACAATAACATGTATTTTCTACAAGCTCTAAAGAAAAGAAGAAAATAGAAGGCCATTATTAGGACAAAACAGGGATGAATTTCATATTTTCTTCATGCACATGTAAAATAAATTAGATACAGTCATGTTAAAACACATACACATTTTTTCAACATTACGCTCACACTCATGAGCAAGTTTGAAAGTGTGTGTATGCGCGAGCATCTCTGATTATAGCAGGCTCTCTGATTTGTCCATTGGAAGAGGGGGGGTTGACCTTGAAAGCAATGGAGAGAATTGACAGGAGGGAACACTGTTAACAAGGACTGGCTATATATCAAACAGCCAATTTGGATCTCTTAATCCACTGTGGGTCAATTCTGGCCAGGTGGACATAGATCACAGTGGTTCAGGACATATGTTACACAGCTAATGTTTGTCTGTTCAAGTCTCCATCGAGCCCAGCATTGTATTTACACAGAATGAGAAATAAGAAGCAAATGAGCCACACAGCACACTGAACCGTGCACATCAATGCTTGATTAGGGAGTCAACATTGCTTATTGTACAACTGAATGCAATGCATTGGGATAATTGCAAATACATCCACAAACAGATTGCATACATGCTGATCCAATCTGTATTTCCACACATAAGCTACATATGCAATAATTAAACACCAATGAGCTGAGGAAATAGATGTTACATTAGCAGATTCTGATGTATGATGTCTTATTTGTATTTCAGATCACACTTTATTATTTGGAGTAGGGCAGTAACATTAATGGCCGGACAGATCTTCTGAAATTTATTTTTGCAATACTCTTAAATTGCAGTGGTGCTCTGGCAGGCAGTAATGTCATTGCTAATGGCTCTCGCCGTGGAGCTGTGGCATTAGCTCCGTTTACTCATTGCACACTTCATCTTATGCCTTAGAAGGTCACTTGTGCTTTCTTGGAAATGTCCAGCTACAATCTGGTAAGATCATGTAAAACCTTAGTTTAACCAAGAAGAAAGTATTATTTCCCTTTTATGCTTGATTTTTTTTATAGCTGAAAAAGAGAGATTTTTGAATTGTCTGCTATGTTTTTTTTCTCATGTCAATCAATTTATCTTAGATATTTTTCCAAAAATGTCTTATGAAAAATAGACACACATATAGGATTTTAGAGGCAGGATTATAGACAGTAGGATTATAGAGCTGTAAAGTGTAGATCGTACAGTCCAGATTATTTTGGTTCGGAAGAATTTGTTTGAGTGCATATTGAGATTTCTAACTTTTGATTACTGACTTTGCAGTTATGAAACTCTAGAGACATGTGAAACCTGAGAAGCCAACCAGAAATATATGAGAAGCCAACACAAACTACATTTTTGACAGTAATTTGCTTCCAGGCTTGTGCACAATTCAAAATTGAATTGGGAATGACTCCTGAATTCCAATTCAATTTGAATTGATGTCAAAAACAGAATCTAGAATCACAATTCGAATTTGAATTAAAGGAAGCAGAATTGCAATTCAATTCAAGAAATTCATATACATATTTTAAGTGAAGTGTTTAACAATGAAGCTTTACAGTATATGTGAGATATGATTGCATTATGCACTGTGTTATTTGATTACTTTGAAATGAAAATAACATTGGAACAAAACTAATTAAACAACAGTGAGGGGGTAATTTATTTCAAGAATTTGATCATTATCTATATTTTAGAGCAAAATGTATGCAGGGTTGAGGAGTGACTAGTTACGTGTAATGAAATTATGTTATTAAATTACAAAATTAATATAATTGTATTTAGATGTATTACTGAGGTAAAATGTGTAATTCAAATTAAAAGGAAACTGCTTTGCATTGATAAAGTAATCCAAACCACATTTATAATGGGTAACTTATAACAGTAAGCAATTACATTTCCAAAGTAACATTTCCTAACACTGAATGTATGTGAGATTCAACACATTCTTTCTGTTGTGTGACTGTGTGGAATTTCTTTGAATTGCCATGAATTTAATTCCTCTTCCTGTCATTGCAATTCCAATTCAACTTCCCGTGGGGCGGAGTCAATTCTGAAATTCTGTTTTTTTTTCACAAGCCTGTTTGCTTCTGTTAAAAACTTTAACGGTAACATTTCATTTTATAGTGTCCTTTTTACGCGTTGCATGTAGTTACTATAGCAACAACCTAATATAAATTATTTATAATTACATGCAACTAACCCTAAACCAAACGTAATCCTAACCCTATAGTAAGTACATGTAGTTAATTACTATTACTCAAAACTTAATGTATAATTACACTGTAACACGGACACATTAAAATAAAGTGTAACTAAAAAAATCTCTTTATTATAATTCATCAAAATATCTAGTTCTGCCTCTGGAGCAACTTTTCTTTTTGGCTGTCATGACCTAGGTCATACAGGCTATCAGAAAATGTTAACCAATAGCCAAACAGCAATTGAGGCATTTAAGTAATGCAGCCTTTCTAAAATATTGCCAATAGTTAAGCAGAAATTTCATGGCAGTTGACTTTAATAACTAAATGGGATGTCAAAAACAGTCAGCGTTGAGATGCATCACGATTCTCTCAAAGGTGAACTTTACCTCCACACACCGGTTAAAATCCTCTTTAAAGTCCTCCACAATCCACTGCAAACTCATTCAGCTCTGGCTGCATTCTAGTATGGAATGGACACTTTTTACAATCCAATTCCTGTTGGATAAAAATGTGTTATTTATAAAGGCATTATTTACATCAAGTTAAATATATTGTTTTACTCAAAGATACGTCACATTACAGTAGTAAAATGGGCTGTGAAAGCAGTGTCATGTTGACTAAGCAAAAGTTTCCATTTATTCTCCATCTACTCTTTAGAGAAACAATTCAGATATTAAAGTGCACCATTATGCTTTTTTTCGGCTATTACATTTCATGTAGTGTGTAATATATTGGTTTTAGGTCTAAAAAGTTTCAAAGATCAAAGTGCAAGACAAATGGAGTTATTGTGTCCCAAAAGAAAGAACAGATTCTGAACTGCCTGAAACGAGTCATCAGTAAATCCAGTCTTACTTCCTGCACAAACCTATGTTTGCAACAAATTTCAATAATGCAAGTTCCCAACCTCAAATACTGATTTGTGTTGAGTCTGGTTTGTGTTGTCGACACGTCGAGAATATGCTGCTTCTGCGATGCGAAAGCCAATCCACTTTGCATTAACTTCAAAAAGATCAGGACTCGCGCTCGAATTGATCCGATAAAACCGCACCATTGCTACTGTTGGAATCACTGTGTATCAACTGCTGAGGAAGATCCTGAGCTGAAATTAAGATATGGTAATTGACGTTTATCCAATCACAACAGACAGGACGATTGATAGACGATTGTCCAAAATCTCTACCGGTTGACAAATGTCTACTGGTTATTCGTGTCTAGTGTCTACCAGTATATCACCCAACCTTAGCTGCAATGTATATTATGAGAAATGTAATTGTTTTTGGTAGGGCTGCAACAACGAATCGATAAAAATCGATTATTAAAATAGTTGGCAACGAATTTCATTATCGATTCGTTGTGTCGCGCGACACGGAGATGTAAAAAAAATTGTGCGTATATTCTGTGCTATTGTTAAGCCCCACAAAAGGGACAAAAACATTATAAAGCATCATAAAGTTGTCGTGCACTATATTATAAGTGTTCTGAAGCCATTATATAGTATAATGTGAGATAGAAATTAATATTTAAGTAATTAAATTCAAGATCACTTACACTTTTCCCTCCGCTGCGGCTGTCAGTCATTCTCCATTCAGCATCAAGCAGCTCGTCGCGTTCGGTTACGACGGTCAACACGATGAACAACTCTCTCCAAGATGATTCAATGTTACTATAATTATATTTGATCTGTAGATAAAGGTCTATGGTTTTGCATTAAACAACTTTATCTTGCTGGACTTTATTGCTGCATCATGTTACTTTCTACCGGGTTTCTCTCAACACTGGAGTAGAGTCAGCAATATAATTGTTCTTCACGCGCACAGTAACTGACATTTAAAACTGTTAAAAGAAAATGCTCAATAAACTATTGCATAGATAGATACTGTATAATACACTACGCTTCAATATGCCTTTCCTTTGTGATTTTATCTTTTCAATGTGGACTCGACGCGCTGCGCGCTGTGACTCGTGTTGCTTCAAGCGCATCATTCTGCGCTCGCGATGCGCATAAGCATTTTGTGCCGCACTGTACTGGAGCCTTTCATATCATAATACAGCGACGCATTGAACGATTATTAATAGCCTTTCTAGTTCTGTACTATCCATCATGTTGCTGCCTCATTAAACCGCTGTGCTATACATTTAAAACATGTCTCAATTTTATAGTAGGCTATAAAATAATCTTTTAGATTTTTGTTATCTTGTTTTTCACGAATGTATTTTACAACAATACAAAGAGCAATGTGTAACGTTTTACCAAATTTAGTGTTACACTTATTCTAATATTTGTTCCTCACTAAATGTTTTTTCATGGTCAGATTTAATACAATTAGTGTGCGCTTGTGATTTTTCTAGACTAAATTGTATGCTTAATTATCCACTAGTTTATAATAGCATTTATGGTATTATTATTATTATTTTTTGTAATGAAGTTGTCTGTATTAAGTAGATTGTGTTTAACACACAAAATAGTGATTATCAGTTAAACACACATAGTTATAGAAATTCTACTTGATTTTTAAAAAAATTGCCCTGGTATCGGTCGATACTCAGAATGTTTGGTATCGGATCGGAACGGTTCTGAAAAAATGGTATCGGTGCATCCCTATCAAGGAGCGACCTGTTTGTGCACTTTCTGAAGATTTTTTTGCACTGTGAATTTGCACTGTCAGTTCTGTTTTTGAATAAAGGGTTGGAAATGAATGCTTTTTTTTATTTAATTTTTATCCGATTAATCGATTAATCGAAAAAATAATCGACAGATTAATCGATTATTAAAATAATCGTTAGTTGCAGCCCTAGTTTTTGGAGAGACTTAAAAATAAATAAATTAGGAACCTTTAAAATAACAGACTTTTACGAAGCAGCGTGGTTAACTTTATTGTTTCCATTTTTGACCCTTATTACTCAAGATGTAGACACCATCAAAGAAATTGTTTGAGATTATATAAATCAAGACAAAACCCCCACAAAATTTCACTGCTTAAAGGAACCGTATGTACGAAATTTATTTCAAATAATCATAAAATGGCCCTGATATGTCAGTAGACATTAAGAAATCATGTTCATTTCAAAAACTTATATCACTGACAACAGTAGTCCGGCCAGGATATTGTCATTTAAAAGTGAAGTTGCAGCCCTCAACTGATGTTGATGTTGTTATGTTGTGTTTTGGCCTGATGCGCTACCCTCCACCTATCTACCAATCACGAAGTCAGTAGTGTTTCGGTATCCGGGTTGCCAGCTCTGCTCTAGTCTTGCCATTGGAAGCTCCTTGTAGCCGCCGACGTTCCTGCTGGATCCTGCAGCCTATCTGGCAACCTCGAGTCAGGGGGGAGTCACTGCTCTACAGTAATTTGAAAGTGATTGCAGTACCAGTTTTGGTCACAAGCTTACATACGGTTCCTTTAATTAATACTGCTGTTTATTTAGCTCTGCACATTTGCGTGAATCCACACGTGGCAACACTTACAACTCGTATTGACGAAACACAGTCACTGGCACCAGCTTCGTCTGATGTTAAATATTCTTTAACACACAAAAGGCCCATGGCCCCTTGAACAGACACTGAAATTGATGCTCTTAAACTTCTATATAGTGCCCTCATTGTGTCAACACAGCAGCGAGTACATTCCCCTGCGTTATGTTGGATGAGGCTTGTCTCTGTGTAGTTCTAAAACCTGCGCTCAGCAGATAGTCTGAACAATTCTAGGATCCATTTAAGTCCCCATATGGCTGGGAGCTGCAGCGCTCCAGTGAGTTTACGTCAGAACCGTTTCTTTTCCCCCTTCTTTTTGCTAATGTGTAACCTCTGCAATATCTGTGGCTAGGTATGATTTGTATTTCTGTCCTTGTTGTAAAGACAAGCCAGATGGCCAGCCTGCTGAGTGGGTACAATCTGTGAGACAAGTGATGCGTCACCACAGTGAGGCCTCTGGTGGTGGTCCTGTAGACGAACTTTGAATTTTTATAAACCAGCTTTGTCAATATACGTCATTTTTTTCTGATATATATCTAGAATAGAGATTCTTCTCAACTGGTCTTGCTTCAGATTTTTCATTGGGCTTCAAGTAGTCTCAGCCTCAGACATCACGCCCATGAACCGCTGGCTGAACGTCTGATGCATATGGCACACTTAACCGGAAACACTTCAGGTTTTTCGAAGTAGGCATCTGATTGGTTGAGTTCTACAGGATGTCCGGGAGACGTGTGTACCGTACTCTTAAACTGTCTGTCTGGAAACAAAGATGCCGTGACGGCAAACCCCATCATGGAAGAAAAACGCAGTCGTGTTTACAACTTTCTAATACATCTAAGAGTTTTACACACCGGGACATTGACGTTACATTTTCACGCCCGTAATCATGACGCGGAACAAAGCGAACTGTAATTGGTTGCTGTACATGTCAGTCAGACGGCCTCTGGGCGGTCCTTGGCCAATGAAAGCTGCTATGGACTCCAGACCTTCTGCCGTCAGTCTGGCTACACGACACTAGGCTTCAAGTGGCAATCCAAAACTGTTCCAAAATTAAACAAAAGAGTGCTTAAAATCAAACACCGAAAAGTGTTAATATTATCACAGAAGCACAATGATATGAAAAATTATTCATATGCATTACTATTCAAAAGTTTGAGGTTGTAAGATTTTTAATGTGTTTAAAAAAAGAGGTCTTATGCTCACCAAGGCTGTTTTATTTGATCAAAATACAATAAAATCAGTAATATTATTTTTTTTGTCTTTTGTAACGTCTTTAATGTCACTTTTGATCAATGAGCAACTGTGCTGAGAAAAAGAATATATATATTTTTTTCCCAAAAAATTCTGGTTACATATCAAAATATACCAGAATGGTGAATGGGATTTTTCTAAGTAGGATGTGTTCCTAGATCCACACTCTTAATGTGTTTGTAAGGTTAGGTTTAGGGTTGATTAAGAGTTACATCTGAAGTCAAAACACTCTTGTTGTTTGTTGATAATTGTTCTAAACTATTTAGAATGACATTAGAGCGCCACCTTGTGGAAATGGCTGTACTGGTTCCATAATTTGATATAGATGCCTGCTATTGATTTCATCAAATATCGTTTCAATTAACCTAATATAGAGTAATCAAATCCTTACCCCAAACATAGGGAGATGACAATAGATTTCACAGTTTGTACTCAAAATATGCCTTGGAGAGACTATGGATTAAAACTCACTCTTGCATCGTGCTTGTCTATTAAACCGCATGAAACTGTATCACACCCCGTGGGTCTGCTTGAAAGAGCAGGACTGCATTACAAACCTTGCAGGTCATTTAAAGATTAATGCTGAATGCCACAATTGAACTGATGTTGGCTTTCCATGTAGACATCAAAACTGGTGTAAACAAGCAGACATTAATTTTTAACAAAGACAACGAGAAAGGAGTGATGAGAAAACTGCTTAACCATAAAACTTCGTAAACAATGGGCAGCTGAATGGCTGCAGTGTCATAAAAGGAAGCACCCTGGAGCTTTCTTGAATTTAAAAATAAATAAAATAAAATGAAACGCATCAAATTGAGACCACTTAAATAATAATAATAAAAACTTTTGTTTTACAAAACAAAGATTTTAGGATCTTAAAGGAGAACTCCGGTCAATTTTAACATTGAGCTCAATTTTTAGTAAATTTGGAGTGCTGTCAATACAGAGAACAACGACAAAAATCGGTGTTGCCTACACCGTGTTATCCTATTTTTAAAATTAGCACCCTATTGACTTGAACGGGGCAAGTTTTAAACCTGCTTTTAGCCTCTTATCATCCTTGATGTGTCATTACAAGTGCCCAGCCATGTTGAGTGATTCCTTCAGAGTGAACACGAGTGAATCTGACTGCAGTAGATGTGAAAGATATTCATAAAAATTATGTTAATTCAACAAGCGCACAAACCTGTATTTTAGTTCCTGTTTTCGGTCGAAGTCCAAAGTAGTCGATTGTCGAGTTCACGCGGTGATCATAGGTAACTAAACCTATGCGCGTGAACTCGACAATCGACTACTTTGGACTTCGACCGAAAACAGGAACTAAAATACAGGTCTGTGCGCTTGTTGAATTAACATAATTTTTATTGACCGGAGTTCTCCTTTAAATTTGGATCTGAATTCTTGACCTGCAGGGACCCTGCATAAGTAAAGCCACGGTCACACTAGACTTTGAAATGTCTTCGGACACTGCAACGTGGTATGATGTCACGCTCTGCAGTGTCTTTTTCAAAAAATATAAATATGAATTCAACATAATTAATAGTAATACATTTAATATGTAAAAAAATATACAATCTACTCGACTTTACTGCAAAAATATATGGTTCTTTTAATTCAGCCAAGAGATCACAGCATGACGTATTGATCTTCTATTCGTGATGCTACATTTTTTACCTGGTAATAAATAAAACGGGTGAAAAATCCCATAGAAAGATTGACCTATATAATATAGAGGCATTGCAACCATATTAAAAACTCCTCACATTAGAAACCACATTGGCAGCCTTCCACAACACTCATTTTGCATGGGTAAGCAACAGGCAAATGTTCTTAAAAAATGTAAAAATATAGTTAATAGATGCTGCTGTTGAGGAAAGATGCTGCACCCCCCACCCAAACTTGATTCCTAACCTCAAGTTTCCTCGGCATCTGCAACATACTTATTCATGTATTCAGGCATTCTAATATACCCCTGCCTTGGCACGGCAATTACCAGTCCATCTTTTCCACCCCGCTCTCCACTGCCCCTGTCCCTCAGTTAGGGGATAAGTATTCACCCCAGGGTCTGGGCATTTAAAAATACTCCGGAGAACTCATTTAACCACTGTACTGCTCCTCTCTATTGGGACAGATTCTGTGCCGTGGCCACAAACCCTGACTAATTCCTAAATATTGGAAATTTGTAATTCCTGAATGAATTTCTTCATGACCGGCATTTAAGTTTAGGCCAATGTCTAAAGGATCAGGTTTAAATAGGGTGACGCACACAGTTTTGACATGATTCTGAGCTGCTGTGACCCAAGACAAGCATGTATTAGAACTCTATTAGGTGGTATTTAGCGGCGTATTGATGTTAATCACAAGGAAAGAGCTTTTTTTTAATGCACTCTCATTAAGCAAAATTTCTCCAGCAGCTTTTAAACAAAACATGACATTGTAAAAAATGGTGTTCGTAGAATTAAGTCAATAATATGCATGGCTTTTAAGAGCTGAATTAATGGAAGCAAATGTATTGAGTGATTATAACATGTCAGAATGCCATGACTTACAATCTGCAATTACCCAATTAGATTCCAAAACTCAAATTGTTCTCTTAATTTACATGGTTCAAAATTATTCAATATGTTCATATCTTATTTTAGGATGTACACGTCATGGGCATATCTATTTCTATGTCATTTATTTCTATGATTGCAAAGCTGAATTTTCAGCATCATTACTCCAGTCTTCAGTGTCACATGGTCCTTCAGAAATCATAGTAAAATGCTGATTTTGTGTTCAATCATTAATAATGATTCTTATTTTTAGCAATGTTGAAAACCATTTTTGCTGCTTGATATTTTTGTGGCAACCGTGATACATTTTCAAAAGAATAGCATTTATTTTACATCTTTTGTAACATTATAAATGTCTTTACTGTCACTTTTGATCAACTTAATGTGTCCTTGCTGAATAAAAGTATATATATTATATATATAAGATTAAGCCAGGATTAGACCTAAGTTCAATTAAAACATTTAAGTAGCTTTTATAAACGTGCCCTAGAAAAAAAACGTACTGGTGTGCATCTTAAGACAAAAAAAATGTCACTGAGATATTTTAAAGATATGTCAGTGCAAGTTACTTTCAGTTAAAGATTCAGCTCAAACATGCATTTTAGTCTGGGACTAGGCTTAAGCCTTGTCTGTGAAACCGAGGATAGTGTCTAATGGTTTTCACAAAGAAAGAAAAAAAAATTCTTCAACACTAAATCAGCATATTAGAATAATTTCTAAAAGATCATGTGACATTGAAGACTGGAGTAATGATGCTGAAAATTCAGCTTTGCCATCACAGGAATATTATAAATTATATTAAAACAGAAAAGATGAGAATGTCACAACGTTTAGATGGTGCAGTACTGTATAAAAGTTTCTACAGCAACGTTTCCCTTCTGAGACTGCCCTGGCATTTGAGTCGTGTGACTTTTAAGGTGTGCAAATGTTCTGTAGGTTTCAGAGAGATTTTTTTTTTCATTAAGTACCACACAAGTGCAGGTTTTTGCAGGTACTCAAATCAAACATCTCCCATATGATTACTGATTGATTGCCATGTCTGTCTCAAGGGTCCCTACTGAAGCTTTTAACATTAGGAGTCTCATTTCTGTTCATCTGAATCCCAAAAAGGCAGTGTTTTGCATTTTTAATGACTTTTAAAAAAAAAAAACTGTTCCTTAAAATATTCCCTTTCCCTATATGGAATGATTATATTCTTGTTTTAATCTAAAAAAAAAAAAAAAAAAAAATTACACGTTTTTTCCCGTTCGTAATTTAAGAATTCATGCATCAGAGGGTTACATTAATGGAAACCATCCATTTACACCTGATACATATGACTAGTAAGGAGGCAAATGCTATATGATTTGATTTACAGCTAAAAGCCTTAAATCACATCATCTCAGAATATGTGCACCAAGCAATATCCGAGGCTCACGTGTCTCATATTTTGTATTCCTTCTATTTTCCGCATGACGAGGCCTGGAAAATTGACTCAGCGATGTTTCCATGCAAAGTGGGTTTACTTTTACATTAACATAAATAGGAATGTCTCGGGTCATCAAAGCGGGACGCAGGTGTAGCCTCATTGTTAACATTGCAGCGATTGTCAACCCTCACCAAAGACACAAAAGCATCTCAGATGCAAATGAACGGCGCGCTGCCATTCACCTCACCGCTTGCTTCCCTCTGTCACACGCATGCAAACACACCGTGTGATTTGCGACGACGTTTATGCTAATATGAGCTTATTGTGCAGCAGTCGGCCTGCGTTTGTTGAGCATGTGATGTATCATGGTGTCAAAACTGTTGGAACCGCTGTCAAAACATGTAACGTGACCCTGAGGCACTCAAAATGAACACAGAAGCAAGAGTTTCCACCAAAATACAGTAGTTCGTAATGTAACTTACAATTTTTATCTGGAAGCAGATGACAAGCCTTATTGGAAAGGTTAATAAGTCATTGTGTCACACTAGTCTCATTACGTTATTGCAGTAGCCTATTCGTCTTGTTCCTAGACTGATTGTATCGTACGTTGTGATTTTCTTTCAAGCTATATATAGGCTATATATATATATATATATATATATATATATACACACACATAAATATCTACAGTATATTTATATACCGGTACTGTATAAATAATAATATATATATATATTTAAACTCAAATCATTATTCAATGTCCAAGCATTTATTTTGCGATTATCCTTGGAGTAAAATAACATAGTCAGTTGATCAGTATTGCAAAATCACTTACATAACAGTAGTGGCAGTAAATTTAGTAACTATCGTATTTTGGTGGAAATAACGTGCACTTGCATAATATAAGAAATAATTAATGCATCATAAATTAATCTAATCCATTTATTTAGACCTGAACCTGATACATATTTTTAGACCTCAATAGAGTGCAACTTTGAGGTTCCGGAAATAAAAACTATAATGACGTAATTAATGATAATTTATAAACAGCCTTACTGTGAGCTATGAGGTTGTTAATCGAAAGTATTTGCGTCCGTTGAAGCCGGTAGCCTGCATTGTTTCAACTAAGTTTTAAAACATGTTTAACATCGGAATTCTTGGTTAAATAAGTATATTACCCATGATGCTGTACAGAAAATTCCACCAATCAGGGCATAAAAATAAGCAAAACACACCAAAATATCTCTTTAGCTCCGCCCACTACCATTAAGCAACGCAAATTATGTAATCGTGTCGGTCTCCTTTCGCTCTCAACATACTTGAATATGCATCGTTTGCAATCAACACTAAAGCCGTTAAGCACACAGTCTTGAACCTTTGTTAGTTTGTAATGTTATGATTTACTTTATAGCTGGTTGGCTTGGTAACAAAGACTTTTCGGAAATCCCTATGGGAAAAAAATACTCCCAGGACCAACACGGGTGAAAAGTGTACGGGCACAGTTGCACTCAATATACTTTCTCATAAATTTACTATCAACATTTCTAAGTGCAGATATTTTGCATTTGCAACACAGATGATTTATTTGTGTCTGGTATCTTATGACAGTATATACCATATAATAAATCAGAAGTCTAGATATTATTTGAACAGATAACGCCTAAAGAAATGAATTAATCTTCTCAAGACTCCTAATCTCCACCATTCCCAATTTACCTGTGTCTCTTTTCACCTTCTCATAAAAGAATATAAAGCAGTTCACCCTGGGGACAAAGGGCTACACTCGCAACCAAACAAAATGAAGAGCGCAGAGCAATAATCATTTGCATTTCCAACATCTGCTTTCTTGACTGAGACCAATAATTTGTTATTTTGCTGCCTGGAGCAGCGTCTTCATATTCAGGTCCCCTATCGAGGTGTTTTGTCACAAGAGTGCATTTTTATGACACCGGAAAAACTCCTGTTGGGTGATTTATTTAATCTACTTTCTTTCTTTGTACATTTATATATTTATTTTATTAGTGGTTAGGGGCTGGCTGGGTAATTTACCCTACACATTTCAGATTACATTAGACACTGCTCTAGATGGCCGGTCAAACCGAAAGCCATGTAAAATTCAATGTGCATGATACATGGGGCGATTTTCTAGCCTCGGGATTTTTAAAGTACAAAAAAAAAAAGCTCTAGCTACAGCAACAACAACAACAACAACAGATCCTTCCTAGTTGTAAAGAGCCATCAGGACTAAGTCCCTGGGGCGGATTTGTGACAGGGTTTTTTTTCCGGGAAGGTCAAATGCCCCAGGAGCTCTAATAGTAATGCCACTTTGAGTGGGGTCGCAGGGGCACAAGTCTACTGCAGGTTGGTGTGAGGGAAGAGTGAGCAAGTTCTCACTTTCATGCTCCTTCACTTCATTTTCCATTTTACTAATACTGCCATATATCTCCCCGTAGGGAGGGAGGTGGTTTAAACCCCTGGGAAGAAAGCAATGATCTAATATACTGTGCCGCTTTTTAGAAAGACAAGATGTCATGTTAGAGAAGTGGTTCTTAACTGTTGGGTTGCGACCCAAAAATTGATCTCAGGTCTGATCTGATTGCAGCAGCAAAAAAACAAAACAATACTAATTACAAATGAAAAATATGTATATAATAAATACAATAAGCAAAATAAATGGGCTAATTACATTTTTTTCAGAGAGAGAAGAAAACAATTTAGTTTGTTCAGCATCAATGGCAGAACATTAAATCAAACTCTAGCATATTTTGGTGTAAAAAAAATATATGAACCATACTATAAGAAATACAGGCACAGCAAGAATAAACATGGTTTGTGATAAAAATTAAAGAGAAATTTAAAGGGGACCTATTATACCCCTTTTTACAAGATGTATTATAAGTCTCAGGTGTCCCCAGAATGTGTCTGTGAAGAAATACCCCACAGATAATGTATTATATGTTGTAAATGCCAATTTTTAGTGGAAGGGAAAACACCCATTTTGTTAAACACTACATTGCAACTGTCTTCCATATCTTCTCTTCTGCCATTCTTCCAGGACTGTATGACCAGCCACTTCATAAACACATGGTATAGTGCATAATGGACATAATGGAAGTGTGCACCATTCAGTCAAGAGAAATTGTTTGTCCTAGAGTCTTTACTTTTTATATATTTTTTTTTTTACTTGGCCTGTATCAGATATAAGGAGGCAGGTGTTGAATGGGAAGCAGAGGCTTTACTTACACCAGGGCATGTTGATCGTAAAGCTCTAAACAGTCTGATATATGACCAAGATTTTGATGCATCAACAGCAGATCATCTGTTCTTTTTCCTCAGTGTCATCTGCACTGCAAACAAATTATATTTCTTAATTAATATTTTGCCTTGTTTTTTAGTAAAAAATTACCCCAAAATCTTTAAACATCAAAATTTTCCTGAGAAGCAAAACTGCAATAAAACTTATTTTCACACAATATTTCAAATGTCAATAGGTTTTCTTTCTTCTGTTGACCACAAAAGGAGATGTTAACAACATGTTGATCCTGTCAAGCTCTAAAATGACAAAAAAAACACCATAAAAGTTCATTCTACTATATTCAAAGTCTTCTGAATATATACAAATTTGGAGCCATCAATCAGTTATGACTTATGAGACACAAAAACAATGACATTTGACATTATTGATGTCAAACCTAGCATGGCATATATTGAAGCGCCACGTTTGAATAGAAGTGTATGTGAAGGAGATTTTTAGACTTACAGCAGAGAAGATTTGCTTTAAATAATTACTTTAAAGTCTTTTAATTACACAAAGTTTTTGTATGACTTCAGAAGACCTGGAATATAACACACAATAGCTCCAAATGTGCCCGTAAGCCCTTAAAAGTAAAACAAAAAAACAAACAAAAAAAACATAATAAATGTGGTTCATTATGGTGCTTTTTTATAATTTTTGGAGCTATTGTTAGAATATTTGTCTTGTTGTGAGCATGTTCCTCATTAAATTTTCTTAAGTTTCTAACAGCTGTTTTTTCCAGTGTGAAGTTGATATGGCAAAACTCTCCCGTTTAAAAGTTATAAAAAATTGCAACATTGATGGATTTTGCACATTTCCATTACAAATTTGAATAGTTTTTGTCCTTTTTCTTCACTGTCACCGCAATGTGACAATATACAAAAAAATACATTTTTGAACCTTCAGGTCCACGTACTAAAAATAAGTTTATTTAAGTGTGCTATACTTTAAACAAAAAATAAGTATACTTTCAGTCTTAAAGGACAAGTTCGGTATTTTACACTTAAAGCCCTGTTTACAGATCGTATCTGATGAAATAGAACGGTTAAGATTAAACTTTGGACAGATGCTGCTGTCGCGAGAATTTTAGGTTTATATCGCTTTCCCCCCTCACCCCCACAATGGTTGTCTATTGGAAGATTCCTTCCTAAAACACATTAAACTTTCGTTTACAAAGACGTAAAACTCACCGAGTGGTCAGGGGTGTTCACTGATACGGTTCCAAAAAAAATCGCTGAAAAAGATGCATTCCAACAGGTTTTATCGTAGTTTTTGTCCAACTCCATGACTTGTATTGAATGTGCTGTGTGAGGTGCGGTATTACTCCGCCGCTGGAGTGTCTATTAATCGAGCTCTCAACGGAAGAATCACGGGTGTGACGCGTTTGGCAAAATAGGTCCACAAAAGCTAAATAAACCTAAAATTCTCGCGACAGCAGCATGTGTCCAAATTTTAATCTTAACCGTTCTATTTCATCAGATACGGTCTGTAAACAGGGCTTTAAGTGTAAAATACCGAACTTGTCCTTTAACACTGACAGAAACTTAATCTTTTGATTGAGATACTTAAAAGTATGATTAAGTATTCTATTATACAAACATACTTGAAAAAAGTACAGGTAAAGGTATATTTCAAGTACCGGTACAAAAAATAATACCAAAATAGGAACATAGTAGTATACTTGGAGTGCAAAAATAATATATAGTAAACTAAGTATGATGTTAAGTTCACTTGAAGAAAACCACTAAAATAGTAGTTTACAAAGAGAAGATTTCAAAGTGTACTTTCATAAACTAAAACAAAGTGCTACAAGTATTTAACTAGAAAACTATCAGTATACATATGTTCACTTGTAGTACAAATAAAAAACGTAGTTGTAAATGTTGCATTTATACTTTTAAGTACAAGTATACTTTTATACACTAAAAAGTGGGCCAATTTAGTCCCAAGTAGTATAGAAATAGTACATTTACATGTATACTACTAGTACAATGATATTAGTATACTTACTACTTAAAAGTATACTTAAACTTAAGCATACTTTATAAAATTAACTTTAAGTATACTTATTTTTTGTAAGGGTTGGCAAAGCACATGGATGAAAATACCAGTGCCACTACAGAAAAG
The DNA here is from genome assembly GCF_949152265.1 of Phoxinus phoxinus. Lineage (NCBI taxonomy): Eukaryota > Metazoa > Chordata > Actinopteri > Cypriniformes > Leuciscidae > Phoxinus > Phoxinus phoxinus. Next base: position 5,953,094 of record NC_136886.1, read on the forward strand.
TATTCCAGTAGCTCTACTTAACCAACCAATCCGTTCACCTACAAAATAATCAGCATGCAGGGAGAATACTGGTGATATTGGCAAAGAAGCAAAATATATAAAACATTTATAAAACAATCCATTATAACAATGACCTGACATGAGAATTGTCTCAATTTCGAACTGGACTAAGGTGCTTCGAGCCAAGAGAGACCTGACATTACCTGATATCATTTCTGCTTATTCTGTTCAACACATCTATGCCATATAGTAACAGGTCTTAACAATTAAAAAGGGGGCCAGCGCTGATGGGCCCGCTGTGAATGAATGCATTCAGAGGACTAGAAAGGAAAGCTTACCTGGTGGTAAACAACATGTAAATTGCAGGGTACGGCAATGGGTCCATCTTTGATAAGTGCAGTGCACACTTGCAGCCTGAACAGGAAGAGAGTGGTTAGTCTTTAAGTAAAGCCACCTTCTTTTCTTCATTCTGCTTTAAAAGCTATTCCATGTTATCAGATTTTGGCCACCCGTGTAAGGCACGACATTTCTCCCAGATTACAGCATCTTTTATTTAAATGTCAGGGTCCTCCGAGGCTCTCTGGTGGTGTACGGTCTACCACAGATGTTCAAAGCTGTTCTGAGGTCAGTAGTGGATGTGCGGGGAGACAAGGGACTGAGACTCAATCTGTACCTGCAGCTAGAAAGGTCACGGGGGGAAACTCATTCGAAAACCACAGTATTTAATATATCCACAAGAGAATAACAAAAAGTACTGTGCAGGTAGTACAATGTACTTTGATTTAAACCATGGTACTGAATTATTATTACCATATTCAAGTCAACTACTGGATTTAACAAAGTTTACCAGGTTGACCACCGTTTAAAAGTTTGGGGACAGTACAATAAAAAAAAAAAAGAATTATTAATACTTTTGAGCACGTATGCATTAAAAGGACCAAAGGTGACAGTGGAGGCATTACTAATATTTCTATTTGAAACAAATACCGTTCATTTGAACTTTCTATCCATCAAAGAATTCTGAAAAACAAATGAGCATAATTAGAATGATTTCTGAAGGATCATGTGACACTGAAGACTGGAGTAATGACTCCAAAAACAAGAATTCATGAATTTTGTTTATGAGAGATAGTTGCAAGTAAACAAGATGTTTGCCAAACTATCACTTCTTATGCACGATCTATTGCCCGCCCCTTAAAGTCACTTACTTAATTCAAATGAAATCGTACTGGCCCATTTAAAGCACTGTTTCCAAGCTCTAGTAAGATTCATCAATTAATGATACACTCAGCATTGGATTCATCCACTGAGAACACTGATTTACTCCTTGGAGTCAACAATGAGCCACAAGACACCCGAGTCACTATGGTTATCACCATCATTGCTGTAATCCCTTCCTGTGATTTCAGCGTAACTCAAATAAAGGTGGAATAAAGGCTTGCACTTGCCTTTGGGTGAAGGGTGTCCAGAAACTTTGTCACATTAATTGATGGCTTCATTAGATCGCAATCAGAGCACTTCAGTTTGCCTCCAGGGCCCGGCTAACCCATTCCTATGCATTTGAGAATAAAGCTGGGAAAATAGGGTTTTACTGCAGTGGATATTGCGCCTGTCACACCGGGAGAACCAAGAGAAAGCCTCTGTCTGCTACGAGCATAATGTAGATAAAGTAGAAGCAAGGTCGAGTTACATGGAGACTGATTGTGGTGCGATAGGATTGCGGCGAAAAAATTCAATGACAAAGTTGTTTAGTCAGATATGGACTTTTTAGACATGGCAAGACAATTTGGGAGGAATACATTTATATCTGGAGACCTTATTGTTTTGTGACTACAAGGCCTGCATAATTATTTTAGGTCAGATTTTGCTTGGAAAAATCTAAGGATTTGCTGAAGGGAAAAAAAAAATCTGGTAAGGCATCAATTGCACAGCTTGTCTTTTGATAGAAGAATTATAGACAATAGCAGAGTTGTCGTGTGTGTGTGAAAGCAACAAGAGATACCAGTCAAACTGCAGCAAAGTAACTACAATAACTGCTGCAGACCTATTACTGAATTACAGCCACAGTGAGTGGTTTTGAAAGCGGACTATTTCATCTAATGTAGGTGAGCCGAAAGACATTTTATGAAAACAATTGATCGTTGCAATTATGTCATCTTTTCAGTAATAGTGGACACCCGTTTTGTGGTGGTAGCTTAGTGGTTGTCTAGAAATTCCTGGTCAACGTGTCAAATCAAGTGCTCGGTGTAAGATTCTGGTGTGTTCAACGAAATACTTAACTGGCTAAACCAATAACATAATATCTTAAGATCTTAACCCAGCTGCATTAACATAACCATTATGATAAGACTGTGTATGAAGAATTAGTTTGGCCAACTCATTTAACTTAGATGCTAACTTCTGCAATACAACAGAGGCCATACCTAATCTAAGCAGGCCCTATGTGTCTAGATTCATTCGTAATATTAAATAATATGACTTAAACTCCAATTTAGATGTTACCATATAAAGCACAATTTTATATTATATGCCAGTTTTACAGCGTACATATTTATATATTTCCACGCTAGAAAAGCGTACATTCTTCTATCCACGATTCACGATCACGACTAACGTTAGCATGGTCGAGTCAGCTGATGATCACAGCATGGTTGACATCAGCAGATATCGCTTTTTATATAACGTTAACAGTTCAACAAACAAGATAATATTAAATCAGAAACTTACATTTTAGACACAATTGGCCAGTTGCTATTTTTACTCATTCAAACTAAAAGCGCCTGCCAGCCGAAGTCAAAGAAGGAACACATGTTGACTGTCTCCGTCCGACCAACAACACGCAGTAGGCCTGGTGGTGTTTGGTTCCTGAATGAATCATAGAGTTTGGTCGAATCAGTTGAATGAATAAAGAAAGGTTTCGTTCCTGGGTTTCAAATGAATCAGTGATGTAATTCAATACCTCGATCGCATGTTTTGTTCACAATCACAGTCCCTTGTCGCCATCTACTGGTGTCTTTAAAAGGGTCGCTAAAAATCCCCACCATAGAACAACCAAATACAGCCTACTTTGTATGAACATTTTTTATTAATTTGTAGTAAAATTCTTCCTCAGCAAGTTGTCAAATTAGGTGCTTTTACCATTTCTGTACATTTAATTTACAATGGCATGAGAAATGCACTAGCTATATCTGATGACTCAAGAATGAAAGGTAGCCCTATATTACACTGGTAGTTTAGCTAGTGCCACTGGGTTATAAAATTACTATTTGACAGATATTGAAGTTGTCAGTTATTCTCTATCCAGTGTCTATATGAACAAGGAAATATTTAATCCTGTGCGATCTTTGACAGGAATTGTCTCCAAAGGCATCTTAGAAGTCAAGGATTTGTAGTAAGTTTGATCCTTATCACTGAGATCTGTGACAGATCTTCGATCCTTAGAATGAGAGGTCAGTAACACCTGCATGCATTTTTTTTCCTTTTTTTGTGTGTGTGATAACAACCTTTGAGTTTCTCTGAGTGTCTGCACAGAACTGGGTAAACACAGCATGCGGCTGATTGCTGAGTGTGTGGTTACTAATCTGCAGATGTGATGTGCTACGAGGGATAATTCGGGGTTGGTTGTTACTTTGTTGGGGCTTTAAGAAGGAAAGGAAAAACTCAAGCTGAGATGATCGCACAGGGAGCCAGGGAGAGGACAACAACAGATGGATTATACCTTGTGATTGTTATAGAAACAGCCCAAATCTTTTTTGCATATGAGATAGAAAGGTTGCAAGGGTTGTTTGAGAGAGTTTTATCTTCTCTCTAAATCCGTTTTTTAAAAACTTCCAAGAATATTAACAGTCTTTTTCAAAGTTATTATTTGACTTCTGTGCAAAAAAATCTATGTGCTTTGGTTTAGCAATATACAAATGGCTTCTAAAAAAGAAAAAGAAAAAGAAAGAAAGGGATGGGGGGACGGGGTTTAAGATTTCTGCAAGCAAAAGGGGATTAAGGCTGATTCGATGCCAAACAGTTCTTGGCAGATGGGCTCTGGTTCTTTTAGCATGCCAAAAAGAGTCAATAAGTCATCAGTGCATTCAATCCTGGAGATAATACATTTAGGAGAGGGGATTAACGGACACAATAAAAACAGGCCTTTTCATCCTCTTTGCACGATGAGGACATATTCAAGGAGATATTTGTTCCTCGTCACTCTGACGCAATTCCCTACTGTCTTTCAGTGCAATTGGACTGTTCCAGCTCCAGTCCTTTTACACTGAACAGGTTCCAGTCGTACAGTGTGCCAAGGGCAAATGAGCAATGGACCGAGAAGCATGCTGGAGACCAGAGGTGTGCATAATGCTGAGAGGTGCACAGTCTCATTTATAATCGCCTCCATTCAAGGCTTTGACAGTCAGAGTGTATGAAAGCATCCCTTGAGTGTTTTTGCTGTTGTATCTAATGACATTGCATTTTATTCTTCACAATCAGATTTTACAGCCTTGTTTCGACCGAATGCTGCAAAGCCATTGATCAATAATATATCACTGTTATTCCATTAGGTCGGGAACATGTCTGGGTCATATTTCATTCCAAAATCAAATGAAAGAAAAATTATGTTTTATTATATCGCCTACCAGTATCAATTTAGTTATTTAGATTCATATATAAACCAACAGGCGACTTTATTAGGTGCACCTGTCCGATTGCTAATGCAAATATCTAATCAGCCAATCACATGGCAGCAACTTTAAGGCATGTAGACGTGGTCAAGATGATCTACTGAAGTTCAAACTGATCATCAGTGAGTTTGAAAGTGGAGTGGTTGTTGGTGCCAGACGGGCTGGTCTGAGTATTTCAGAAACTGCTGGTCTACTGGGACAGCAGTTTCTGCACAACCAGAAAATGGTCAGAAAAGAGAAAATATAAAGTGAGTGGCAGCTCTGTGGGTGAAAAGGCCTGTTAGAGGTCAGAGGAGAATGGTCAGTGCAGATATAAAGGCAACAGTAACTCAAAAATCCACTCATTACAACCGAGGTCTGCAGAAGAGCATCTCTGAAAGTATAACACATCCGACCAGAAGAGCTACAGCAGCAGAAGACACACTCCTGTCAGCTACCCTGCCTGGTACCAACGCTTCAGGCTGGTGGTGTGCAGTAATGAGGGATATTTTCTTGGCACACTTTGAGCCACTCAGCACCAGCATCATTTAAACGCCTCAGCTGAGTGTTGTTGCTGAACAATGTCATCCCTTTATGACCACAGTGTCCCCATCTTCTGATGGCTACTTCCAGCAGGATAACAAGCCATAACACAAAGCTCAAATAATCTCAAACTGGTTTCTTCACCCTCAATGGTTCATACTCAAATGGCCTCCACTGTCACAGGATCTCGAGCACCTTTGAGATGTGGTGGAACAGGATACACATCGACAAATCTGCAGCAACTGAGTGGTGCGATCATGTCAATTTGGACCAGAATCGAATGTTTCCAGCATTCCAGAATTAAGGCAGTTCTGAAGGCAAAAGGGGGACCAACCTAGTACTAGATGTACCTAAAAAAGTGGAGTGTATCTTTCTATCTATATATATAATTGTGTAAAAAATATATTTGGCTGTACTGTTTTTAATTTAATTTTTTAATTTAACAAATTGAGAATCTAACGAGGATCATTATTAAGAATGATTAGAAAAAAAGAAAGAAAAAAAAGTGGATGCATTTGGATGCAGTTTGCGGTTGAATATGTGCTTGATTATCATGAAAATCTTAAAGATCATGACATGTTTTCCTGATATTTTCCACAATAGATCCTTAAAACATGCTGTACATGTGTCAGTGATGTATGATCCATGCACACCTGGCCTGACCGCCACGCTATAATCATCACAGGTCTAAATGGCATGTGAAATTGCCTCTTACCTTCTCTTTTACTAATGACCAGGGTGTTAGAGCTCAAACCTAAGAAGCCATGTGAGTGTTAGGTGATCTACATCTTCTCTAAAGGGCAATTTGTCTGAGTAATTGCACTAGCAAAAATCTATCACTGTCACACTCCCTTGGCCAATTAACACTTGGGGAAGAAAGGAGAACGAGAAGGAAGTGGCCAAGGAAGAAGAGGTGCAAAACAACTTTAAGTGCACAATTTTAGATACAGTGGTCAAACGAATTTAAAAAGCAGTATGGGATATGAATTGACATATGTTTGAAACGCGTACATCTTTGACAGGCAGCCGATTTGGCAGGCAGTGGTTTAGCGATTATACTGATCTTTAAATGGCATAAACAGCTCAGAGCCTGTAATAAGTGTGACAATGTGAATAAGGGTTCTGTTTTACATATTGAGTAATATCATCTTGCTGTGTTTGGATGTAAATTGGATGATAGGTAATGTAATATGTCTAATTTAGCATGTCTTAATAAGTTGAGGCCTGCATGTTTTGATATATTATTTAATTGTAAAGTATTTATACATCAAGGCATCTGTTGTAATGCCTTTTATGATTTTACAAATATAAATATTACAAATCCCTTTTTACTGAAATATTAAGCTATATAATGAGAATGTAGAATCACAACTGAGAAAAATCTGAAACTAAAAACAATTAAAAGTAAAATGTCCAGATGTATAATAATGGGAATAATGTGGGGAAATGTATTTAATCATTTTAAAGAAATTTTCTAAATCCAAACAATCTTAATGGTCAAAAAATGAGCCTTGACCGGAAAATGTTTTCACTCGATTCACCAAACAACCATGCACCATTCACTTCATTCAAGGGATTTTGTCTTCAATGTCTCATTATAGTTATAATGCTTTACGTGATTCACGTTTACATATTTAAACTCTACCCAGTAATTATCTATAGATAGAGAACATGTTTTTCCAACTTATTAACAGAGCTTGTGATTTGCCACACTGGAAGGGGTTTATAATTCTTTGCCTCCAATTAAAAAGATGAAAAGACAAACATCGTCCTCAGACATAATATCATGCCTGGCTTTCCTTCAATGAATTACAATGCGATCCATGACTCAATTCACACGATCACTTTACACGAGTTTCATTAACTATCAATTAGCAGGTGTCTGCCAAGCGGTGGGTTTTAACCACAGAGGAGAGCATCACGGGAGTGGACTTCAGAATGAGAAGAGGCGAAGCATGACGGAATTTTCCTACAGGACGATCGAGCTGCACCAACATTTCCTCCCTGTATTAATGAAAAGAGCTGACCTCTCACCCTCAATGGTTTTACATTACCAGAGAGGGAGAGAGACGTAGCATTACTTGCACCAGTGCCCCTGAGAGATGGACTGTGAGACCAAAAGATAAACTGAGAGAAAAATGTAGAAAGGCTATCTCTCTCCAGACAGTTCTACTTCTGCCAGCGTGATCCTTAATTATACTGCAGGTACAAAGCAGTAGATATCTGATTTCCCCTCCTCTCTCCCACAGACTTTCCTAATTAGATAGTAACAGAAGGAAGTGTGACCAGAGCCTCTTTCTGTATTTAAATCAGAACATGAGCAGTGGATTCTGAAACCAGTCAATCAGAACCAGCGGCCCGTCATTCAAATCAAGACTTTATTAACTCGTTCTAAATCCTGTCAATCAAAAACCTGTTGAAAAATCCGACATATTTCACCTCTTCTGTCAGAGCTGTGGCCAAACATGTGACATATTGAGGCATGAATGGTGCTAAATGGTATATATTATATTAATGTGGCAATCAGTGCTCAAAAGCACAGCACGTTTTGACATGGCTTGGTTGAATTCTAATAGAATGCGGTCTGTTATTTCTTGAAAACAGACTGCTGCTAAGGCTAACACACCGTTGCCATGGACACAGTATATAATCGGTTTTAAATCAATAAACTCCTTTTTAAATCAATATTTTGTGTCAAGGTATTGATTTATTTGGTAGGTAGCCATGTAATAAGCGGGATGATGTAGAGCGAGGCGGTTGTTATAGCGAATACAACCCCTTCAGGCTCCTCGTCGCGTCGGGGTCCTGATCAGCCTGTCGGGGTTGTATTCGCTATAACAACCGCCTCGCTCTACATTATCCCTTACACTTTTTGTTGCGTATCGGCACTTCTAACCGTCCCGTCCAGGGAACGCAGGGAACGAATTTTCAAATATCAAATATTTTCAAATACCAAATATCATCGTTTTAAAGTTGGCATGAAATGGACGTTCAGATAGTCTTTTCTTCCCTATGATCTATAGGCCTATCTGAGTGAAACGGCTTCTCGAACAAGAAAGAAAATAGGACAATCTTGATTTAATAATAATAATAATAATAATAATTCGTTACATTTATATAGCGCTTTATCTGAGACCTCAAAGCGCTTCACATAGAAGGGGGAATCTCCTCAACCACCACCAATGTGCAGCATCCACTTGGATGATGCGACGGCAGCCATATTGCGCCAGAACGCCCACCACACACCAGCTTACTGGTGGAGAGGAGACAGTGATGAAGCCAATCAGTATATGTAGTATTTAGTCCGTCATGAATCAATCCGTCATCAATCAGTAGTATTTAGTCCGTCATGAATTGATTTGATGGTTGTGTTTTGCTATTGGTCGATCTCATGTGAGTGACAGGTTGTCCTGCTCTCATGCCAGTAAACACGTCATTAGGGGGAGGGAAAGTTATTTTTATATTAATTTGTATTAAAGATTTTAAGGGTACATGATTTAAAAAAATAATGATATGATGTGCACGGTTAAATCCTTCATAATAAATACTGCAATATTCCATAAGAAAATTATTATTTTTGTTAGCTCTGGTTATATAGATTTTATTAGCTGCTTCCATCCACCTATTTTTATGCACATTTTGGGATATTGGCTCAAAAACTGCTGGATGGAAAAGCTAAGATCCGCATACATTCTAAAAATGCACATAAAAAAACATATGGAAACACATTTAGTACCGAATAAATTCCTTGATACGCATACAAATAAAATCATGTGACTTTGCACCATGGGGCGGCACAACTGCTAACCAGCTATAAACTATCTTTTTGCACAGCATCTGAAAATGCTGTTTTGGTCATTCTGAAATGCCTGAGCAAAGTCTGTCGATTTTGTCCTCTTCGACGGACTGGATGGAAACAGTGCTTTATTCACAAATGTTTTATGCGATATTCCAATTTTGCGCACAAGTTAAATTCGCAACTTTGGATGGAAACATATTGTGACTTTATAACAAAGACATTTGAAGGCAATTTTCCCCCCTTGAGTAATGGGATTGTTGTGCAATTGCAAATATGCATGTTTGTGGCCTAAAGGGAACCTTTTAGACTTTGAGTTGGGAATTTTGGTGTTGGGCCGTTAACAGGTATATGTACATCAACTGCTTGTTAAGGTTCCACGAGCATGTGCCAGTCCTTTCTTATAAATTGAACAGTTACTGATGTGGCATCTTATTCTGTAGTTTAATTAAGGTTTTCATTTATGAATAATTAAATTGATTATACCCCCTACAGATCCCAGCAGCTCTGTAATTACGTGGAAGTTGTTAAGCAGGTGCTGCAATGAAAGATGTCTTGTTAAATTATGTGAGTGTAAATGTATCGCATTCGCGTCATTGACATAAAACACATGTATGCAATGCACCCAAATCCCAAGGGTAACTCCACATATAAGGCAGCATTAAAGTTTGTCTTGTCCTATTAAAATTAATAATACTTTCTATAAAGAAGTCATATCATGAGGGATTCATTTTTCCTTGATCTTTTCAGAATAAAAGTCTTATGAAAACATAGTGTAACCTCCAGTTTTAATTAAAACAACAACAACAACAACAAAAACCTCTAGAACATAATTTGTCTGATTTCCAATCAACATCTAAGTGAATTTGCATTTCCTTCAGCCTGAGGCTTATTAATTTCACTATTGGTGTGAAAGGGCCTTTACATTTGCCAAAATAGGTCTTTTTTATTATTAAAATACAAGCCAGACCAGCCCAAAAGAGAAAAAACAACACAACAAATTACTTAAAGTAACTAAGTAACACAGTTAGTTACTTTTTTAGGGAATAATGCAATATTGTAATGCATTTTAAAAGTGACTTTCCCCAACACTGCCATCAGTGAACTACACAAGGTTGCATGACAACACCACCACTTCAGACAACAATTTTAGTCTTTATTTAAAATATTTTTCCCTGAAAGTTTGAGTTAGAATAGTTAGCAAGAGTGCGATTATAAACACAAGGCTGTGAAAGCGGACTATAGTGAGTAGATGAGTTTACCTGTATTACTGATGCAGTTTTTTATGTCGTAAAATAAAACGGAAAATATCTTGAACTTGTGTTAACCACAGGCTTTATTTAAGTTAAAAAAATGACTTCTCTATAGGACCAATCTTATTTCACACATAAAGAGGATATTTACATAAAAACATTGGCACAAAAAAAAGAAAGTCAGATAAGTTTTTAGAAGTAAAAAATGTATTTTTGCTTTTTGGTGGATTTATTTATTTTTTATTAAAAGTCTAAACTAGCCGAAACAAATGCATTTCAGTAGAACATATTACAAAGCAATTGCTCTTTGAATTCCCACACTAAAAGAATCATCTTAATATGAATTTGTGCAGCACACAGCAGATCCATTAAGATACTGTAATCCCTGGGTGTCTTTCACTTGGTTTTGTTGCTGCTAAACAACCCTTTCCTTGGTGGAGTGAGCCTTTGTATCAAAATTAATTTCAGGACAATGAAGCTTTTAATGCGCTCATAACAGAAATGGTTGGATGAAGATGAATGAGTGCAGCTCAGGGAACCGCAGGTTTATCTGCTTTAGAAAGAGAGAGTGAGAGAGAGAGACGAGTGAAGCAGCATGCTAGCTGGTCTCTCAGGCCTTTGATTAATAGCCTTAGCTCGGCTCCGGGCCCTCCTCCCTGAGCTTGTGTAATAACTGCCTCGTGGCTGCGCTCTACTCAAGACATTTTGAGGAGAAATGGATGGCTGACTGTTCGTCTTCGAGACAAGCATCAGCTGGGGCAATTAAACAATACAAACATGCAGCTCTTCACAATTCGTTACACTGTTGGGTCTGACAGAACAAGAACTATGGGGAACAATCCGTGAGGGCGATCTCGAAGCCCAACCAGTCATGTTTTGAATTAGTGGTTAAGAGCACACGTCGATAAGAAACAGAATGATGGCATTGTCTCTCAGTGGTTTGGGATGCAGTTAACGGGCAGTTAAGTTGCAGGTTGCGGTACGAGATTGTTAGGGTCAGTAAAGGCTGAGCACATGTTATTTTGTTGAAACAAATATAGAGTGGTACGCGACAGCATATCATAGACCTTAGTCAGGGTAGTGCCATATTGAATTTTTGACAGGAATGAAAAACAAAGCTGTGAGGGTTAGACGCACAATTGATTGTACTTTTGTTTAATTACATCCTGATTGTTCAGCTGACAGAACATCTTTCCAAAAGCCTTTTTAGAAGACAAAAACTATTCTGAAAGTTCTGTGTTTTGAAAATGATATGATTTAGGACCTTTGTCCATCTTATTCTGCAATGTGGAAAGAAGCTATTTTCTGATTCACTAGCCAATTTACTGTAAAATATTGTAAAAATGATACGGAAAATAACTGTTAATAGAAAGTGCAGGTATGTTCCCGTACTATTACAGGGGGAAATTGTAAAAGATCGCACATTTCTGGACACTTTGTGTACTTTTTACAGTAATTCTTACATTTACTGTTAAATCTACAGTTTACAAATGCTTTACAAATGTTTACAAAATAAATTTTTTTTTGACATTCCCAGAATTCCCTGTGTGACACTTCACATTTAAAAGTATTTAGTTTAAATAATTATGTTTCTTAATAGTTTTGTAATCAGTTATGCACATTTGGGTTTTATGTTGCATCTTCTGTTGTTTATTGCATTATTTTAGTATCGTGTGTTACCATAATGGTGTTTTGTGTTTGCGTGAATTACTTTTTTTCAGATTTTTTTGTAAAAATAACGAGATTTTTTTTTTTCAAGGTGTACACACCCCTTTTCATTTTATGCTCATTTCAATCATTGGTAACTCTCGGAATAGTTTTAGCATGTTATTGAATATGGCAATCTTAATGTATTTGGTCTTGGCAGACTGATCTGCAACGGATCTGCTGCTGTTGATTATTGCTGCTGGACTTGCTACTGATCAAATATATATACATACACACTGCTGTAAGCATGTAAGATATGCTGCTGCTGCATAAATAGACATAAATCCCGTGGCAGATCTAGTCAGGTGGAGCTGGGGGAGGTGGAGGGTTTCAGTAACACAGTCTCACCCCAAAACGTCACATACTGACGGGTCTTGACCATACGGCAACATACGACGAAAAGGGTTACGTCCATGTGTGACGATTCGGGTTATGGGTAGGTTTAGGTATGCGTTAGGGTACCGCTAGGAGGCGCTGCTGGTTATAGGGGAACCCTTTTCGTCGTATGTTGACGAATGGTCAAGACCCGTCAGTATGTGACATTTTGGGGTGAGACCGGGCTGGTTTCAGAGGAACATGAGCTGCAGGATCCGCAGAGGCCAATCAGTTGTCTCACGCGGTAATGATATAATCGCTTGCAGATTGCATGTAAAAGACCTATCAGCCTGTGCCCTCTAGAGTTTCATGCCTGAACTAGATATTTATTAAGTATGGATAATGCTTTCAGCTAACAATAACACTGGGCCTATAGACAACAATACACCACCAGTGATCTCTTTTATTAAGTATTTGTCCTAAACTTCAGTGACTCCACATCATTTAGCCTCAGCTAGTGAAACCTCATTGGTCCAAAATCATCTTCTGATTGGCCACTGGCCATTGTTATGCTCAGGCACAATACAGTGAAGCATAATATTATTTCAGCATATAAAAAAAGCACTGACTTGTTCTGTTGCATTGAGAGTTTAGCTGGATGAGTAATTTCACACATATTCTCAACCACATTGACTCAACTTCACAGTTGGCATTTGAATTTACCCTACCTTGACTTCTTCATAGTAGCCCAAATGCTAAGTAATTTCTATTTGATTTCTCTGTGAAGGATCATTCCTCATGAATCCTCGGTTGAGAGTCTCCCTCCATGCATCCAATACTCCGTGAGCTCCATCTGGCCGTAATTAAAGAGAGGCTGTTCCTAGACACCAATAACTCACAAGTAATTATACATCAATTAATAAATCCCCAAAAGCTTATTAAACACAGTGTAATAATTAGCTACCTGCACCTGACAATTTATTGACTATTTATTGTACAAAGAATAATGAACAGAAAGAGGATGTTGATAATCGTCTTCCTTATTAAGAAATAGGGAGGGAAGCATGCAAGAGAGAGTAAGTGATGAGGGGGAGAGAGATTTTCCTTTAATTACTAGCATTTATGACCTATAATCCTATTATTATGTACAGTCATTCGAAGAAGCAATGATAAGCTCATTATTCAAGCACCAAATGCAATATGAGACGTGCTCTTGGTACTCTGTCATAAAATACGCAGTCTTAAAGAATCAGCGCAGAAACTCCTACGACAAATGCGCATGAGGGGTGACCGTGTTCAGGCTGAGCGTATGTGTATGTCGCCGGTGGTTAGCGGGAGGAGACGATGTGGGCTGAATTGGATATTGATCCGCGTGTGTATTGAGCAGCACGTAATGAATGAAGACGACTGGGCCTGAACATGAGTTTGGGATGGTGACCCTGGACGTTCAGAATGAAATAGCTGTGCTTTAGTTAGTGTCCTTACAAGCCCAAAGTTAGAATACCTTGGGAGTTTTTAGTTTTCAACCACATGCACTTTTTGTCTCACGAGTTTATTTTTATTCAGACAAATAGATTTAAAGACCTTCTGTGGTGAAAATCAAGTGTTATGCTTTAACACAAACCATGTGCAAATTCATCACCATTGCTGAGTTTCTCCTTAAAACTCCAGTTAACCAAAGACAGTCTCAAAAACGTGGTTTGAAATAGCCGGTGTGTCTCACAAACTACCTTGTACCCAATCACATCAATGTGCGGGCGAGCTTTAGCATATCATGAACTATTCTCTAACTAAAGCAGGGGAGTCTCGAGAGATGTCAGGTTATCTCGCTATATTTTTCTGTTGATATGATAAATCGGGTGAATTAATTATATGATGTATATCACGATGTAATGATGAAATATATGCCGTTCTCCACTGACGTTCTCAGTTGTTCAAAGCGTTTCTAAGGATGCTGATTTTTAGAAGGCATAGCCTACTGAGATGGCGAACGGGAACATGGTTTGTGTAACATTAGCAACACATTATTAGCAGATCAATAATGTAGTCAAGCAAAAGGCTATCTTATTACGTACCGCCGGTATGTGTCTGACGTTGTAGAGCGATACCATTGAGCAGCGTTTACTACAGTAAAGTTGACTGAGTGGATCTCTGAGCCGGTGTGTGTGTGTGAGTGGAGGCGAGGCTGATTTGCATATTCATGAATCCACATTTACTAAATGAAGCAAGGGTGTAGTTACAATCATGAGATTTTTTTCACAGGATTTTTTTATTAAAAATATGTTATTTTGGTGATTAAAGATGTAATGTGACAGTTTTAAGGGATACTATTATTAGCTAGGGGGACAAGCTTTGGAAACATTTTATTGTGCCTGCGTTATTATTATGATCTTTTTATGTTTTGTAGCTATTTATTGTTTTACTTGTCGCAGACCAGTGTCATTTTTTTTTTATTCAAATATTTTATTATATAGGCTATATATTTGTATTATTATATTTTACATTTTTGTCAACTTTACAAGTTGTAGCCTACTTTTGTTGTTTTTGATATTTGGATAATTAAAAAAGAAATGTCTAGCCTATATAGTTTTGATAACTTTTTATTTTTTATTTCAAGTTAAACTAGATTTAAAAAAGATACATTTTGCTTTGGCAACTAACTGAAATAAAATAAGTTTAAGATAAGTTTGATTAAATATTTAAATAATATTAAATCATACATTTTATAAACTTTTTATGGATTTAATTTGTCTTAGTTAACTATTATAATGTTACTACAGTCATTATACTATGTACTATTATCATTATTTTGAGATTTCTCACTGTATATTCCCATATTGTTAGACAGATAAACTAGTAAGAATATGAAAACTTTTTTACCTTTTAAAAATCTACAGGGCCAAAAGCATCCATAGTTAAAGGAACATCCATCCAGTGATAAAAAATCAACTCATACACTGATCAATACATATGCCAGTCCGTGAAAATGAAAGGAACTGAAGCTAATCAAAGGTCACAACAACAAACAATCAAAACCACCGAGTCTAATAGCGGTGTATAGCAAGCTAGTAATTTTGCTAGTTGGCAGGGATCTAATTCAGTGCATTGATTTGTCACAATTGATGGCATTTCTTTGTGACCAAATACTCAGACATTAATATGATTAATGTGTGATAGTTAAGAGGCACGCCTGTAATCGTCTCACTGATTAATTTCTCGTCCTTCAGTCTATTGGGATTGAGACTGGAAAAACTATTGATCACCCGCTATCATCTGCGTTTATCTTGGTTAAGACATCAATTCCTCTAACACTGATAGACTCAAACGTTCAGTCAATCAATGCCTCATGTGAAGGTTATATGGATTTTACACAGGTACACCTTTAAGACAATATGAGGAGAATTCACTAAAAATAGTATGCTCGCTGAGAACGTTTTTTTTTTTTTTTTTTGCACACACAGCTGTTTTAGCACCCAGTTCACTAAAAGAATTATGTAAATCAAGTCGCAAAAATGTGTGCAGGCATCTGAATTGACTCTTTAAAATGCAGAAAGTGTGCTCGACTACAACGCTCATGACTTTTATGAATAAGGCGTAATCTATAATAAACTTTATTTGCATATAAAGGAAGCGTATTAGAGAAATGTAAAGAATGACAATTACTTAATTTAAATATGCATTACGTAGCGCCATGCCAGTCAGGCAGCACCTGATTTAAGTGAATTGCAGGTATGTGAATAAAACAGAGGTTTTGTGCTTAAAATCATGCTCAAAACTGTTTAGTGAATCTGCTGCAGAGTGAATTTATGATGCAATCATTTAGTTGAGATAAGCTTCAAGTTTGTTCATATTAGAAAGGATTTTTGGCTGATTGCATTCGCTTCAACACCAGATTTGATATTACAAATTTCATTGTTAGTGAATATTAGAGCCCATAAATCATATCTCTGACCCAGTGGACTAGCTCACATTCATTAATAAACATGCGGATGTTTCGATTTTATCATCTAATACCCGACACACATGCTAAGGAGAGGTTATTCCTGTCTGACTTCTGATATGGATTCGTAGGAGACCAAGTGAGGTCTCACATGAAGTACAAACACAATTTCTTTCCTCGTGGTTCTCCTGACACAGAATGCGAGTTGTTCATGGTACTTTATTAGCATGGTAAGAGGAAAAGGCAGGATAACTAATCAACGAATCTCCTGATAGTGGATTTCATGCCAGTGATGAATTAGGTGCTGTCTGCCAGTCGTGAAATGTATTTTTAATTGCTCTTTGTAATTAAGGATTGCCAGTGGAAGACATATTACAGGTCTGGGTGTGTATTTGCTAGTGTGTATGTGTGTGTGTGTGACCCACGCTCTGCACTTCAGAGGTTTTGTTTGGTTTTAGGCAGTTAATTGTGAGATTGTGCATGTTGCGAGAGAACAATTCTCGGCTGGACAACCGCTGGGAATTAGGAGCAGGAACAGTGAAGTGAGTCACACATTGTAATGAGTGCCCTCACACACACAGACAAATTGAGTCTCCAAATGCAGAAAAGCACCACATTTCAGTATCAGTGCAGAGGGATGATAGATAGATCGATAGATAGATAGATAGATAGATAGATAGATAGATAGATAGATAGATAGATAGATAGATAGATAGATAGATAGATAGATAGATAGATAGATAGATAGATAGATAGATAGATAGATAGATGGATGGATGGATGGATGGATGGATGGATGGATGGATAGATGGATAGATGGATAGATGGATAGATAAATAGATTATAAATAGATATTTTTGCAGATATTTTTGCAGAATATGTGGAGAATTCAGCCTGGAAAGCAGCCTGGAGCCTAAATTCATGCCAGACCAACCTGTGCAGACCAGACCTGTGGATGATGAATGACATCATTAACCCGCTCAGGTCTCCGGTTGGTACAGAAAAAGCTGATGAGCCAGTGAGACACAGATGAAGGAAGCTATGAAGCACACTAGAACCTAACTGACGTGCCAGCAAAGAAAGACGTGACGTAACGTAATGCATAAAGGTGCATTAAAAAAAGAGGCTATTTATGGTTTGCTGTTTTGAATTACCAGGTCTTGAACTGGCTTAAAAAAACAAAAACAAAATTCTATACCATTTAAAAGGGGTCAGTAAGAGTTTTTTGTTGTTTTGTTTTAGAAATTCATAATTTTATTCAGCGAGGATGCATTAAATTGACAGTAAAAGACATTTATAATGTTACAAAAGATTTATATTTCACATAAATGCTGTTCTTTATATTCATTAAATAATCTTGAAAAAATATTAAGCTGCACAATTGTTTTTAACATTGATAATAATAAGAAATGTTTCTAAATAAATCAATTGGAATGATTTCTGAAGGGTCATGTGACACTGGAGGAATAATGTTAGTATTAGACAAAACATGACATTATAATAAAATATAATCATATTATCATTTGACAAATATACAAACATTTGCCTTTCATTGTAAACTGAGAGAAAACGTTTTATGTTTAATCCACCATCAGAGCTCATGAAGCTGGAGTAAACCTTCCCAACTCTTTTTATTGAAGTGTGGCTATTTGAGGTCACTTGCATTTATTTAAATCAAATCCCAATACTCCAGCCATGCATTGGCTTCCCCAGCACGCAGGGCCTCTGACACTTCCAGGACGTGCCCTTGACATTTCGGCAGGTTATTAACCTTTTGGGATGCGAGCATGAGACACTGATACAAAGAGAAGGGATGCAGGTGATGCACTGGAGCTGACACATGATTTGGGATGAGTTGTGGGATGTGAATGAAATGATACTGATGTTAATAAAAAAAGGAATCACTGGAGAATCCAAGTAGAATTAGGGGAATATTGGGATTCCCTAAAATAAGTTGTTATGAATTTCCTTTTGGGATTTGGCACCAAACAGAATTTCACAATTATTGATTGCCAATCAAGTTTCCCAAACACTCCTTCCTCTCCATACCAATCAGTGTGCCTAAGAACAGATGAACTCTTACCTTCTTCAACACATGCCTGCCAAAACATTTTGACTGCCCTCTGGTGGCTGACTGCAGTATAGGTCATAAACCCCGCCCTCTCCATGTATTTGAATGGGATGTGAGACAGACTAAAAAAATCTAATTACACCCCAAATGAAATGATTGACAGTTGTGCATGCGATCGAGTCTGTGGGAGTATGAGTGTCATCTTGATACCACGACTTCTGCTCAGACTCGGGCTCCAATTAACGTCATCAGCATAAGATGGCAACGGCCATTTCTGGGACATGTTGACATGTTTCTACAGTGGAAGGAAGGCTTGTCGTCCATCTTTTTTCTACAGTCTATGAATAAAACTTAGAAAACTAACAAATTAAAATGTGTCTTCTGTGTGTGATGCTTTATGGATCCCAGTAAAGCAGTGGTTCTCAACTGATGGGTCGAGAAACAAAAATGTTTGTTCTGACACTGTTCAACAGGCAAAAGTTGAAATAATAAATAAAAGCATATTTTTGTTTTTAAAAAGTATTATGATTTTTAAAGAAAAGAAAAAGCCTATATATTTCTAATTTTATTATATAATGTACTAATATTTATATATTTCATCTTGATTAATAATAATGATACAAAATAATATTTAATTAAATATTTAAATTAAGTGTACACAACTCTTTTTATGTGTTTTCAAAACCATTCATTTACACAACAATGGCGTTTTGGAGGCCTGAAGCAGCAAACTTTTGAAAACGTCTTTTTAAAATGGAAGTTTTTGAATACATACCGTTATCGTCCCTATGTAAACTACAAAAAATGCGCATTCACATCACTTGTTCAGTCATGCGCAAGTTGACTATCTCGATTGTTTGTATTAATCGCTCTGTAGAAAAACGCGTATGTGCGCACTGCGCAGGCACAGTGTTTCTTTACAAAGTGTGAACAGGGATCGGTTTGACACCGTTGTCCTCTGTACGTGGAATTTAAAAAAACACAAAGGAAAAACTTTTCTGCTTTTAGTACATTGTTGTTGTGTTATCGTGTATCGATTGGATCCTCACTTCCCATGTAAAATATGGGTCCTGATGCAAAACCAGTGGAAAACCACTGCCCTAAAGTGTAGGGACTTTCTTCTTATATTTAATTGTCAAACATTGACCTATTACGCCAAGGTCCAAGCATTACACACAAAAATGTATGTTTCCCCTTGGCCTTTACATCTTTAACACACTCACCTCAGTCTCATGGCGCACCAGGGAGCAACAAAAGAGTTCCACCCTGAATATAGAATAAAGGGCGAGAGTAGAGAGGAGAAAAGAAAAATTGAGATGGTGATGGAATGTTAGCTTCATTATTCATGTCACACTGGATTGGCCAGCTCATACTTTTTCCCAAAGGAAGGAATATGAAATTTCAATTGGCATCATTCTGTGTGTTGAGTTTTTATGTCAATATAATATACTGGCTTTCAGCGGCCTTGCAGCCACAAGAAACAGGAAACTTCAAAGGAGCAGCTCTGCGGAATCCCTCAGTCTTGAATTAAAAATGTTAACCTTGGAGACATGTTAAGTACAAGGAAGGTAATGTTGTAGAATTCAAATGAACAGCTCAGATGATGCTCAGAGATCAGGAGAGTGGGGAATTATTATTAGTTTCTGTGTTTCTAAATTTGCCTTTAATACACTTTGTGTCAGAGTTTAAAAATATTCCACGTCATTACAGACTAAAAATGCTCTTTTTGGTGCAACACATCAAAATAACTGAGAAGATGTTAGATGTTGAAATGCATTCAGAAGCACATGGCAAAAGCGCTGATAGAGGCGCACTCAAGTGCTGAAAT
This sequence comes from Phoxinus phoxinus, assembly GCF_949152265.1. Taxonomy (NCBI): domain Eukaryota; kingdom Metazoa; phylum Chordata; class Actinopteri; order Cypriniformes; family Leuciscidae; genus Phoxinus; species Phoxinus phoxinus. The sequence continues at coordinate 5,973,193 of NC_136886.1, forward strand.
ATGCATGTGTGATTGAGAAGTGTTGAATGAGAGTCTCGAAACGACGGGTGATTGAGAGACAACACAGAAGCGGAGAAGTGGAATTAGAAAATTAGCTCGGTGCGTGAGAATTAGGGCTGTCAGTTTAACATGTTAATTTGATATGATTAATTATTTAAAATATAATGAGATCTAAAATAATTAACACAGAATTAATGACGGCCCCCTGAACCCAATAGATTTTCGACCACCAAAATGCAAAGCATATTTTTGAGAAAATTACATGTACATAGACCAACAATTGCTCAAATAGCTCAACTATATTAATGGGTTTGATTCCTAAGGAAAAGGCATACTGGAAAAAATTATTTCTAAAATAAACGTAATGTAAAATATAAACAATTAAAAATAACAAAGATGTCAATGGCTGCTACTATAAGTCTAGCTCAAATTGTTAAACTTGATATGTTGTGGACGGTAGGTCACAGGCTTAAGATCAATGATATGGAAATAAAACAAACAATACAATATATGATTTCGACATCCACTTTTTTATCTTTAACCTGCTGCAGTCATTCAAAGTTCTGTCATGAAACTCTCTATGGCACAGGTTGAGAGGTCCTTAAAGGATTAGTTGACCTTCAAAAAAATTTTTCCTGATAATTTACTCACCCCCATGTCATCCAAGATATCCATGTCTTCAGTCGAAAAGAAAAAAAGTTTTTGAGGAAAACATTCCAGGATTTTTCTCCATATAATGGACTTCAATGGCAACGAAATATTCCAATGTTCAAAGAAGGTTCATATGTCCGTCTCAATGCAGCTTCAAATGCTCGACACAATCCCAGTCGAGAAATAAGGGTCTTATCCAGCAAAACGATCTGTTATTTTCACACAAAAAAAAAATCAATTATATACTTTTTAACCACAAATGCCCATCGTGTACCATGTCTGAGATGCCCCACGCATTGCGTCATCACGTTGGAAAGGTCACAGGTCATGCGTCATCACGTTGGAAAGGTCACGTGTCACGTCATCTATCTAAGTTATTTGTCGGTGTACTCTGGTTCAAAAAGGTAGGGGAAGTGCGAAAAACTCCATCTAATTTTCTCCTCCAACTTCAAAATTGTTCGACATCTTTGTTTGTGACCTTTCCAACGTGATGACATAATACGTGGCGCATCTCAGAGATGGTACAAAACATGTATTTGTGGTTAAAAAGTATAATCGTTTCGCTAGATAAGACCCTTATTTCTCGACTGGGATCGTGTAGAGTCGACTTTGAAGCTGCAATGAGACGGACATTTGAACCTTCTTTTGAACATCGGGATAGATGGTTGCCATTGAAGTCCATTCTGTATAGAAAAATCCTGGAATGTTTTCCTCAAAAACCTTAATTTCTTTTCGACTGAAGAAAGAAAGACATGGATATCTTGGATGACATCAGGGTGAGTAAATTATCAGCAACAATTTTTTTGAAAGTTAACTAATCCTTTAACTCAATCTGCTTGCAATCACATCATTCTATATAGGGCACAGCTGATTGGTTCCTGCTGTATCAGTAGCCAATGAGCTCGCTGCTCAACCTTCAAATTCTTGGTCAGCATCTGCTATATTTGCAGTGCGCTTTCAGAAACCCTCCACCTTCCCCAGCTCCAGCATATATCTGCTTTGTGTAATTCATGTGCTATATTGTACAGCAGCAGCATTTCTTACTAGCTCACAGCAGTGTGTTGTGTGTGTATTGGCAGTAAGTGCCACACTTTCTCTGAATAACAGCAGCAGCGTAGCAGATCTATTCCGCCAAGACCATACATATCAACATTGTCATATCCATTACCATGTCATTACATTACAGAAATGTATCTGTCTTAAAACTAGCTTTATAAAACATTGATATCCATCCATCCATTCTCCATACTGCTTATCCTCTGTAGGGCCGTGGTAGGGCTGAAGCCTTTCCCAGAATCTCAGGCTGGAAATATCGATTTATGCAATTAAATGCAATTATTTTGCTGAATTAATCAGCATCTCATAATTTAAATATACATTTTTTAATCTTATTTTTATTTTATTAGACATTCCGGTAACACTTTACTTCGATGGTCCACTTTCAACATTCTACTAACTATAAGTAACTTTGCAAGTCTCATTGGAATATTAGTAGTCTGTCTGCTTAATATCTGCTAACACTTTATTTTGATGGTCCCCTTTCAACATTCTACTGACTAAGTAACTTTGCTATTACATGTTAACTTCTTCGACTTACCCGAACCCCACCTAACCCAAACCTAATAGTCTACTAACATTCTACCTATATGTAGTAGTATGTCTAAAGTGGACCATCGAAATAAATTGCAACTGACCTAGTAAAAATCAATGCTTAACCTCTTACTGACCCGAAAATAAAACCAGAAATGGCTGGTCCCCCCTGCAGTGTATCTTGCCCAGGATTATAGGCACATAATGGTTGGCAGATGCTGCTGGGCGAGGGTGCCAATGCTCTGCATCCAGACACAGGCTGAGGTCCTGCTTCAGTGGATAGAACACCTAGAGGCCTGTGCTGGCCTGAGGCGCCGCCAAGCACATGCTAGAACATACATGCACTACTTCGTTCTCCTCTGTGCCTTGTTTCAGTTAAAATGATTTGTAGGTCCTGTGGTGCACACTGCCGAGGCCCTATTACAGGCTCTGGTAATAAGATTTGCAGCTTTGTTGGTTTGTAAGAGCATTTTGTTTCGGTTTTGAAATGTTTGAGAACGAAAACAGCCTGATTAGCTTTACAGCTAATAACATGGATTATTTATCCAATGGTGTGTTTTTTTTTATTATTTAGAAACTAGGCTTAATTGACTGCTGTTCCTTGAAGTTTGGGTTCAGTCCTTGGACTTAAAGACCTCATGCAAAGATCTCAACTTGGAGCTGATTTGCATAGCAAACAAAACATAATTAAAGTAATCGGTTGATTACATTGAGTTGATGTAGTAACTGTAATTGGATTTTTTCATCCATCTTAAGAGATTACTTTGTAGCTAAAGACAGTATGAAATGTCTGAACACAGACTTTAGATTTAGAGTTTGGTAGCTGCAACACAGCATTAGAAATGATGCACTGCTGTTTAAATGAGGATCCTTGTAGTTGCAGTACCTCCAGTTGCCAGGGTAGTGGCCTAGGTTTTCAAAAATGCAATATAAAAAGAACATAAGAATATAGAGAAAAAAACATTTACTATTTTTTGCATTTCACTTCTGCTCTATATGCACTCTTTAAAATAAAGGTTCTTTATATCGATGTTTCCATGAAGAATTTTTGACATCCATAGAACCTTTCAGAAAATTATTTATTGGGGAAAAAGGTTCTTTAGATAATTAAAGCTTCTCACACCAAGATTTTTTTTTTTTCTTCTATTGCATTGCTAAAAAAAATAATAAAAATAATAATAATTTTTGGAACCTTTATTTTTAAGAGTTAAGAATGTGTACTAATCTAGTTTATACTTAAACTTGACATTGTGTACTGCAGTTATTGTGACTCAAAGTGCTTTGTATAAGTGAGTAAATGTAAATTGACATACCCTTTAGGTAAAACAGTCAAGCTTATTTTTTTCCACTTTTCCATTTCCATGGATGGTGGTTTGCTGTCAAGCTCCAAAATGGTCAAAGAAACGTCATACAACTATACATAATCACGTATACATAAAAGTAATACATTCATGCACTATATTCTTATAGTGTAGTCTTAACTTTTCTAAACCCATAAAATAGCTTTGTCGGAAGAACTGAGCAACATTTAAACCATAACTGTCACTGATAATCTGCCAAGTCTTGAATAGTAGAGGTAAGCATATATAGAGTAATTTCAGGCCACCTGAACTCTTTGTGAGTATAATAGGTGTTTTTGAGTCGCCAACACAGAAGAGTCACGAAAGGACTGCAACAGCTGTTGTGTAAACGCCGGGGGGAGCAGCAAACTGACTCACAAACCACAGAGGGTACTATCTGTCAGCTTTCATCTGTGTTGCATGAGTTCATTCCTCTGCCCACCTCTTACTGTGCACTCAGCAAGAAAGTGATGGGAGTGGCATTTATTGACAGGTTTTGTTTCATTACATTCCCCCAAAACCTCTGTAGCTAATTGTTCGCAGTTTTTCCGTGCAATATTGCAGTGCCGAATTGTGTTCAGAACATATTTTGTGAGTATATTCATGTTACAACACTTAAATGGCAGAATTCCTTTAGTGAATCGGCATTAAAACGGCATTAGCACACACCGCTAATTCAATTTTAGTTATTTCCCTCTTCATTCAGCCATGTCATTTGAACTACTTCTATGTTTGGTTGGTAGCTTTTGGTGGTGAGTTACACAAAAAAGTTTTATTAGCGACTACATGATAATATTGGCAACCTTAGCAACAGGTTAACATGTTATCCTCGTAATGAGATTAAATGTCAGATCTGGTCGAGAAAGATCATTTGCAAGGTACATAAAAATCAAAATGTCAGGATGAAAAAAAAACCCCATAAAACTTCTACATTTTCTGTAGAAGTTTTTTTCTGCACTTGTAGAACTCAAAGTGCAGGTGGTGTTGGCAGTTCTGGCTTGTTTGGTATATATACTGTATATATATATATATAAGTTTTTTATGACCCTACAAGTGCGATTAAACCATCAAAACATGAGGAAATATGAAGGAAAAAGAAAACACTAAACTTGTTTGAGGTTGTCACGTGTGCAAGACAAAGGAGAATTCAGTATCACTGTCTTTAATAAATCCACGCACGGAAAACACAAAAGAGAAAAGGCAAAACCATCCACTAACATTGACGACACCAGACAAGGAACAGAACCAATACACAGAGGAACTAATGAGATAATTAATCGGCAACAGGTGAACGAAATGGTCAATGCTATCTTAAGAAAAATTCGTAAGAGTGAGTATGAGGTGGTTCATTCGTAAGATCTCACTCATGCGAATTTGTACGATTTGTCTAAACCCCAGTGATGGGTAGGTTTAGGGGCAGGTTCAGGGGTCATCCGTACGAATTCATACGGATTGGGTAACTCGTAAAATTGTGTTGTACAACTCGTAAAACTCAAATGAGGTCATATGAATTCGTACGAATTAGCCACCTCGTAAAATACGTATGAACTGCGTGAGATCAGGTTGGAATGCTTCAATCAAAGAAACAAACTGACTCAATAGGAAACTGGGTCAACGTAGAAAGACAAAACTGAACATAAACCTAACATTACCCTGTTGTTTTTGCACATGTTCATAATTTCTTTGTATGACAGCTTGGCCAAAGATTATGTCCACCAGATTTGGCTATCACAAATAAAACATTTGCCTCCAAGCAAAGCTTCGTAATATGATTACAAAATCTTTAACAAATTTTTTTTATAATACTTAAATAAAGAGTGAAGATGTCAATTTTCCTAGGCATCACTTTTGGCCACTATATAACATTGACTGGCTAATTCAAGTGTCTAATTTGCAAAAAGAAACACTTTTTTTTTGTGGCCAAATCAATAGCAGAGGTCTTTCATCCGGTCACTCAAAACGTAATTGATTGTGACATCACCGAGAGTGTCTTTAATATACTACAATCGTTGAGCGTTTGAGACGATGTGTTAAGGTGAAAGGCTCAGGGAAAAGGCTTGGTGTTGAATATGGCTCCTGGTGCTCATAACCAAAACATGATGACTGGAATCTTATTATCAGTTAATCATCTTTCTACCAACAGCTCTGATTTCTCTAGTGGGTTTGCACAAATGACCAAGAATTTTTAATTGAAGTTGATTATACAGGCTTGATTTTTAGCAGCAACCGTCCCTTTGAATGCTAAACTATGGCTGGATGACAATAAAATGACCTCTCTGAGAGCTCACCTGTGCAAGGTGACGTGCGGCAGTCATCTGTATTCAACACAGGATCTCGCTTAGAAACCATTAGCATCATCATGGATCTTCACTCTAATGAGGCTCCAGGTTTTCATGTCTTAATTGGATTGCTTCAACACAGTCCCTTATTGATGCTAGTCCTGCACAGTTTATCATGGTATAATGAGCGGATAATTCGCTGGCCATATCTAATCTTTGGCCTCATCGATGAATTAGGTGAAAAGTGCTTTTTCATCCTTGACCCCAAATGGGCAGAGGAACAACCCCACCAAAATACGCAGTTTCCACATTTTAAATACATAAATGATGGGGTAACATATTGCAAGTAACATTCATTTAGTAATTTCCCTCCAAAACGTTATTTTTTTATTACTTTTCTATTTATTCAAAGGTGTTTTTTCACCATTAACATACTTTGTTGCATCCCAGCTTAATCTGTTGAGACAATATAAGTTAGCAGGGTTGATTTCCTAAAATGTGTAAACAAAAATACTACTTAATGAGTTTTTAATTAGTCTTTTTTTATTTCTTTAGCAGTTAAAATATCTACTTGATAAGCAACATTGCATAAGATATTAAGAACTGTTTTCAAAGAGTGAAGTTGAGTAAACGTAACAAAATCATCTTGTAATAAAGATGCATTCTCTGAAAATGGTTTTAATATATTGCAGTATATCTTGCAGTATGCAGTATTGTAAATGTATCTTGAATGAAAAAATAAATAAAAAATACTTGATTCCACACAGGCTTGCAAATATTGCTAATGCTAAATTTTCACTTTAACATATCACACAGGGGTTAACAACTAAAATAAAGGTTAAACCAATACATTTGCCAGTTAAAAAGACTAGCACACATTTTTAGATGTCCTAGTAACTAACCACATCAATAAACAGTACTTGTCGAGCAGCTTCACCAGCTAAATTTTGCTGGTTAACACCATTGCTGCTATCTGGGGTGTATGTATGTGACCATTTACTCCCAGAGCAACAAATCACTGGCAAATAATCAGGAGAATAGAGCAATGCAAGGATACAGTGCTTTATCGGCGGAAGGGGAGATGATTGGCTTTTCGAAGGCCAAATAAGTGCAGCTGGGGCTCTTTCAGTTGTCTCTCTGATATCTCAGGCCCTGAAGGAAATTGATACTTACACTTGGAAACTAAACTGTCAAATATAATTCATCTATGGTCATTTGTTTTATTATCTCTAAAAAGGACATCGCTAAGTAAGTGAAGTCAACCCAAACAGGAAGAGCAGCTGTGGAGAAGACACGCTCGGAGAGGAGAGGGCCGGAATACTTATTATCTGCAGAGACAGAAGGAAAGAAAAAGAACAGTTTTACAAGGAAACCATGGTATTAAAAAAGCTCCCGTCTTCATTTATAAGCCAAGCAACACTCTATGCAATGATCCTCTGCTCATCTCATTTACCTAAACCCACATATCTCTATAACAAATGCTTTGTATGTTTAACAGGAGATCCACTTAACCAGTAAGACTAACATATGCTGCTTCCAACAGTTGATTATTGGACTTCTGAAACTATATACCATTCTAAGTAAACAATAAAACCACAGTTTTAAGTTTACAACATGATATATTTAAAGGGATAGTTCTCTCAAAATTAAAATATCCCATAATTTACTCACCCTGAAGCCATCTATGTGTATAATACTTTCTTCTTTCAGCCAAACACAATCAGTGTTTTTTCTCACCCAACCCGCGTAAAAATCTCTGGCCAAATTAGTACCTTCTGTTTTTTGGCCCTGTCTCCTTCCAGCTTTATAATGGCAATGCATAGAGTTTTTGAAGATCATCAAAAACTCGGACACTGTTCAATGCCATTACAAAGCTGGGAAGAGCCAGGATATTATTTAATATAACTCCGATTGTGATTGCCTGAAAGAAGAAAGTCAGAATTTTTATGTGATATTCCAAAATGTATACTAAAATATGTGGCTAAAACTGCGCAATTTTTTTTTAGAGCAAACTCTGTTGAGATCTTAATGATTAAAGGAGTATATAGCCGATGCTTTTTTCAAAACAATCTCAGTTTTACATTTTTAGTGATAAGCAGTTTGTGCTTCACATTAAAAGTGTGCAGCTGGTACTAACTTCCCATACTGTAGGAACGGGTCTCTCTTTTGTTCTTGCCAACCACAATGCATAAGCACAGCTCCCCTCTGAGCTGCTGAGGAGCTGTTCTGAGAGACAAAGGCCCCGGGCAGTGTATGACACTTCACTGCATCTCATTAACAAGGACTTGGGAATGCAGAAAGAAAAGTTCTCAGTCATGCAGCAAGAACGGCAGCACTATCTCAGCCGCTTAAAGGCGCGAACATTTTCTTACTCCATCAGAAACTGGGAAACGACATCAGCGCTGTCCACACAACAGATGCCCAATGTGACTCGCCACAGAAAAAGTGTCTGAATTCAGGCAGAGATCCATAAATATTTTCAATTAATTTGTGATTAATTGATGTCTTGAGGGACATCAATAGTACATTTATAAGAAATTTGAAATATCTAAAAGTGTTATACTTCAATCAACAGAAGACCATCCTGCCAAAAAACTACTTTAATCAGCATGAATGTCCACCAATGATGCCGACGAAGGTCAAGCTGCATGGGCTTTTTGATGGAGCTGTTTTACCAAAGATGTCTTGCTGGTTAAGCTAGTCAAGAACCTTGGTGGTCATGCCAGTACACCAGCATCCAAAACACAGCATATGCTGGTCTTTCTAGACCAGCACGTCTAAAAAAATAAAGTGCTCATACATTGAGAGTTTGAGTGTGTATCAAAAGATATGCTAACACACACACACACAAAAAAAAAAAAAACAATTCCAGTTCGACATAGTTTTTATAGCTCGATTGAACAGTTTATTTAAAGGCAATTGCACCACCATCCCACAATGGGTGTAAGTGAGAAACATGTTCTCACACACTTTCATTGGTGAAAGATTCACACTGCATCGACAGACATTGACCAACGGTGTAACAGTCACCCAATTACAGCACGTCACTTCTCAGACATTCCAAGACCCAACAAATGCAGATTCAACATGTTCAATCGGCAAAAACAAGCACCAATCAATGCCAACAAACGCCGACAGGAGTAACACTGATCCGATAAAACCCGACAAACCCTGCCGGCACATTGTGAATTGGCCTTAAGGCACACAATTTTAAAGAATTATCTGAAGAGTCTACAATCCTATTTAAAAAGTCTCCAATATTATTCCTTCCTATAAAAATTCATTGTTAATACATTTGAACAGAATTCCCACACTTCCCCGCAAGAACCCGATTACAATCTTTCAGTATCAGGAGCTGCCCTTTTCTTTCTTCTCTGTATGGCCATGCTTTTGAATGACAGACTTCATTAACAGCTTTGGGAGCTTCTTGGGATCTCATACGTTGAAGCGCTCTTTTGGCACTGTGTGCTTTTCCCCAGTTGGTCCCCTATGGTTTATCTAATCACGCAGATGCAGACAGACTGGTGGGGGCGATGCCCCCTGTGCCACTCTCGCTGCGGGCAAGGTCGGGCAGGAGGAGGTGCTGCCAGGCAGCCAACAATTTCCCTAAGACTTTAATCTTGGCACTGATTCAATAGCCTGTCCTGCTTGTTGTTTTTCCCCATTAACAGGTTTATTTGGATGTTCCTTTTATGTAGGCTTTGTAAAATGAATGTGGACATTATTATTCATTATCTAGCATTATTTGCCTATTGAGTGCTGAAATTACTCTCTTCCAACAGTTTTTTCAATTTCTCTTGTTGGGGATTTGGTTTTAACTTGAGTGAATCCCCCTTTCTAACACCTAGTGCTTTCTCATCACATAAAAAGTAGCCCCAGGAAGCGTTACTTTGGGAATTGTCAGCCAATTTACATTTAATTTGATTGGAATCTTGATCAATAGAACAACCAATATAGTCTTCCCCTCAAACACAACAATTTACACAGTCTTTAAGCTAGATCTAAATCTGTGTGGTAGTGGTGGGGATTTCTCAGTGATTTGTTTTGTGTGTTACATCATTACACAAACAGGTGGCGCTAAGTGACTGCCTTTCATTAAATTATTAATTCAACAAATTTGTTCAAAACGTTGATTAATTCAGTAATACGTCCGTTTCCGAAATCGCATACTCCCCTATACTACATAGTAGGCAAATAACAGTATGTGACAAAAGAAGTATGTCTGAATTCAGAGTACTCATAAACGAGTAGGTAAAAAGTACACTGCTGACCTACTTCTTCCGGCGAGATTCTGAAGTGTGCATATGATGGACACTTTACTTTCCCGTGAGGCTATGGGAGATGATTTATGAATGGCAGTGAAGCGACGCAACTGACGCCGGTAGGTCACATGATAATGACAACATGGCGAATGTAGTACGTCCAGATTACGTTTATACTACACACACTTTACTATAAAGAACATACTTTTTTAGAGGTCGTGAAGTAATCACTTATTCAAAATAAGTACCTACTCAATAGAGTATGAGATCCCCCCCGGTGGCTGGTCCTAGTATCCCCGCCTCCGCATGTTATTTAACGGCACGTGAGACCAACTAAACTATTCAATTACACTTCAAATATCTTTTTTCCAAAGATGGTTTCTGTCATTTACAGTAGTTTTTATCACGCTGATGTAAGTTCAAGTGTTTGTTTTTTGACACAAGTGTTAGTTATTTGATATGGTGGTGTGACGTCATGATTGACAGCTGTAATTGACAGGTTCTCTGAGCGAAGTAGTCACTGAAGCACCAACATACTTTTTTTTCGGGATCTTCGGAGGACTGAGGGGATTGGAGCTTTAAATTTAATATCTAAATTTCTATAATTCATTAAAAAAAAGTGCAGGAGCATGTGGTTGCGATTAATTCTGCGAGAGTGAGGGCGGGCTGATTTCGTCATCGCCATATCGGGACACTGGCGGCTTCACTTCTCACCAATGGAAGAGAGCGAAGGGGCGTCGTCCATCTTTTTTTACAGTCTACGTGTCCAACCGCTACATGGCGGATGGAATCATTGTTTTTGTTCAATTACACACCCACCAGCTTTAACTAACAAAACGAATTCAACACATTTTGGTGTTGTAAGATACAAGTCGCTGGAGAGTTGCTTTTGTAGGTGTGTTGGCATTGGGATGTTCACAGCTCTTTATCCTGGTCTCACCTCTCTTTCTCTAATTTGTCACGGGCCGAAATCAAAGTGCTGGGGGGTTTATGCAGTCTGTGCTGTCTTTCATCTGACAATTGGCGATGTCGAGAGGTGGGCACATGTGAACAAACATGCAAAGCCTCCAAACGAGTGATGCTGCTGTTTTCTCTCATCTGCTGCCTCAACCACCAGCAATCTCTCTCTCACTTCCTTAACACTCACCTCTCCCTGTTTCTCACTTTTTCTCAGGTGTTTTACTTATAACACCTATTCTAGGCTTTCTGTGTCCTGGCAGAATGTTAAGAGATGATGTAAATTGCTAAACGATAAGTGACTGAAATTTTAAAAGCACACATTAATTGAAAATGAGATTTATAACTGAGAAATAATCATATATTGTGGGACTACTATTTTTGCAGGTGGCATTATTTTCACTTACAGCCGTAGATGTAACAGTTATCCTTGCGCAATTTGTGACTGTATTCATCAACACATGATATTGCTTAATGTGACTGCTTCATTTGTCTTTATTCCAACAAATGAGTATGGATCAATGTGTTTTTGGTGAGAGGGCTTTTGGCTAATCAGCTGTTTTGATGCTCTCTTGGACTGTCACATGGCAGTGCCTCAAAGGAAAAGTAAACTTCTTTCATCATTTACTCACCCTCATGTCGCTTTAAACCTGATGACTTTCTTCTGTGGAACACAAAAGGAGATGTTTTGCATGTTCTCTTTCATACTATGAAAGCAAATAGCTCTAAAAAGGAAAGAGAGACATAATAAAAGTGCATACAACTTTTCCTTTAAGAAAAGGGCATTTGGTCATTACTCATAAACTTTCTGTAAGACTGTAAGACACTTGTTTAATGTGATTTATTATTAAATAGTCAATGAATTATCACATTTTGATATTCAGCTCATTAGGAAAGTAACAAAATATTGAAGGTTTTACATCCAGAGTCATTCTTTTATGATTTTTAAACGGATTTGCTGTAGGCCTGCACATTGTAAAGTGGTTCACCCTTTTTTTAATGAAGACATGAAACTTTACCCTTCAAGTTTGCAGGTGGTTCAAGACTACTTTAAAATCAAATCTGCTAACTCAGTGCGTAAAAAGAGGCGTTTGATGGCGAAAGAGCGAAAGAAATCGAGCTAGACACAGAGAGAGAAACAGCGTAGGGCTCCTCTAATAAGTTTCGTGATACTCCCATGTGCTTTTCTCTTTTGATGTTGCACCAGGGCAAGATTTCGGAGGAGTTAAGCATAATCCAGGAGACTACGGGAGATGTACTCACAGACAGGGTGGAGCTCCACGTTTGACAACTTTCTTTATCAGGTAGCAGGAAAAACAGAAACCATTCGATACTGATGAGACTTATGCAAGACTGCAGAAAATAATGACATGGGGCATATTTACAGCATATTAAAAAAAGAATACATACATTATGTAAAGTAAACTGTTTGGTTAAGTTTTTAATTGTGAGCGGTTCAGCCGATACGACTCAATGGTGCAGTGAAGCAATATGGTAAAAATATTAATATATACATATAATCGCAACTTCTGTTTCATGCCAACTTTAAAACAAGATTTGTATAGAATGAGGATGACAATTAAAAGTGGTTTGTGTCCATTCATTAATCTAGTCACAAACCTATTACTATCTCCATCATTAGCTGTCTAACTGTCAGGGTTGGTGTCAGGTTTTGCTGTAAAAAAAACACATTGATACGTATTTCTGTATTCATGATGGGCTCTTGTTTACTTGCACGACAAACAATTTCATTTCTATACTTCAGATTGTGGTGCACCAATGTTTCATAGACAAATTACCTACATTCATCCAGGGAAAACAAGAACAGGCTGGTTAGGAAAGGAAGCTTCGGTCACACTTTAGTTTGGGGAACACATATTCACAATTAACTATGACTTTTTTCCTCAATAAATTCCTAATTTAATGATTATTATTGATAAGGTAGTTGTTGTAGTGGTTAAGTTTAGGTATGGGGTAGGAATAAGGGATGTAGAATATGGTCATGCAGAATAAGGCATTAATATGTGCTTTATAAGTTCTAATAAACAGCTAATATGCAAGATAATAAGCAACTTAATAGTGAGAATTGGTCCCCAAACTAAAGTGTTACCGAGGCTGCGTAAGTGACATTTAGCAGAGGCACGATGGCAATTAATTTCTCACTGTCTGTTCACATATAATCCATGCGTACTTCTGCCAAGTGGCATGAGGATGGATTTCTCAGCCCCTATATATACATTTTCCAGATTCCCTTTTTCAAGTCTTCCAATAATCTAGGATTACACCTGCAAGATAAAGTAAAAAAGGCGATCCATCTTCTTTAAGGGGTTTAATCTTTTATGGAATAGACTGGATTATTTCCTCGGGTAAGGTTTTATGACCGGGCTTAATTCCCAGAGAAGTTTCTGCACCGTTCTGAGATGCCCCCCAACACATCGTAACCCCCTCCCACTCACCGCTTCCATTGCACCTGGGATGTTTGATTAATGGCCACCACTTGACCCGTTATGGCAACACTCTGCCAAAAAGCTAAGATTAAGTGGCAATGTCGGACCTGACGGGGCCCCTGCTGCTAATTTTACGTGATGTATGGAGGTAATACTGCTGTAGCATCTAGACCGGGGAAACAGGAATCCCGGCCACCCTGTTTGACCGTTATGAACTTACTGACTGTATAAAAAGTTTACAGGCAGTGGGGCACTAAGATTTTGGTCATGCCACACTTGTGTGCATACGTGTGCCTGGAGTTGCAAAAAATCTCCATGTCTGTGCAGTTTAAAAGGCTTTATTCAATACAGATTGTTTCAAAGCAGCTTTATAGTGAGAACAGGAAAATTATGTATTTCGGCTGTTGTTCAGCTGAAGTCAGTTCAGATCATCAATTATTAAATTAATTAATTTCATCTAAGGCAGTTTGCAAAAAATGACGGCAGAAGATGTGAGAAGATTTTTATTTCCAATTAAACCGTAGTTTTATCACGCTAAGCAAAAAGAGTTACACAATATTTAATTGCACATTTTTGGCTTGCATAACATGATTGCTGTGAAATGAGCCATTAAGACAAAGGAGTTGGCCATTATATTTCTAAAATGGTTAAAATGTCATTTTCACCATTGAATGCTAATCATATGATATTAGATGTGGTGGTAATGACATTTGTTGTATAAGAAAAGGGCAAAAATGATACATTTTATGGCGTGCATGTCTATTCACTGTTGGTTAACAGGCGATTTAACTAAGGGTGTGAAAAGTTAAAATTCATGGGGCCAAAAGTGGCTAATTGTATTTTCCTATTAATTTAGCTTAAACATATTAATCAAAGCAAATAATTAGAATATTATTAAAAATACATAAAAAGCAGAATATGACAAAATAGATTTTCTCTATGTTTGGTGCATATTCTTCTCATGGTTTGCAGTTCAGTAAACAAAGGCCTTTGGGCCACCTTCCGTATTGATATGCCCAACAAAAGTTTGTCCTTGGAGGACTGTGGGATGCTTAAGCACAGAGCTTTGAGGCATCGAGCAGGATGTTCTCCGCTGGCTCCTCAGAGGCCAGTTATGCTATGGCATGATTAGTGAGCATGCTCATTACAAATGCATTCATAGTCTTCTTTGAACTCTCGAGCGGAACATGATCAGAATACCGCCGCGGCGAGGGATGTTTGAAAGAGAAAGTGTGACAAATTTTGATGGCAAGTTAAAGGTGGAGTGGTAAGCAGAATGAAAATGGAGGAGCGCTAATTTTCCAAAACCAGTTTGTGCTCAAAGGTCTGGTGACTCAGAGATTCAAAGTAAATTAAAAACGGTCAACGCCACTGTTAATAGGCCCTACAGCCAGCGTGAAAGTGAAAAGCTAATCTCTGTGTTTAAAATCTTTTTTTTTTTTTAACGCCAGTCTGTTCAGGCGACCTCTACGGCAACGTACAAGGGTATCAAAAAAACTCACAATGACACCTCCTGAGGCAGATGATAAGATGTTGAGGTAGAAATGTGTGTGCGTCCATTATGTACCTCAGAAACTCGCACAAAGCAAAATGTAATTGCTTGCTACTATGGAGTCCATGGACTTTCTCTGATTCAATCATTTACATGATAATGAATTTCAAACAACTGTGTATCACAGCATGCAGTGCATTGCATTAAGGAGGAGGTATTAAATTAAAAGCATGCATGTACATACAATATCAAAACGGTAAATCAGATGCATTTTGTTACACTCACATTTACTGATAATTAGATTACTCAGAGTAATCTTCTGATCCAAAGGGTGCTCGTAAAACGTGTAAGGAACAAAGAAATCTGATGGACGTTGTTGTTGAATGAAAGCCAATAGCAATGGATCACAAGAGGAAGAGAGAAACAGAGAACTCCCTGCACCCTCGACAATCTGCAATGTTACCTGGGTAGTCAGATCCCTAATGAGCATGCTGATTAACTTTAGTTTTATCAAATGAGCGCACTCTCAGGAGGAGAAAAGGAAGAACTGACAGAGCGTTCTCCATAGGTTGGATTTGATTTATGAACATATGCACTGTGTGTCAGAGTAATATAATTCCCCTTGAGGGGTGTCTACGGGGGTTTGAAGACCACAGAGATTGCGCATTATGCTGTTCATTCTGAACATTTCCATTAAAGCTTAGCTCATGACAGATTAGTGGATATTACGGCATGCCTACCTTCACATAATAATACAAGGCGCATTGCTTTCATTTTGATTTAATGATTTAAATGCTCATGAAGTTTGGCTGTGGCTGATAGAAGGAGACCTCCATGTCCAAACCTGCCAGGAATTTCATATTGTATCCCATAATAAATCAATAAATCAATAAATCAATACATTTTGCTTTTTGCAAATTTACATTATTCTTTATGAAAATTAAGCGCCCCCAATATTTTTTTCAAAAGTATTTATATGTCTGTATTTATATTAAGTAAAATAATCAGTATAATACACTTAAAAATAGTATAATGTCTAAAGTCAAAATAAATAAATAAATAAATATGATTTTCATGGATGAATTGCTTAATCGTCAGGAAATGTCACAAAAATGTTTGGGTAAAATGTGACTAAAGCATGTTTTTGTGAGACTCACCCTATTATAGTTCACACGTAGCCTGACAAGCCAGACCCACATCAAGATGTTGGGTCTGGGAACACACCATTGGCAGGGTTCAACCCGAGGGCCCTCTGCACGCAATAGGATAGCGCTACAACCAAGCAGAGCAACGAAGAAGGTGACGAAGTCCGAACACATTTTCCTTTTTTTAAGAATGACTTCAGTGCCGTTCTTTGTTCTTTTCTCAAAAAAAAAAAGCTTAACACCAAGTCTTCCAGGGTCGCGGCCAAAGCCGATTCGAAAGACCGCTGTTCGCCAGCAGCAGCAGCCATCTTTCTTGTTTTCAAGTAGCAGGGAATTCATGCGGAACCGTCGCAACTCTGCCGTCATTATGTTAAGCCCGCCCACCGACTCTATCCACGATGTGATTGGCCTGACTAGAGTTTGTTTTTTCCAGCTCGCAAGCCAACGAAGAGTTGCTAGACGACACTGGCTGCAAAAGAAATTTTGCTGCCGCTAGGGTGCGTCTAGATTTCAAGGCTAGCTCACACGCTCATTACAAACAAAACTTCAATTAAATTTTTAAGACCTCAAACGCCATGTGCCACAGAGATTTGTTCCTTATTTCAGAGAAATAGTAAATGGCCTTTGGGTTCAAAAAGAAAGAGTTGCAGCATGCACCGTGATCTGAATTATTTCAGACCCTGCCGGGGATTACAGCTTAGCTCGCTTTGTATTGTTGTTGTGTAGCATTGTGTTTTCAGTGCAAGTAATTACACCTCACTCTCTCACTCTGGTTTCAAATATTTAAAAGATGCTGTAAGGTTGGAAATAATCCAAGATTATTTCAATGCAACAAAGACACTGCTTTTCATTAAGACATTTCCAGCACAGTGGGGATATGGGCCTGTGGGCCGGAGGTTTGGGACAATGGGGAAAATTGTGATGCTCTGATTGGTCAGTTTGAATATCTCACACCTAGGTGTTAAAATCACACGGTCGGGGAAGTGACAAAACAGGATGTAACGGTTGTTCTGTCTCTTGTCTTTGGATGCGAAGCTGGGGAGAGGGCCCTCTCCCTCTCCCTCTCGCTCTCTCTCTTTCTCTTTCTCTCCCTCTCTCTCTCTCTTTCTCTCTCTCTCTCAGGTAACATTTATGTTGGGTACAAATGATTTAAATTCTCATTACATCATGTTGTAACTATTTAAGTGTAAACATAACCTTATTGCACATTGAACTTTTATTTAATTTATGGAGTCAGATTAAAACGAGATAATTGCATATGAGAACCTGTGTCTTATTTAACCAAAATTCCTTTAAAACGCTGGAGAGACTCGAACACGCGTTTCCTTCCCCGTGCTACTGGAAACCCCCATTGGACCAAAATAGCGCGACTTACAATGCAGTCTGTTTAAGGTAAGAAAACATACAGTTGATATAAGGCTAATATACAGTACTTTTAACTATTAAACTTCACACACTAACTTGTCCCGCACCATTTGTGCAACAGACATGAATCATACCTTAAATCCTGAGTGATTTTTGCACGTTTAAAAAGAGTGCCATCGACGGAAGAGAGCAGCTCTCCACCTGGAATTAAGATGCGCTTTGGTGATCCGATCACAAGTGGTTAGCTCTAAATACAGGTAAGACCGGAGTCTAAAATGTTTTTGTGATCGGATAAAAGCATGTGACAGCATGACATTTGTAGTGGAAATGCTTTCTGCTCTGAATGCATCCTCGACCGCAGTGAAGCACTACGTACTGTACTAGCCGCCCACTCACGCAGAGCCTGATTTCATCAAGTACCCTACAACAAGTTCCTGGTTCAACATCTTTGTTGATCCTGGAACAACATTCCAATCAACCAATCAAATTCGAGGGACAAGTTTACAGTTTATGGCAAGTTTAGGCTTACAACCAGGGTTAGATGCATATTAGTTCACATATGAACACCACAAAGTTGTAATTTTCTACCAGAAAGATTCGGGAGATAAAATGATATAACAAAAGCATATATTTATTAACAGCCCAGCAAGCAAACGTGTGTAAGTACTGATCTTTTATACAGCAAGTATTACAAAATGATTGGTTATGTGAAGGTAATTAGTGACGTAACGATTGAGTCTTCCTGCCAGAACTTACGCTAAAGCTTTCATTTACGAGTGGGAAACTTCGAGTTTCAAGTTGCCTCAAGTTGGGAGAGTGTCAGTGAGAAACATGGCGGAATCAATGGATGCGACGTCTCGAGTTGACAGTCATTTTTCATAAATTACTTCAAAACATAAAAAAGCAAAGCACATCTGATGTGCATTCCTTGTTCTTCAGATGAAGAGCTAAAAAGCCTAGCTGTATTTTAATTAAGAGAAAGTACATTACCATCTTACTCCGACAAAGTGATTTGAAAGCACCTGACGTCATAATTAAAACTTCCCAACTCATAAATACGAACTTCCCGGGAGGACTTGAACACACCATCAGCTAACCAGTGGGTACAATTAAATATTATTTCGGTTTAGGTTGAGGAACACAGAGGCTAAAATAGCATTTCAAAAAATATATTATCAGGTGTTAAAAGCTGACAGATCCACCTTAATATCTGGGCTGTCTACGGCTGAATAGCATGTTAGTATGCATGTGATCAGGAGCTTTTGCAGGGAGGTGATGTTAGTCTCCAAAACAGCTCTTTTGTCAAAAGGTGATGTATATGGACAGTAGGAAATGAAAAGCACTTTATTAGGGGAATTATCCTGCCGACCTGGGATTACAGACGGCAAAGAGAGTAATCATGAACCCCTCTATCACCAGGGAAATAATTCACTCGCTCTCTCTCCCAACCCAAAGAAGTATAAAGCTCCTTATTTCCACCGTCTTAATTGCTCCTCACAAATATGGTCACCTAATGCCGGGTATTAAAGAGTAAAACCATAATACCAACACACCAGTCAGCCGATAGGTGAAGGTGTACTGCTTATCCACCCCAACAAGTGGAGGGAATATGTGACCTGGCAATAAACCCATTTATAAAAGGGCCTAGCCGAGCCCCCAGAGCATTACGAGACACAGGGCTTGGGAAAAGGAAACAGGCTCCGCTGTATATACGCCGGTGAGGAGGGTAAGCCAATGAAATGCTGCCGTCTTCAAACAGGGAGCTGGGAAGAGTCAAAGGTTAATAAAAGGGCATCTGGATGGGAAGATGAAGACATGGCAGCCAGAGGGATTAACTAGCTCACATATCAAAGAGCTTCCCAAGCAAAGGGGCTCAACGCACGGATCAGCCAGGAAAATCTCTGACTCCTTCACCGCTACTTGAGGTGAAAGGCCTCCGTCTCTCTCTCTCTCTCTCTCTCTCTCTCTCTCTCTCTCTCTCTCTCTCTCTCTCTCTGAATGTTTAAGCATGGGTCTAAGTCAGTGATTCTCTTTTTTTTTTTTTTTTTTTACACTGCCTTTTGAAACTTATTGGGTCCTCAACCACAATTTGACCTGTCTATCAATATTGTGGCTAAATGTTTTGCCATTTAATAAAAAAGTTATATGGTTATTTATATTTATTCGTTTTGAAGATGATTTTGTTCAAATGAGATGAAAAAATAGCAAATGAGATATAGATAGATAGATAGATAGATAGATAGATAGATAGATCTATCCCCCCCCCCCCCATCTGTGAAATATGAATGTAGTAAGCAAATAATGAATGAGGGATAGGAGGATAGTGAAGGACTGTCAAGCTCCAAAAAGCACATAAAAGTATCATAAATAATTTTGTTTGCTAAAGACCTCTGAAGCTTTTATTTAATTTTATTGTTGATATTATGGCTGCGAATACCTTAAATCATGCAACTAGTGTAGAAAAGGTGTGCTTTTACTTCTCTAAGTGATCAGAATTTTGTTTTGATTTTACCTAGCAACTACCAACAATACCCTAGCAACCACATGGCAACACTTTGGCAACCATAGATATAGTATTAGCCTATATAGATGCCTCATTGGTGTCTGCTTCTATGGGGTCCTATGCATACGCCTCCCACCATATTGAAATAATTTCTGCGATAGACATTAGCAGATGATTTTCACAGCATTTAGTTGATCATTAATGTGATAATTCTGCATACTATTAAGTTATACATACAAACACAAACCAGCACATTTTCACATCTGAAAGATTATCCTATTTCATTTGGAGTTTATAGCCACAGGCTGCACAATGCTGTGACATTTTCTATGAAAATTCATAGATTTGTTAGTGTGAGTGATGAACAGCGTCATGTTAACCGTTCCTTGTCTAAGTGTCGGGGGCAGTTGAATGTGGCATCTATACATATGCTGGCAACCACCCAAAGCATGCAGCTTTGAATTGTGGTGACATGTTATGCAGGCATGTACACTTTTTTATTTGAATCTAGATGAGATTGTAATCCTTTAATACAGCACAATTACTGGCGTCATTAAAATATTACCAGGACAATCAATTTTGATCAGACTTATGATTTCCTTCAGATAGCAACAACCCAGAACACTGCATTTAGTTGCTGATCTTACGTAAAATATTCATCTACAAAGCTCAGAACATTTATGATAATTCTGAACGTGTGTTTATTCTGTAAAGGAGAAATAAGGTGGAGAACTAGAGACAGAAAGACTCTTTCAAGGTGCGTCTCACACGTCAGACGTCTCTCCCTCCTACTGAGACAAATTCAGGAATATTTCATAACCTTGACACGTTTTTCATGTTATTGTTTTTCCGACACTGCATCAATTATTCACGCTGACGACAAAAAGAGAAACAAACCGTGGCCCCGCAGGTCGCTCAGGCGAAGCATTTCAAGCTCTTGCTACTCATCCAGTCAAACATTACATTATGTTCCCCTGCAGATCACTGGCACCAGGAAGTCCTCGGCGTCGCATTTACCGAAACATGCTTTTGATAGCACCCACAGGAGAAATAGATTTTGATCATAATGCTGCGCCTCATCTCTCAAATGCGGATATTCACACATTATTACAAGCTGCGCATTTGAGAGAGACGTGTAATCTGGAAACAAAATAAGGATTTGCTTCCCCCTCCCCTTTTTTGTGAATGATTGTTTCCCCTGCTTTCAGTCCCTATATCAGTCAAGCAAATGCAATAACACTGTGTTGTGCAGTGGTTCTTGGTTGGGCGAGACTGAGCTCATAACATTTAATTTATCAGATGTTGGGAAACACACAATGTACTGCATATTGGCTCACGCTGACCTGGTGTAGCATACGACAAAAGCATAATAAAGTAATAAAGAAAAATGACCATTAGAGCTTCGTATTAGCTGGCCACATTGACCAATATGACCATGGATCATTTAGTGTGGCCCTGTTGTGAATGGTAATTTGAGACAGGCATGGCTAGTGCCCACTAGTGCTTTGCAAATGAACAAACATTCCCAGCGTATTTGTCATTGGTGTCTCATTAAAAAAGTTTTGTTATGCGTTTGCTTCAAAGACTCCAGTGCTCTGTTTCTCAATGCATTGTGCGTTCTGTAACACAATGAGCGGCTCGACAACTGCCTGCCGTGCATAAATGACAGATCTAAAAAGATGCTCTGAAGCATGCATTCTCCTCTAACACTGCATTCTTCAAACACGCCAGCTATCACATCTGACACAAGACACTGCAATGGCTTTTACATATAGTATATGTTTCTTGCTCATGTCTACGAAGTACCACAGCATTTTAATGCATCATAGATGATACCACCTTTATACCACCTTGAATCTGTTTTAAAAGTTAAGCAACTTTAAAACCTTTTCACGAGTTTGCATGTTCATATAATCTTAGCGTACATGTTAAACTGATTTGGCTTGCCGTCTGCTATAGAGGGACTCAGAGAGGATTTTCTACTCGAGCGCCGATTGCCCCACTTTTTGGCAAAATACATAAAGGAGGAGATGGGGAGAGGGGGGATCCTGAAACAGGAAACAACAGGAAGTAGTAAGAGTCTTCACATAAATAACATTATGAAATTTCGGACGAAACATGCTAAAACTAAAAGCAACAAAATAAAAAAAAAAGTAATGAATAATTACTTTTTTTTTAGTAATGAATAATTTTAGACAAATTGTAGCATCACATTTATCATTCACTTTGGATTGCAATCCAAAAATTCTTGCAACAAGTTCAGTGAACAAAATACTAGATCGCAGACAGGGCGAGATTATTAAAAGTAAAGTAAGCGATTTCTGAGAGACTCTGTTGAAAGTGGACCCGACCGAGCATCAAAACACACTTGTAGCCAATCAGCAGTAGGGGGCGTGCCACTCATGAAGAGGGAGGAGAGAGAGTGAGCGAGAGGGAGATGGCTGAGAGAAAAGGTCAGAGGAATATCACTGGAAAAAAAGTATGATCAGGCAAAAGCATTAATATTAGAAAAGCTTTCCAGCGCTGGAGAGACCTAAGTGGGAAGGACTGAAAAGAGACACAGAGGTTGCATTGCTTCTGCTCCATGCGTGAGTAACATTGTTTTTTGCTATGTTTCACAGAACCGAGATATGCTGCTGTTGTAATGTTAGAGTAGATATAGTAATAACAGGACATTGTTTGTCTGAAGCTGCTGTGCTGCTGGTGACTAACAGAGAAATATTGCTTGTACTCTTGTGTACTGTATGTTAATTTTTTTGTTCTTCCTTGATGTTCGTTCGTCATCTTTGCTTTATTTTTCGCGAAGCATTATTTCGCTTCGCTTCAGCTATGATAAAGAGACATCCACTCTTGCATTGCTTTGCTTTGCTTGCATGCTTTCCTTGCATGCTTTCCTGTGGCTCAAACAGTAGTGCGTTGGCACTTGCTACATAGGTCAAGGTCATAGGTTCGGTTCCCAGGGAAAGCAAGAAATGAAAGCTTTAGCGTAAGTTCTGCCGGGAAGACTCAATTGTTGCGTCACTTATTATCTTCTCATCTATCCAATCACATTCTAATACTAGAAGTATAAAAGACCCGTACTTACACTTGTCTGAGTTCACAGATGTTGACGCTTTCACTCGCCACCGTCCACCCCGCCACCACCAAGATGGTTTCTTCCCTCCACCAACAAGATGGATTCTTCCGTCCATCCTCCCTATCACCGCAGGATGGCCCCTTCCCCTTCAACCTCCCCACCACCACCAGGATGGTCCCTTCCAATACCTCACAGGGGGTCGGCTTCTCCCCCGCCTTTATCTTCAGGCAGGAAATGCTGAATCCGTACGCTCGGATTGCGAGTTACGGACGGGGCCTACGCCAAATAACTTTATTGCATATATTGCTTGCTGGGCTGTTAATAAATGCATAATTGTTAATTATCTATTCTCCCGAGTCTTTCTGGTAGAACTGATAAGAATGTAAAATGTGTACCTTGAAATGCAATGTAAGTCGCTTTGGATAAAAGCGTCTTTAATGCATTGCGTGTTTGGGTTTCTCAAAAACCACTTACTGCACCTTTAATAAACGTATTCATTACTATTACTAGTAATTCAATACTAGACGATACTGATACAAATTATTTCATTAAATAATTTTCATGTTTCAGTGTTTCATTAAATAATTACTGTGTATGTTTTTTATTCTTATTAGAGAATCATGTTTTTAGCTAAACGAGTTGCTTGGTCTAGGCAGCATTTACAGTACACTCACTGGCCACTTTATACCTTGCTAGTACCGGGTTGGACCCCCTTTTGCCTTCAGAACTGCCTTAATTCTTCATGGCAGACATTCAACCATGTGCTGGAAACATTCCACCCAGATTTTGGTCCATTGGCATGATAGCATCACGCAGTTGCTGGTGTATTGGTGCATGAGACTGATGCTCATGTTGGTAGCTTAGCAACTCTACTAGAATCAAATGCATTTACAGCATCCAAATCCGTCACTTATGTGTTTCCGTGAGGGTTAGGACGCTTACAGGCAGAAGCCAGGGAGTCTGCAGTCAGGGCATCCTTAGCAGTGTTGCTATTTATGCCGAAGACACTGCATTAGTTTAAGGGGGTGGATTGGGCAGGTCTGTTAGAAGGGCTCATTAGAGATTCAACCTTCAGCATTACAGATTCTTTAAAACGTTTGCTTGCAAGTGGGAGGATTTTTGCTCACTTGACCTTATCAGATTCATACGCACTAAAAACTCGAGATTAGGGCAACAGTGTTGAAAAGGGATACAGTGAATAATCCAATACAAGTTACAACAGCAAGATTTGCATAAGATGCAGAAAGAATAACAATTAGAGAAGGCAGAAAAACTATGATATACGGCCGAGAACAAACCAAAGCATGAAGAGTAATGATGCTATAGTTTAATAATGAGAAAACAGCTATCGGAAAAAGCATATAATACATGGTGAAGTGAGCAGATGAGACTAGTCTGTCTTATTCACTGCTGAAATGCATACAATTTGCATACCAATGCACTCGAAGGGCTGACAACGATTTTGCATTCTTACTAACAGGTGTTACTAAAACAGATGTTTTTTAAAAGGTGTGCATGCTATGTGCACATGGTTGTTGCTCACTTGTCACGGTTTAAAAAGTGTGATTATACAACATGTTTGTTTACTAACGAGACCAAAGGGGCATTATAGGGTCTTTTGCTCATACTTAGGGTTATTGCTTATAGTATTTTTTTTATTCTCTTCTACGTTTTTCAACCCGATCTCACTACAATTCATACAAATTGTCTAAACCCCAGTGACGGGTAGGTTTAGGGGCGGGTTCAGGGGTAGGTCATTCATACGAATTCATACGGTAAAATGTACGATTTAGCAAAAATCTTACAAATTCGTACAAGTGAGGTTGTATGAATTCATACGAATTAGCCACCTCGTAAAATGCGCACGAATTGCCATGAGATCGGGTTGAAAAACATAACTTAGAAGAAAAGTACTTATGAGCAATAACAACGGCACAATAATACACCGGACATCAACATTGTATAGTTGAAGAAAACAATCAGAATTCAATGCATGAAATATAGTTCCCCATAATGTGCCAGACTGCAATCCCCGAAGAGAAGCATTTCTTACAGAACCTGTGCGATAATGGAAAACAGTTTTCTGATTACCATAATTCTCTGTTTCTCATCATGTGGGTTTAACCCTTAAGAATTATTAATAAACACAATTCTTCGAAGACACTTACAAAACAACAAGTCTGAAGTGGAGACTTCAAAGCGTGATGTATTTTAATCATGTCGTGATGCTAGCTTGGATGTCGCCTCCGGCTCAGGCAACCTCCCCAAACGCCCCTCTCCATTGTCTCTGCTTCACTGAGTCATGTGATGGGCGAGGTCCCTCCATGGTCCCACAAGTCTCTGTTGCTCTCTCAGAGATGACAGTCCAGAGAAGCACTTTTATGATGATTTATTTGAGCCAGTCACTGCTCAGTAATGGAAATTCATTTGCTTGAGTTCCTGATGCTCTGCAGGGGTAGAATGGAGGCTGCAGTGCTCATCTGTAGGCTCGGATAGTAGGAGACCGCAGAGCGTTTGAAAACTGTTGAAACAATGCCTGGGGTTCAGGAGATAAGCATGGGGTCAACTGAGGTGGACATTTGTGACCTGAATAGGAGTTCTTCAAAGAGCCTTTCCTCATATTTTCTGACTTTATCAGTAATACATTAGATACCATAATCCACTTTAAAAAAAAATAAATAATAAAAAAAATAAAGTTGTCTTACATTTTTAAGTCAATCAACTTAGATGTTTGTCATTTCAACTTAAATTACATTAAACTGACTTGAAAGAATGTGTTGAATATTGTATAAGATTGAAAATTGCTTAACTTATTTTGATGAGTTAAAGCTATGTAAAGCCATATTGTCATAACTTGTTGATCATATAATTTTTTACAGTAAATTTATGCAACTGTCAGTTCAAGCAGTTTTTCAGCAACTCTTTCAAGTTACATAAGTAGGTCTTTTCAAGTATGCTTTTTTTTTAAGTACTAAATTTGGTAAATGATTCAAACTAAACTGAAATAAAAATAAATTAAAGCTTAGTAGAAATATTAAATAATAACTAATAAAAATAACCAGCACATAACTAAAGAAATACAACTCTAAATAAAATTGAAATTGAAAATATAAAAAAAGCTGATTCGAAATATTAATAAATACTGTAAGAGTAAACATTTAATACCAAAATAACACGGATTGTGCTGTTTTTTGTAGGAAAATGTTCGTTTTTAAATATTAACTTTTTATTTACTGAATTGTTGTATACAAGAAACATAATGGGAAATGACTGAGTCGTGGAAATGGGCATGACATATCAGAACAGAGCCAGTGACGGAAGACGATCCTCTAAAAAAAGAGTTGATGCTTTAGCTGAAAATAAAATTATTTTAAGAAAGAAAGCAGGTTACTCTAAATGCATGCACAAGAAGAGCAGGAGCGAGCAATACAAAATACATTTTGATTAAATGTTTTCATATTTCCATTTAGTGTTTTAAGGTTTCATGTTCTCATGTGCAAAGATTAATTATAGAAATCTATTTGTGTATTAAGCGTCATATTTTTCTTTGCTGTGTCTTATACGAGTATGAAAAATGGAGAAAGAGAGAGAGAGAGAGAGAGAGAGAGAGAGAGAGAGAAAGAGAGAGAGAGAGAGAGAGAGAGAGAGAGAGAGAGAGAGAGAGAGAGAGAGAGAGAGAGACCAGCACTCTTGTGGCACTGTGGCATCTGCTAGGCTTTTCCTATGTTTATGATCAAGTGCAAACAGTGCATTTTTGTGTAAAAATGGCATTGGAATCCCATTTAATTTTCATTATCCATAAAAAATTAATGTATGACTTTCCATGGTCTTCAGAGATTCCCTGGATGGTTCTAATGGCCCTTTTTGACTACAACAGACCATATTCACCAAGAAGCATAGCCTTCGTACAGCCAGCCCTCAGCAGTAATTCAGTTGATTTCAGTTGTCCATTAGCTCAACAGAGCAGCAAGTCTACGGCTATTTTTCCTTTCCCAGTGTGCTGTGCTGCATGTAAACACAAAACAAAATCACAAAGAGACAAATACATCTTTTGCCTTTAATACAACACAATGCAAACCTTGACTTTATTTTTTTATTTTCCCCCACAATGTATTTACGCTCCAATGACCCTTCCAGAGTGTCTTCACGGGGAGATAAACCTCCTCTCCAAACCCTCCCAGCGAAGCGATTCAGAACCAGGTAAATCCACCTCTCTGAACCATTCTGTTTGACAGCCTACTATTTTTGCTTGCTTTCCCATTTCCAAATCAATTCATATCACAAAACTATTAATCATTACACTGCTAATCACACAGTTAATCAGTTTTGTTGTGTTGTTTTGCAGTAAAACTGTACTTAAAGTGTAACTGCATCGATTTTCAACCTGCTTTGTATTATTACAATGTCGGTAGTATATGTAAATTAACAATGTTTACTCGTTCTCTGTGTTACCTGGATCAAGAAATTCACAAAACGCATCATCCGGTGGACTTTTGACACAGTGCTTTTGTGAAAACAACAGATTGTACTTCCGCATTTTTGTACCCCTGCCCACAGACAGTCGGATCGACAGAACACTTATTGTAAGGGAAGGTTTATCACTGAAAATTGTATTGTACTTTGTCTACTCTTTAACCAGCATTAAGGAAAAATTGTATACTATGGCAACAGTTTTCTTACCTGTATACGACAGTGTTTTTTTGGTTCGGGGGGTTGGGCACAACTTTCAGAGCGGCAGTTTCTTCAAATTGTTCCCCTCCATTTGGCCAAAAACACTCCAAAATCGTGTACTACTGTACATTTGAATTTACTTCACGACTGTTAAAAGTCTTGACAGGCTACATTGAAAGAACGAAGTCGGCAGGACGCGAGAACACAAAACGCATCCTTGTAAGAATGAGATCTGCTGCGATCTTGTTGCTCAACTGACCGTCCCAGCATATCATTAGCAACCAATGCACAATAAATACAACATAACATCACAAACAAATGTCACAACCAATTTTTTTTTTATATTATTAAAAAACTATTATTATATTTTATATTTATATTATATTATTAATATGACATTTTTGACATATTATTTTATATCGTTTTATTATACCGAGTGTGTTGTTACCTATGCTTTGACAATGTAAAGATTCATTCTTTTTAATATGCCAATAAAAATACTGCAGGCTTTCTTCAGGTCTTTATCACTTTATTACAATTAAGCGAAACTAACAGACAAATGTTTCCTTTTCACAAGCCACCACGTCTTTGCACGTCTGCAGCTGGAATGTCTTAAAGTGAGAACGAGAAGTTTAACGCTTACAGGCTTGTGGTCCTCCCGCAGGGTCTTCTGGTATTTCAAACGGTTTGATTCCCTCAAGTCTGCATTCGATGCTTTCTCATTACCAAGAACACACCCGTGTACTTTAATGTGTCCTCTGTACTTCTTGAGTATTGGAATTGAACGTCAATGGTTGATTTCCTTTACTGGAAACTGAAAATACACACTCCCGCTAAACGTCTACTCTTTGGATTATTGCACCCGGGAACAATATAAGTTGACACTACTATGACTAAAAGTTTGCTAATGAGTATTTACTACTAAAGCAAGGTGGAATTTTACTCTGGTAAGCATATCCATAGACTGGTGGGAGTGGCCTTGGATGGCAACATGCCCAGTGCATTATGGGTGATGAAGTTTCCCTACTTATTTTGGCAAAAGAGACGACAAAATACATTTTTAAAAATGTAAAATTAAAAAATGCAACTGTGCAAGTTACATTTTTTAAGGCTACAAGTAAAAAAATGTGCTGCATGACAGGATTTTTTTTATTTAGATAAATGTAATTAATTATACTTTCGCAAAAAAACATGTCTTATTATCAAACTGAGTTGGAAAACTTTTGTTAAATGTCTTGTTTTTTAGAGTGTATAGAGACTATTTTCAGACTGATCAAAGGTTCATACATAAATAAGTCTTTAAACTAATGGATGTGACCCTGACATAAAACATACCCAAATAGCTTATAGGAACAAGGTGTAAGCATGCCGCCTGTGCTGCTCATAAATCTCTTGGCAACATTTACATGGAAATCAGCAGTGTAATTTACTGAGGGACATCCTGTAGCTCATGTTGTAAACCATAGGTTACTCTTGCTTCTTTGTTCCAGGGGGGAAAAATCTATACAATTACATTGTCAACCTTTAACCTTCACTTGAGTACTTTGTGTGTTTTCCTCTTATGTGTGAACTAGGAAATTGAACTTGATCAAACATGTCACCTGTTTATAATAATGTTTTATGCACTCTCAGGGTTTTTCTTGATTGCAATCAAGTGGCAGTATTGATGTAATGTTTCACATTAAAGTGGGCGGTATACCATTAACTGTGTGTGTGTGTGTGTGTGTGTGTGTGTGTGTGTGTGTGTGTGTGTGTGTGTGTGTGTGTGTACTATATATATACTATATATATTTTTTTTAATTATTTAAAGGGATAGTTCCCCCAAAAAGGAAAAATCTGTCATGATTTACTCACTCTAAAGTTCCAAAGATGGCTTTCTTTCATCCATGGATCGTGAAAGGAAGACGCAGGCTGCTATTTCCCATGCAATGAAAATAAAACATAAGCACTATTTTATGTAAAAAGGCTAAAAGTGACGCAGCATCTTTGAATATGCAAAATATGGAGATTTGAGGGCTGCGGCAGAATGCAGAATTTTCAGAGAATAATGATTATCCGTGTGGAACTTTTGGGTATCATTCAGCTTTATGTAAGGCACATTAGGATTATTGATGCATAAGTCAATATGCAGCTACAGGGACTGTTCATGCATTCATGCATCTCTATGCGCCATATTTGATAAATAGAGTGCAGCTCGCCCATCTTTTTAAGGAATATCACTTGCCATCAGTCTGGCAAAAGCGCTCCGAGGTTCCAGATCCAGGGGTGTTTATGGTTTGCAGGGTGCCTCTGGGATATGCTGACATGACTTGAGGGATTTATAGTGCTGAGGGGCCAGATCCCAATGGAGCGCTGTAAGTGGTTCTACAGGAAATGAGGGTCACCTTCATAATCACTCAGAGAGGGAAGCCTTGAACCTTTGAAGGATTGAATTTGGCCACTCTGAATAGAGAAATACTAACTCATCCAAATGGAAAATTAAAGGAAAATGACCTCACTGTGATATTTTGTTGTTTGCTGAAAATCTTCCCCTCAAGCATATAGCTGTGAAATCTCATTTGCGCTTTTTGGTTTTCACGTGTCTTGCAATCAGGATGCAAGGTGTTTGAGATCGTATTTTTGTCTATCGCACATAAAGCTATGGCTTCAGAATGTGTGTGTGCTTTTGTGATGTTTTTTTCTCATATTATGCTACTTTATTGTATAGAAAAAAAAATAGGCTTGACATTTTACTAGCTCTGTGTGTCAGACATACAGTACACTACCATTCAAAAGATTGGGTCGGTAAGATTTTTTTTCTTTTTAAGAAAGGATATGTAAAACAAAATAGTTTTGTTTAAAGTAAAGATTTTACATTGTTACAAAAAATACATATTTCAAATAAACGTTGTTCTTTATATTCATCAAATAACCCTAAAGTATTAAGCCACAAAACTGTTTTCAACAGATAATAATAAGAAATAATTCTGGAGAAGCAAATCAGGGAGTAATGATACTGAAAATTCAGCTTTATGACAGATATTAAATATAGAAATCATATATTTCACAATATTGTAGTTAGTTTTTACTGTATTTTTAATCAAATAAATGCAGCCTTGATGAGCGTAACATACTTTCAAAAACTTTTGATTGTAGTGTAAGATAAATTAATAAATGATTACAGAATTGTCTTTTTCTTTTCTAAAGTATCCCTTTAACTATAGAAATATGGTGATGCTTTCATACAATTAATTAGTTTCTGGTTGTGTAATTAAAACAGAATTTCAGATGAAATTTTGCAAGTGAGCTCCTCAAAGTTCTAACCAAGAAAATCATGGCACAATTCCAAATGACAGAAATAAGACATTGTGCGTCAGCGCCGAGATTTTAATGAGTATCTGTGCCTGATGTAATGTTTTCACTGAGAGCAATATCCGACAAGACGCAGAACAGTTTCATTGTTGATTTTAGCTTGTCACAATTCCAATCCTGCATCTTCCTCTCCACTTGCAGTCAGCAAAGCAGAGAAAACACAGAGAACACTACTGACCCGAGGCAGAGAGCTGTCAGTCATCTTGAGTGACAGCTCTCATTGGAGTTCCATTTTTTTAGGTTGCTGCTTGCCAATTTTAGCAAGTCTTACACATGTAGTATGCACATAAAACATTTTTAATACAGCCTACAAAAAATGTGGGATGTGTGCAAAACAAAATGCTATCCTCAAATGGTGCCTTTAGGCTCTGAGCCACATGCTCAACAGCAGTGAATAGACTCAAGCACGTTTCTTGGGGAATTTGCATTGGTGGGCCGTTTGTCAAAACACTTCTTCCCAATTGATCTGGACACATATTTTTTATAGCTGTTCCTGGGTATTTGTGTTATTTCGCTCTGGATGCTGGGACTTAATTTGGTACGGGCGAAGCCTCAGGCTTTTTTTTTTCCTCCACTAAACAAGCAGATGCAAGATGGTAATAGTAGAGCCAAGGTCCATCTGGTGCTTGGTTCCCTGGCCTGTGTGACAAATAATCACCTTCATTGCCTAGTGCATCTGAACCAGGCAGGACAATGTCCAATTTATCAAGTGACCACTCTTGGTTTCGTATATTCTTTGTCAGACCAGTGGAAAAAAGACAAAGACAAAGAAAATGCAAGAAGATCTGTGTCAAGAAGATGAAGAAGATGTCAGAGGATTCTGGTAAGAAGGTTAGCATCTTTTCTAAGCCTGTAATGGCCGTTTCCACCTGAAAACAAAATTGTATTTTAAAAGTATCTGGCTGATAGAAAAAGTTCTCATGAAGAATAAGAACTATTGCTATCATTAAGGACTATCATTGCATTTGCAAAAGTCTGTCAAGTTATTTAATATTTGAAAGACAGAAATCCATGGGAAGAACTGCATGTTCGACAATAGGTTATGCTTACTACGGCTGAATTTATTTGATCAAAAACAGTAATATTGTGAAATATTACTACAATTTAAACTTTTTTATTGTATGATGTAATTTAAATCTGTCACAGTAAAGCTGAATTTTAGCATCATTACTTCTTCAGTGTCACGTGATATTTCAGAAATGATCCCAATGTGTTGAATTGCTGCTCAAGAAACATTTATTATTATTATCAATGTGGAAAACACTTGCTTAATATTTTTGTAGAAATAGTGATACTTTTTTTTCAGGATTCTTTGATTAATAGAAAATACAAAAGAACAGCATTTATTTGAAATGGAAATCTTTTGTAACATTCTAAATATGTTTACTGTTACTTTTGATCAATTTAATGAATCCTTGCTGAATAAAAGTACTAAGTTCTTTAAATATATATATATCTTACTGACCCTAAACCTTTGAACTGTAGTGTACAGTATATCTAATTTTTATATAGCATGTTAAAGTTGTCACTTTTTGAGGGTTTGCAAAAACGCACCGTTTTTTGTCTTGCCCTTTAAATGCAAATGAGCTGCTGCAGAGGGCGGTTTTTCAAGAGCTCGTGTGTGTGTGTGTGTGTGTGTGTGTGTGTGTGTGTGTGTGTGTGTGTGTGTGTGTGTGTGTGTGTGTGCACACACAGCTGCGATTACCTCACGCACACACACTAAAATGACAGAAACTGTTCTGCCTTTAATGTTAAAACGGAGTCAGACAAAGATGGAGAGACTCAAGAAGAAGTGACATGTAGAATGCAACAGGACGTCTGTGAATGGTTAGTTGATGAATTTATGTTGCTGATGTGGAGTTAACTATCTTCAATTAGGCTATTCTGTCATGATATCTATAAATCGCTCGTATAGGAACTGTTGTGAGATGCACACAGAGTGACTTTCTATTGCATGTGAAAAGATGGATGCTAAAGTCTGAGCTGACTCACAAATGTGCTCGACTACAACAACTTTTCCTCTTCTCAACATGGACTGTGTTCCCGGGGGCGGGGCTTATGTACATTTTAGGGTTGCTGATGTCACTAGCCCGGGAGGAATGTCGTGTAGTTCCTACCAGCCGTTTGTTGTAGTCCTTTTCTATAAAAGCAAATATCTTCCTTTGCTTTGAACTTTGAGCGTTGTAACTTTGCAGATGTTGTTTATTCTCAAACAGCAACATTACACACTAACTAAAGTTAGAAAAGTGAAATCATACTCAACCACCCCTTTAAATTACATTTATTAGTGCGGTATCTTCTATTTCAGATAAACCCGACCCATAAATGACACATTAAAAACTGCGGATGGTTGCTTTACATGTCATTCAGATGGCCTTTCCCTGTCCAAGTGTGTGAGAACATTAGTAATAGTGTCCTATAAAAAGATGTCCACCTACCCTTGACCAATTAACTCCAAATTAACTCCAAAGACTTCCTTTTTTGAGCAAAACATGGATCTCTAAGATGCTCAAAGGCAAATTAAATTTTGTTGAACAGCTTTGAGGGACTGCTCCAATGTCTCTGTGACCAGCTTTATTCCTTCCTGCCTTCTAAACGTCCAGTTTCTTATTAACATCTTTTGCAACTTTTCCCTTGCCAGATCGCTTAGAAAAGGCACTGGAGCAGCTCTTAGTCGCGTCTTTCCAGCTGTGGGAGTAAGATACAGTAGCTTGCTAATCCGTTGAGCGTCGACTGCTTCAGCTCAAGGACTCTGCTATTTGTCAAACAGAGGCTTGTGGGAGTTACCGATGGTCTCCTCTCGCTTTATTGAGTCACCAGGGTTTGCACAACTCTCATTGGTCAAACTCTGATGGGAGCCGGGGAAGCCACAGTGCTCTTCTCGGAACAACGGATAGATAGGATTTCCAGAGCTTTTCAAACAGTTGGTCTTTGATAGCAGAGGACCACTATGGTTTTGAGAAATGCAGTGTATTTTTGAAAAGTGCACCAAGTTTCTATACTTCTGAGCACACGCATGGGGTTTCACACAATTCCAGACAAAATTCCCTGCCAAATTTGTCTGTGCACTTCTTTTTGTTTTTCTACACCAACACACTGTAAAAAATATTTTCATTATTTGTAATCACAACTTTTTTTCCTTTGTCAAATCAACTTTGATAATGAATGTAGTTCAGATAACATCATATTTTGAGTTTCTATTGATTAAACCAATCTCCTTCATTGCATTAACTCAATTGTTTAATTTTAATGAACTCAAATTTTTAAGGCAACCAGGAAACATACTTTTTTAAGTTAAACCAACAATATTTTTTTACAGTGCACCAAAAAATAGACAGACAGCCTGTCTGGGAGCAAAGCAACTAAGATTTCTTTAAATCACTCCGCTCCAGCTCCATTCCGGGTCTTTTTTTCCCTACTTGCTCACTGGAGAGAGAAAGTCCTCAGAGCAATCCTGGAGTGACAGAAATCACACAGATCTGGCCACTATAGGGGATCTGGCCAAACTTGCTGAATAAATAAATAAATATGATTTTGAGTTATAATGGGAGAAAAAAACACACTTTATTTTAGATTAAAAAAGAATAAGAATTCAGCAAGGATGCATTAAATTGAGTAAAGGCATTTATAATGTTGCAAAATATTTATATTTCAAACAAATGCTGTTATTTTGAACTTTCTATTCATAATAATAAGTAATGTTTCTTAAGCAGAAAATCATGATCATGTGACACTGAAAACTGCAGTAATGATGCTGAAAATTCAGCTTTGCATCACATGAATAAATTACATTTCAAAATATATTCAGATAGAAAACAGTTATTTGAAATTACAATAATATTTCACAATATTAACGGTTTTACTGTGTTTTTGTAAATAAATGCAGTCTTGGTGAGCATAAGAGATTTTTTTTTATCTTTTTTAATTGAACGACACTGTAGGACATTATAAAATATACAGTTTAGGGATCATTATACAAAAATATTGAACTACAGAATTGTAGAGTCCCACCGTGATAAATAAACCTTTAAACAATTCTACTACCTGTGCTATAGTTTGTTTCACCAAAGTTCTTGTTCTCCAGCACTTAATTCTGCTGAACAGCTTACTTTGCATTTTGAGAGGAGACTTCTTCACAGCTGGACACACTCTCTCTCTCTCTTTCTCTCTGGCAGTGCCAAACCCACTGTGCAATCCAGAGGGACTTATTTCCCGAACAGACATCAGCTTAGCTGGGTCGAAAGTTCTTAATTACATTTAGAGTGAATGGAGAAGTTAAGGAAGACGGAAATCACAAAGGGGAACAAAAGCAGAAATTTAAGCGTAAACACACAAACACACACATATATCTAAAAACTACTGTGAATAATGATGCAATGGATATAATAAAGCATCCCATGAAAACCAAATGTTTCTACTGTAGCCCAGCAAGGTGCAGGAGTATTAAAGAATCAAAGTAATATGTATTTCAAGAATATATATATATATATATATATATATATATATATATATATATACATTAACAAAGTAATTGTGATGTTTTTCTCAATGTAAAACAAAATAATAAAAGTTTTGGGTGAACTATGCCTTTAATAATTCCTGCATCTTCAAAATATAGGGCCCTATTTTAATGATCTCAAACGCAAGTGTCAAAGTGCAAAGCGCACGTAACTTTGTGGGCGGATCCCGGCGCTGTTGCTATTTTCCCGGCGGGATAAATGACTCTTGCGCCCGACGCAAATCTAAAAGGGGTTGGTCTGAAGTAGCTTCATTATTCATAGGTGTGGTTTGGGCGTAACGTGAAATAAACCAATCAGAGCGTCCTCTCACATTCCCTTTAAGAGCAGACGCGCTTGTTCCAACGCGGATCGCTATTATAACGGCGGATTTGCCGGCGCACGCCAGGAGCGGTTCACAGCCCAGGAGACCGACGTTCTCGTCAGGGCCGTAAAACACAGAGAAGTGACATTGGGGATGATGGGAGAAACCCACCCAAATTAGCTTCGGTTAAACAGGCGTATAATTTGGGTAGTAAATGTGTAGCCTAATCTAGATTTTTATTTTATTTTATCTAGATAGATCTTTTTCACATCTTCACGGACACAACAATGATTTCCCACGTGTGTTAATATTTTTCCTTGTAATGTATGATTTGCAAAAATGAAAACTGCTGCATCTGTTTATATTAGAGAATCAAAGTGGATGCGCGTTAACATTATGGCCAAGCACGCGCCCTTAAAATACCATATCACTAACGCGCAACGCGCCACTGTCTTTAGACTGTTTTTTTCCTGGTCACTGGCGCTATTGCTTTCTAAAACTGGAAAATAGCACCAGGGCAGTTTTGCGCCGGAACACGCCTCCTCTTTGCGCCGGAACACGCCTCCTCTTTGCGCTGAACCGCCCCCGCGAGCGCAAGTTCATTTCCTAATTTACCGACGTGCGTCTGTGGAGGGAAAAGTCCGCTGTGCGCGGGTGCAAAATAGGAATGATACATGCGTCGGTGTTCAAATTCAATTGCGCTGGGTGCAAGATAGGGCCCATAATCTTTAATGTTAAAAAATATCTTTATATTTTTAATCTTTAAAAAAATACTACTAATAATAATATATATATATTTATTATTTTGAGGTTGCAGCTTTGAAAACAGTTTATTTCAATTAGTACATTTTTGGCATTGTCAGGCTCAAAAATGTCACTTTTATCAATGTTTATGAATTTGAGTCATTTCGAAGAATCCAACAAGGAAAGCATGCCAATTGAGTAACTAAACACTGAGCAGACTATATAACACTCCTGTGTGCTAATACGTGTGAAAATATGATTCCAATTCCATTCCAGTTAACTGTGCATGTTTCAGATTTTATGCTCATATTCTAAATTTAATACTGTTTTCTCACCTCTCACCTGAGACAGTGAGATATGATGTCAACTGATCTGTGAGAGCAAAATGGGCGAGTAAATATAGGTAAAAGTAATTAACGACAACACCCTGTCGCTCTCAGAAAGCAGATGGTTATGAGTGAATTCACTGTTCACCGCTCGCTTCTGCATCGTCTCCTGCTTTATGCTGTTATTTTGGAAGATGATTACAGGTTACCTGAGAACATTAAGTACTGTACACTATGATAAGCAAGCGGATTTCAACGATTTTCTCCAAAGTGCTTTGTACAAAGAGTTCCTGTCTTCTTCCTGCAGGATGAGGTTGTCATATCCTGAGGACATCAAATGCCGCAGTATCTCACGTTAAACTCAGAAGGTTGCTTCACTGTAAGCAGGCTGACACAATCTCTGAATATCTTAGTTGCAAAACCTGCCTAGAAAGCATATTAAAGAATTATATCTTGTGTTCTCTCTATAGAGTTTGACATAAGCTATATCTATCTATCTATCTATCTATCTATCTATCTATCTATCTATCTATCTATCTATCTATCTATCTATCTATCTATCTATCTATCTATCTATCTATCTATCTATCTATCTATCTATCTATCTATCTATCTATTCTAATTTGCTAATCACTTTGAACAAAATCATATTCTTAATGAATGAATATATAACTTTTATATGATCTATCTATCATCTATTTAAAATAGCTGTATTAAAAAAGGGATTACACAATCATAGAATATTTACCAATGAAGTCACATGGAAATACAACCCCAGTAATGAAATTTTTTTTATAAATAAATATAAAATAAAATAATAATATCTATTTTTTAATTAAATTACTAAAATTAAATAAAATTACAATTAAACGTATGAATTAATTGAATGTTTAAAACATGTAATGACCATTATTTAATTATGGTATCTTGACAACTGTTCAACTGATCATTATATTTTATTAAACTAATATACTTGTTTCATTATTTCAGGTATTATTATGAAGAGTTTAGCTTTCATTCTGACTAAAGAAAATAAATAACATACAATATCATTTAAAAGCAAAATTATTATTACCGTGAGACTGAGTGAGATATGAGATAATGTCATTGATTTATCAAGTGTTTTTACAGATTTCTATTATGTTTTTGATCATGTTTGAAATGTTTCTTCCAAAGTCGACCGGTAGATTTAGTAGTCTGTGAGTGAAGAAAGAAAATAACTCAGAAAACAAAGTTCTACTCGTTGATATGTTACCTTGCTACTTATTGTCTCAAAGTATAAACATTTGATGCCACTAACCTGGCAACCCCAGTGATTAATTCCTTGTCAAAAGCTCTCATTGCACACAACTTTATTTCCAGACAGAATGATAAAAACACACCTGTGCAGCCTTTCTCCTGGAGGTTGCATCAAGACAGCCAAAACCTTAGATGTTGCCAGATGGAGAAACTGCTTTCCAGTTTTGTGAGCAATATACATCAGGCGGTCAGTGAAGGGAGTGTGGGTGGTCCGTGGGTGGACCGTCTGAAGCGGAGACGGACGTTTCTTAGCTGCTTGATAGCTGGAAGTGCTTAGAGGTCTTGCGGGAAAGTAGAAGTCGGGTAAATATATCTCTGTCTGGTAGTATGTCATGTTTCTGTCAAAACATTTGCTTTAAGTACATTTGGATCTTCTACTGTTTCAACTCCTGGCTTCATTTTCATTTGACTTCATTTAGTTTTTTAAAGTAAGAAAAACATATACCGGTATACATATACAGAGAGAGAGATAGAGAGACAGAGAAAGAGATAGAGATTCCTTAAACTGATGCACGAGTGTCACTCACTATATTTTAAAAAGTGGTGAGGTTCACTGATGCTTATCTCTTGAATATTAATTAGGTTACACACAAATAATTTAGCATAATATTTTGTTGTTTTGTTGTGTTCAAATTATCTCAAATTCATTTATCCAAAAAGTATGAGGTCACATGATAATGACAACATGGCGGATGTAGTGTGTATATAGAACATACTTTTTAACGATTGTGAAGTTCAAATTCAAATGTAGTAGCTACCTACTCAGACAGTGTGTGATTTTGGAGCTGATTTCAAATCAAGTTACCAGGACACACCGCTATCAGCCATTGGTTGGACAAAATAGTTAGCTCCGCCCCCAAACCCACGTCATTGGTTAAGCCAGTGTTGCTATGCTAGGCTGAGTTTTCTCAAACATATTTTTGTTTTGTTTTAAAATCACTACAAATATACAGCGTTTGCATTTTTTTCAGCAAAATAAAAAAAAAATTTTTGCTGAAAATACGCACCTCAGTTTTAATCTGGAATATAAGAATGTAACAACACACATCATCTTTAAACCAACATTGCACATAAAATACACACAGACAGTGCTTCTGTCGGACTGACTGTTTTGGTAATTCGAGTGTATGTGGTAAGGAACCCTACGAGGCCCCATGTAATAATTGTGCAAATATAATATTGAATGAATGTTTGCGCATGTGGCACGAGAGTGACTGTGCATACATAACAGAGTGAGACAAGGGGAAGCAAGTGGGCGAGATTTCATGAGATGAGAGAAAAAGAAAGATTGGAAGCAAAAAAGAAGGATGGAGTGACATCTTGAAAGCAAACTCATTGCATCAAATCGAGCCTCTCATACTGAGCCCGTCCACATCTTACAAGTTCCTCACATCAGAGAGGAATTCAAAGAGCTCCATTTTAGAGACAGAAAGAGAGAGATGCTAGGGGTGGAAAGCTCAGTACTGAACCCTGGCCCTCTCACCCCCTTTACTCGTCGGGAAAAAAGTTAACAGCCTAAAATCAGCCAAGCTTATGTCCTCCTCTATAGTACTGCATAAGTTACGCAACAACCAATCAGGACGGTGACTTTGAAAGTTATCACCCCCAAAAAAAAAAAAAAGTAATAAAATGAAAATCCTCATTACAAATAATTGCATCATCACCCAATCGGCGTGTGCATTTCAACGGGATATGGTGACAACTGGCCGGGTTGCAAAACGTATGACACACAAAACCAACCAAATTTTATGTAAGCCGACACATCATGACAGCACTCAGACCAAAGCAAGTTATCTAGATATTTCCACATCATAGACACTGAACATCAATCGTGGCATTTTGGAACCAATGTCGATAATAAATATTAACATAAGACTGGCACAGCAGACGATTAAATGTATGTAACAGACCGTGATAAACTTATGGTTTATTTACGGAAAAATGTAACTATTATGCAGAATTACAGCAAATGTGCACAGTGGTCGTGAGTT
Organism: Phoxinus phoxinus; assembly: GCF_949152265.1. NCBI lineage: Eukaryota > Metazoa > Chordata > Actinopteri > Cypriniformes > Leuciscidae > Phoxinus > Phoxinus phoxinus. Next base: position 6,013,503 of record NC_136886.1, read on the forward strand.
GGTAAATTCTCAAAGATTGACCGGTAATTCTGCAAAATGACTGTTTTCTCAAGTAAAGCTTAACATAAAACAGTGGCAGAGGCGGCCAAAATAAAATCTGTTGGCACGTCACCTATTAGATTTTGAATAACTTACCCAACAGCAAAACATATCTACGCAACACATATCGTAGGCAGATTTGAAGGATTTATTTCCTCAAAAGGATTTATATGTTTATTTGTCAATTTGTGAATTCTTAAAATAACATTTGAACTAATGCCTTTTTATTTTAAAACGTTTTTACTTTTTAAACTATTATTTAAAAGTTTGTAAGTATTATTTTTGACATAGTTTCAACAGGGCCCGACGGTTCCCCTCTGGGAAAGCTACATAAAGGCAGGTGTGTTTTCTGTGAGAAGGCATGCAGTGCCTCCTCCAAAAATTATATTTTACCAAACGTGATCAAACTTCTGTGGCTCCCTTTCATTATTTCGAAATGATCAATAACTTGTTCTCGAAGATTAACAATGAACGTGTTTACACTTGCTGGGCTTTTAATGCCAATAAAAGCATGAGAACTATACTCAATATTCAGCCTGTTCTCATGTAAATGCGCCTCTATAGCACGCAGTGTGTTTATCGTGCAATTTATACAGGAAAATGAGTTTTTACGTGCATAGGATACGCAGTTTTCGCGTACATTTTATACGCACTTCATTGCGTGCAATACACACGCACCCCACACCACTACTAAACCTATCCTAACCAACCCATGCATATCCTATGCACGTAAAAACTAATTTTCGCGTATAAATTACACGATAAACACACTGCGTGCTATAGAGAACCATTTAGTGCCTGAGCATAAATCCACTCCCCCTAAAGGGGTCCTATTATGCCTTTTTACATTTTCAACTTTCTTTCGAGTGTAATATTGCTATTTGAGCATTAAAAAGGTCTGCAAAGTTACAAAGTACAAAGTCACTCCAAAGGGAGCTATTCTCTATATCAGTGCACACTGTTTCTGAACTGAAAATGCCTTTTCCTGAAATGCCGCGATTGTAGTCTTGAGTTTTCTTCCGGGAATGTTCACATCACAATATTCCTTATTTAAATAATTCCCGCACAAGGAATTCGCAAAATAAATGGACGAGGCCCGGCTAAGCTGCATTAGTAGTAATGAGATGGATAAAGTTAGGGCCGTGATATTTCTGCAACACGCTTGAAGAGTTTGACCAATTTTACACTTTATTTACTTGTTTTTACACTTTTATTACACTTTATCTATTTGTGTCTGTAAATTTCCATCATAAATCATTTCTGTTTTCAAAATGTATCCAAATGTGTGCATAATTCTGAATATTTAATAAGACAATGCCTCAGTTACACATACAAAAGTAGACATCTCACAGATTCTTTTTTTTCATATTTATTAAGTCTGTATGACCATAAATGACGGAGTATTTTAAGTCTATTTAGCTGCTATGTGAAAAAAATTGCGCAAATCGCGCCGGCGCGATTGCCGACCCCAGAGGGATAAATAACTTTTCAGAAAACGTATAATATAAAAAAATTGTCTTTATGTACTATGATTAATCACCCGGAAAGTATAGTGATATTTTACCTTATTATTGACCTGCAAGACCCTACCTTAATAGATGCATATTATTTTGAAAAAGTCACGTACAGGAATGTTCAAAAGGCACAGGAATATAATTTAGTTACTTGTTGAGAGAGTCAACTAAATGCTGTCCCATATAGGCTACCTTTAAACTGGAAACGTTTAATGATCAAATCGAATTGAAACATTAATTTACACTTGACTAGCAACACCAAAACATCCTCATTTCAGAAGCCAGCCATTGCCACTGAAACACAGAGAAAGAGCAAGAAATCTAGAAAAAAGGTGCAGAGAGAAGGAAAGAGAACTCAGAAGAGACAATGTAATTTGGTGGTGGTGTTTTTTGGCCGCATGCTCCATTTGCCCTTTGAAACGGAGAGAGAGAGCGATGAGCATTGGCAGGAACTGAATGAGTAGATTAAGACCCCCTCCGCACAGTCCTTCTCTCTCTTTCCCCACAGGCCTGAGAGCAGCAGAGATGGAGAAGAGATTGCAGGCAGAGATGTTCTATCACAGGAGCCTTTGTCAAAGGCAAGATTGATTGGATGATTAAGTACAGAGATAGGAGGAAGAGAATTAGTGGCCACTACCAACACTCACTGTCACTCTCTCGGGGTTACGTGAGGGAAGGCTGAGCATCCGCTGTATTGTCATTCCAGTTATGCAGTGCCAGAACTCTGCCTAAAAATAAACATGCTTGTGTGGTAATTTCAGGAAGTATTTCGATAAAAGTAGGCTTCAGAAACATGCTCTGGTCAAATTTATCAATGAATAGGATGGAAATAAAGAGTTATCATTAGGTGGTCAAATCTGTCTTTTTGGATTTTGTCATCCCAACTTATGTCATTTCAAACATGAGGAATGTTTTAGAGTGGGACCAGTGTTGGGAAAGTTACTTTTAAAAGTAATGCATTACAATATTGCGTTACTCCCTAAAAAACTAACTAATTGCTTTAGTTACTTTTATGTCTTTATGTTACTTTTGCGTTACTTTTACTCACCTGGGCTGGGCATGCAGGTTTGTTTTTTAATAACTAAATTTTTTTTGGCAAATGTAAAGGCCCCCCTCACACCAAAAGTGAAAAGAATAAGCCTCCGGCTGCACTCTGCACTCTCTCGTGATTTTTCTCAACACTTTAATTCGATAGTCCACTTTAGACATTCTACTAACTATAAGTAAATTTTCAGCTACATGTCAACTAACTCTCATTAGAGTTATTTTTTAAGACTGTCTGCTTAATATTTTCTAACACTTTATTTAGTTGGTCCCCCAACAGACATTGACGTAACATGAAGTAACTTGGCAACTACAAGTCAACTTATTATCCTAACCCAAACCCTAACACCTAACCATAAGTCTACTGACAGTCTACTACTGCCTGCTACTACTCTAATGATAGTTAGTTGACATGTCGTTGAAAAGTTACTTATTGAAAAAGTAACTCAAATATTTTGTTGTAAATTTAAAAGTAATGCATAACTTTTCTAGTTACTTGAACTCGTGTTACTTTTAATGCATACCCCCAACACTGAGTGAGACAATCCAGTTAATATATAAAGATATAATCAAATTCATTACTAATACTCAATGTCTGTCTCCCTGAGAACAACAAATTAAATACAGATTTAAATCTTGTATTTTTTTTTTAATGATTAAATTAGCTAAAGGGGGCAAAACACCAGGAATTTCTTAATAAATTACTATTCCATTTTAGACATTAGTGAGGAAGCTAGGAACACAACAAAACAAAACAATGCACAACAAAAATTGCAATTAAATTAAATTAAAATAAAATAAACAAAATTGCAGCATCTGCTTAGCGAGCAAGTTATTTAAGGTTTACTCTTGTCTCTTGTTTACAATTGTGATATTGTGAAAAAAGACTAATGCAAGAGGCACAGAAGATGCATTATTTTCATTTAATGGTTTAAATTATGAAATTATTTGTATGGAAACATGATGAATGGAAATGTGAAATTAAAAATTGAATCAAAACAAGTTTTGTTATGACAACAATACAGCTGGTCTGATGCAGCATTATATTTACACAGAGTCAGCGCCGCATCAGAGTGTTAGTAGGAATGACCCACATGTGTCCTATAGTCTTCTGGACTCTTGACACTTTATTATAGACCCGATAATTACAGGTTTTCCCCTTGTGGGCTCTTTTGCGGAGTCAGATTTCTGCTCTGTCACCTTCAAATCCCACCAATAACGGATCACATTCAATGCGCTGTGGTTTTTTCTTTCAGCAGGGATTACTACGTCAATGCTGATCAATACGTCAATATGACATCAAACCTTCTGATTGCGAGGCCGCTTTCATGGCGACTTTGTTGAGATCTCTGAAACTCTAAAGGAGACACATGTGAGATTACTAGGGTCTTTTTCTCATGAGAACGATCGGAGAAGCAGGAGACTTCAGCTAAATTCTCCATTTGCAATAAGAAAACCAAATTTAGCCATTACAGAGATGCAATTTCTCTTTCCAACAGGTGCAGTGCTTATTTACACAACCCCATTTTGGCTCTATTATTGGAAATAATAGCATTAGACCAGGCTATATTCAATATGTTTTACCCACGTTCTATCATTTCAATTTATTTCCGCAAAATAGATAATGGCAACCTGTGAGAAACAGGGAAGATGTGGCCTTAAATTCAATCGAAATACAGCACAGTAGGATGTAGTGGGGTGAAAATAGCTTACGTAGCTTATTTCATTCAAATATGAGTTCAATTAAGACAACGTGCATCACAAAGGAAGCGGGAGACTGAAATCGTGGCAGAAGAGAAGCACACAATGGATTTTTCAATTTGGGCCCTATTCATCTGTGTTTGTGTAGCTAAGCAGGCCCACCCTGCCTCCCCTCTGAAATCAAATGGCAAGCATTGAATGGAAGCCATTAGGAGCATTATTCCAATTTAATGTATTGATTTGTTTGGTAAGGCTTTGAATGGTCTGCTAAAAGAGTGAATGTGCGCAAAAAAAGAAAAAGAAAAGAAAGATAAATACTGACAATCTAGCATGAAACAAAAATAATGAGGGTTATTCAGTTTCATAGCTCCCTTTATTTATCATTTGACCTCCTTGAATAATGTTAATCATTTAATTTTACATAAAATGCTACGGTTTTGCACTACGAGGACTTGCATTTCCATGGACTGTCATTTGAGATTCATATTGAGCATATGGGGCCGTTTGCAAAAGCAACTGCTTTGTCCCTGAGAGACCAAGTTATGGATGAATTTTGAGAACCGCTGAAATGTATTTGAAATTCAAAATGAGGACTCGCTTCATATGTGGCGGTCTCAGAGGACTCGGGATTCAAACGGCTGCTAAAATGTTTGGATTGCAAACACATTCTGTGAGATACAGAGGTTATTTCCAAAAACTTTGGGCCAAATAACCACTTCAAGTTTATTTTTTCCTTTGGATGCGTGTTGGATATGGATATGGATATTGAGCGCCAAAGAAAGGCATTTATGGGGGATGAGGATAATCTAAGAGAAAATAATACTTATTTTGCATTTGCCACTTTTCCTTCTTACCGTATATTCAGTTTGCCCTGCTTCATTACAAAATGATGAGAAGGTAAAGGAAAATGAACAAATAAACAAATAACAGCGTGCTCTGTTTTAAACCCTAAACTGCCAACCTCAATAACATATATTTAGGCTTCATTGGTGTGCACATTAGCTGAAGACAACAAAATTATGCCAAGATGATTAAGTAGTTTTGAGTTTATCATAGTATCACATTATATCATGTATTCATAAATAATCCCAGAACATATTGCCACAAGATTATCCTTTCATCCAAGATGATGGGCAAAGTCAAGAAAAATGCCAAGTGTATATTTTGTACATATAAGTGGTACTTTCCAATGCAATACTCACCTATTTTATTGAGAAAATCATCCAAATTCCTAAAAAGGTACAAACACAAATAGTTTGAGTTACTTGTCAAAGCTTAATACTTGGGTTAAGGGTTTCGAACCCCCCCCAAAAACTAAGCATGATCAATAGTAAGTGTGTGCCTGCTGAGCATCTGTGCTACAGTGTCCTTTTTTGTAAGTGGACACTGTATACATATTTCAAATATGTGATATATCATTTCATAAGTTCACATTTTCATTTAATCCTTGACTCTACTGAAGGCCCAAAGGTTTGGCTCACTGCCTGAGGGTTTGAGCTTGAGTGTGTATCTGAATGCACAACACAGCTCTGTGTCACAAGATGACCCGGCATATGCATCTCAAAGATTAAAGCGAATGCCTACTGTGTCATCTCACTACACACACACACAGTCCACATATGATTCTGTAGGGAGCCATTGACTCAGCTTACTCTCTGGATCGATCCAGCCCTGCAGGTTTCTTTTAATACTGACTATTGACTCCCTCTAGTCTCACAGAGCCAGACTTTTACATAAGTCTGGTCAACTTAGCAGCTTATTCTGACCAAACGCGTCCACTCGCACTAATATGATGTGATTGAGCAACAAGCTATCAATCTTTTTTTCTTTTCAATCAGATCATTTTTTTTTTTTAACGGATACAAACATATGCACCCCTAAACTTGACAATCAGATTGCAAAATATGGGTGATCAACAGAAGTTCACCTCTGGTTCACATTCATGTCAACCACGAGGAAAGTGGTTTTCACGTTAATCAAACCATACAAACAAACCTGGGTCAACCCCAAAACCTCTAGGGAAAGTGAAATTAAAGGAATATTTCACCAATATTTCACTCATAAATAATAAGAGGATTATCTAAGAGTATGTGGTGAATTATTCATTATTAATACAAAAAATAATAATACAAACAAATAACAAATAAATAAAGTATCATAATAAATTAGTAATAAATAAATTTAATATTAAGAGTACGGGTCGAATTATTAATTATAATTATTTATATATATATAATATATATATGATATACGAGTATGAGTTAAAAAAAAAAAAACATTTCAATTAAAAACACAAAAGTGTGAATGTCTCCTTCACCTCAGTATAGAGGAAAGCGAGGAGAACAAGCAATGAAGGCCTCACACCTCATATTTACCACAGTTCATTTTACCTTTGCCAGCTCTGTGTTATATTCACTGCCCTCCCCAATAACACCCACAACACAATTTCCCCACACAATGAGATTACTTGACATTAAAGCTTGTTTGAGGACGGGCCATTTTCTAGTCCGCCCTAGCTGCTCTTACCCCTCACTGGGAAATCGCATCTCATTTCAACTGTCAGATAAGCCCGGCACCGCGTAGAGGTCATCGACCTTCCCCCGCCCACTCTGCCACCTCTCCTTTGAAGTGCTTGCGCTGACCTGCAAATTCCCCACCCTCTGATTGGCTAAGGGACCGCTGATGCGATTGGGGAATGAATAGTGAAAAAGGTCAAGATGGCTGCTCGCAGGCCCAGGCATGTAGGCATCTGATACGGTAAAGCCTATTTTCAGCTCTGTGCACCTGAGGTTCCACGTTGCGTGGAAGAGGCGCACGTCCTGACCTCCTCCGTGTCGTACCCTTCAAATGGAAATAGGTGACATTAACATGTGGATGAATGCTAACATCTTGGAGCGGGAAGATTTTAATGTAAAGCTGCGGCAGAAGCAGTGGCGGAGGTCATCTGATGCTGCGGTGATGCGTTTTTAATTTCACAATAAAAGCATCTACAAATGACAAAACAATTACATGACCAAGTAAAACATGCAATATGATTTGATGTAAGAATCAAATTAAGAACAAAGAACAGTTCAGTGAAAAACGTATTATTTACTCACCGTCATGTTGTTCAAAACTGTGTGATGTTCTTTCTTCTGTTGATCACAAAGGAGAAGTTTAGGATAATGTCCAAGCTGGATAGTAACTAGGAGGAGTGTCGCCGACTACCGTATTTAAGGCACGGATAATGGCTTCAAAACAAATGAAAAATAATCCTGCCAAATAATATTTGGCTGAGGCTGACACAGTCACTCCTCGTGTTTGCTGGATGACAGTGAGCCAGGGGGAAGCATGATATTATACATGAACCTCTAAAATCACTGCGCAATAATGAGAGTGTGAATGAGTGTAAACACTATGATTGAAATGAGCGCAAATCAAATGGCAGTGTTGTCGTTGCCTCTCTGTGTGTCAGCTAGGCAAGAGTAAATCAACTATAATACTGCATCATACACATGTTCTATTATTTGATATAATAATAAATTGTTACATATATATAGCGCTTTTTCTGGGACCTCAAAGCGCTTCACATATGGAAGGGGGGAATCTCCTGAACCACCACCATGTGCATGTACATATGTATATGTAAATGATTTAAACCTTGTATATGACGCACGAATGAATGGAATAAGAACGAGAATACTTTTTGTGCGCAAAAAAACCCTAAAATAACGACTTTATTCAACTATTTATTTTCTTCCGTGTGGGCCTCTGAGTGAGTTCACGTAGTGTAACAGCGCAGCGCTTCTGGGTTGTACGTCAGAACGTAGGCTCACTATTGGCCAGCATCACACGCATCACACGCATGACCAGCGTCGGCCAATAGTGCGAACGCAGTGTACGTTCTGACGTACAACCCAGAAGCCCTGCGCTGTTACACTACGTGAATTCACTCAGTTATTTTGGGGGTTTTTGTGCACAAAAAGTATTCTCGTCGCTTGATAAACTTATGGTTGAGCCACTGTAGTCACTTGGACTATTTTAAACATTGTCTTTACTAACTTTCTGGGCCGACAAGTTTCATTTACAATAGAAGCCTGAGTGAGACAGCTCTCATATTTAATCAAAAATATCTTAATTTGTGTTCCAAAGATGAACGAAAGTCTCACAGGGTTGGAACAACATGAGGGTGAGTAATTACTGACAGAATTTTTGGGTGAGCTAACCCTTTAATTTTTTATTTCAAATATATTTCAGCAGTTCCCTAAACTCCATGTTGGTTTCCAAAATTGCCCCATTTGCTAAAAATGTATTGTATGTAAGCTAAAGAAAGTTAATGCATCACAACAAATATGTTATTGAACATGGCACTTTAAAAAAAAAAAGGTTTATTTTATATACATACATTTTACAAAATACATACATCGCATGAACATGGCAATGTTAATGTATTTGGTCTTGGCGGACTAGATCTACTACGCTGCTTCTGCTGCTACTGTTGTTGATTATCGTAAGGACTTGCTACTGCTAATACACACACACACAAACACACACACACACACACACACACACACACACACACACACACACACACACACACACACACACACACACACACACACACACACACACACACACAGTTTCGTCATGAAATTCAGAAAAGTCCTTTACATGCAATCTACAATCATATTATTACCGCACAGGACAAGCTGATTGGTCTCTGCTGATCCTGCAGCCAATGAGCTTGCAGCTCACTAATTAAATAGTCTGGTGTTAGCTGGTTGTGCAGCGTCAGAGTTCCTCTGAAACCCTCCACCTCCCCCAGCCTATATCTGCTACTGGATTTATGTGCGTCTATTTATGCAGCAGCATATCTTACATGTTCACAGCAGCATGTCTGAGTATCTATTAGCAGTTGCAAGTCCAGCAGAAATAATAAACAGCAGATGTAGTCCACCCAAACTAAATACATGAACATTTCCATATATTTAATAACATGTATATGTATATATAGTATATAGATATACATTTATATAATTTACATGTATATGTATATATTTAATGTATATGTATTTAAATGTACATGTATATATAGTATATAGATATGCATTGATATAAAGTATATATGTATACAGTATACAGTATAGACTTCCTCCATTCAAATTCTTTTGTTTTTGTTTTTGTTTTTAATGGTGCACAACCCTGTCTGAAATACGGCCTTTTTTTCTTTTCTTTTTTGATTGATTGATGCTGTGCGATGTAAAGCACACTATCTAACATTCAAAGTTTCCCTTTCAATCTAAATGTCACCCTGGCAAAGTCAGGCCCTAGTGGTATAGGAAGCTCGGAGTCCCAAATGTCAGTGAATACACCGTTTTGATTAGATGACAGCACTCTCTGGCCCTGTATTATTCTTCAGCCTGCACAAACACCTGATAAAACAACCTCATATCTTGCATCATCCTACTTCTTTTTTTTTGTATTTGGACATTGAGGATTTTTTAAAGTTATGACTAATTAGAAAAGATAGCAATAAAAAGCTTCCAATTAGCTCTAGGGTTCAATTATATCTCGAACTGAATGTCTTTTCACGCTGGGATGGAGAACGCTCATCTATGCCCCGGTTGTATAAGCCTCCCCGATTGTGACGCTCTTCTTGTAAATGGTCTAACACATCTAAGATTGCGACAGCATGACGCCACACTCAGTGTCTCCCCTCTCAATTTCTTTCGAGCAGCATGAGGCCTCTTTATGAAATTCTCACTGGCAATCTTCGGCTTATCCTCTCCTCTTTCTGCGGCGGCACTCAGTAACCCTGAGTCATCAGAACTGCCATTTCTTTAACTCATTTCAGATGGACACATTCTTTGAAAACTTATCAAGGCTCAGTATAGCAAAGTTATTAGTAAAGGTGAAGACTAGTATAGCAGTGAAAAAAAGAGAGAGAGAATTCAAGCCTACACTCTAAAAAAGATGTCACTTGGTGTGATATTTTGCATCCAAGTGTTACACTTTAAGTGTAACTTAAGTGCCCAAAAGTGTCCAAAAACGTTTTGGGGCCACTGTTAACTATTAAAGGTGCAGTAAGCAATTTCTGAGAAACACTATGTCAAGTGTGGTCGTGGTAAAGATGAGATGAGATTATCGAATCACAGGCAGTAACAGTTTATTAAACTTCCACACACTAAACAAAACACTCTGGGCAAAACAGGAACAGAACAACCGGGTAAAATGCGACATGAACGGACCATGAACAGAACAAACACAGGGTTTAAATCCCAGGGCGTCCTCATCGACGGAATAGAGAACAGGTGCAAATCAACAATGGGAGACAATGGGAACTTATAACACAGGAAACATTACTAAAACACATGCAAAACCCACCCATAACAGACACAGATAACCCAGTAAGCACTATTGATATTTGAATTTGACAGCCAAACAAACACAACCTACTGTATATAAAAGAAACACACCCCTACCTTCATTGCTCCTCCCCCAAAATAACAAGCATGCAATGTAACACAGGCAATGACTAACAGCTGGCGCATCAGACAGCTCGCTCAAAAATGAAGGAATCAGCTGTGATTCAAAAACAACAACAGGATGTCTTGGTTCTGTGAAACATAGCAAAAGCAATGTTGCTCACATCTCGAGGAGGAACAAAGCAACATCGTTTTCAGGCCTCCCTGCACTCCAACGTCTCTCTAGTACCGGAAAGCTTTTCCAAAATTAACACAGGTCCTAGCTCTTGCCTAGTCATAACCCTTATTTTTCCAATTATGTTCCTCTGACCTTTTCTCTTAGCCATTTCTCTTTCTAGTCTTTCTACAAATATCCTGGTTGCTCGCTCTCTCTCCTCCTCTGTCATAATCGCATACAGTACGCCTATATGTCCCCTATTGCTAATTAGCTATTCGATTATTTTGGTGCTCCGTGAACTGTCCCGATCTATTCTGGATTTTTCCCCCCTCCTATTTACACAGCCAGGGCGATGTACAAACACAATATATATATATATATATATATATATATATATATATATATATATATATATATATATATACTGTATATATATTAGCACACACAGAGAACAGACATCAAACAAATATTCACAAAATTGTTTGTTTGGGTGTTGATTTAAATTTCCCACACTTTTCTCAGAAATCGCGTACTGCAGCTTTAACTAAACTGAAATTGAAACCAAAAATAAAAACAAACATTTTCTGAATAGTAGTATCCCTGCCCAGTAGTATTGAGCTGTCTTCTGTAGCTCATACATACATTACATCATGTGACTTCCATGTTGGGAGTTCTGTCCAGTGAAATGTAACCTGCCAGAGAGGTTTATAGCTGTTTTCATCAGTAGTAGGTGTTGTTTTTACTGAAGGGAAGAGTCAGCCGTTGACATTTGAGCACTCGGCCCTTTACTATAGCCTTGGGGAACGTCTTTGCTCAGTGAATTTCAGCAGGACTTGGCCGAGCTCGAGTTCTGACACCTTGACATCCCTCAAACACAGCTGGAAGCATCTTATTCATTTCAGTCTCACACTTCTCTGACTGCTGAGGTGGAAGGGTGCAGCTCATCCCTCACCTCATTCATACTGATTCATCGAGATGGCAGAAAATACAGGCTGACACAGTTGTGTTTATACATACCGAGACAAACACACACAGACATGCTAGTGGCGAAGCTAGAAATCAGGGCTCGACAAAAAGGATGGGCCGATGGCTTGGGGCCATTGAGGAAAAGTTGACGCAACTGTCACTGGCTCTATTCATACAGTTCAGTGTTGTATTTACATTTTGCGTTCATTGATCAATTGTAAGCCTAAAAACTTAAACATTATGATTTCTGTTATGTACTGAATGTGTTTCTTTACATTATCTAGCTCAGGGGTTTTCAAATGGGGGCTGTAAGAGTATGAGGGAGGTCTAGAGAGAATTCATGAGATGAAAAAATACATTACAAAATGTTTTACTCAAAAATGCAATGCCTTTACAAAATGGGTGACTTTATTACTTTATTTATTTATTTATTAACTTTATTTTTAAGTCCACTTTAGACATTCTCCACTATAACTTTGTCAACAACCAGTCATTAGAGTATTAGTAGACTGTCTGCTTAATACACTTTATTTTGATGGTCCTCCCATTCTGTCAACTTTTTCTACTAACCCTAACCCTAACCTAACAGTCTATTACTCTAATGAGAGTTAGTTGACATAGTTGCAAAGTTGCTTATAGTTAGTAGAATGGCTAAAGTGGACAATCAAGTGTAACCAAGAAATATGAGATATCAAGGCAATAAATAAACAAGTAAATGGCCAAAGTTCAGGAATGACTTGAAAGTATCCATTAGAAATACCCTTTTAGCAAAAAAAAGGGTCTGTAGCTGAGGGGCTAAGGACTGTAAGGTGCTAGCTGTTGCTAATGTGTTGGAGGGAGCTGATCCAGGTGTGCCGGTTAGAACACCAAAGTCGGAGAAGGAATTTAGTTCAACAGATTTATTTTGTACAAGCATATGCAGAGGGGGAGCCAGATCATAGCGGACTGAATTAAACAGTGCTCTCTGTGTGCATATCGGAGATGAGCATGAATACTGGCGCTGAATGGTTCAGTCTTTGCTTTATGTCCTTAGAAGTTTCAGCATGAGTGTGTATGTGTGGTCTGTAACAAACAAATAAAATATACTATAACAAATAATGCTTCTTTCTTATCACAATCACACTCATAACAACATAAATGGCATTAAAACTACTGGCTTCCCTCAAACATCAGCACAATGTTGTCTTTTAACACAATAGAACACGAAACAATACACAGCTTACATGATTACTGTACTGGATGTGAACTCAAATACTGCTATACACCACGTTAGCATCCATTTTGTGTCATCACTCTTTACCCGTCTCTACTCTGTAAACAACAATCAACTCAGCTCGAGTAACAGTGAAATTTACAGTACTCACTTCCTCTCTGGACGCACAACTTTAAACACTCATAGGAACATAAGGATGATCATATAATTGCATTCAGTGAGGGGATTGCACGGCTCGTTGTTGCTGACGATGACGGCTGATGCCTGACTGGATCGCGCGTGCGCACACACACACATAACACTGTGAAGCACTCCACCGAATGCGCTGCATTCCGCCAAAATAAGAGTCCCCGCGATCGGGGAGAACGCGCTCTTAAATCAGTGTCATTAGTGAGACTTTCACACAGCCGCCCCCAAATTGCATGCAATTTGCTCCTGAGAAAGGCTCACTGCTCACATCCGTAGGCACTACGACGGAATCCGTTTCCGCCTATGAATCTGGGATGGCTGGGAGGGCAATGAGACGGGCAACTGGTCTGGTGTAGACTTTGTCTCTAATCCGGACATCTGCTGACCTTACACGACCATCAGCACTATGATGTACCTCAGTCACTCTGCCGACTGGCCAAAGAGCCCTGGGAAGCTGCGGGTCCATCATCAGAACAACAGAGTTAACCGCAAGATCCACTGTGGTGGTATGCCACTTCTGTCGAGGCTGCAAGGTGGGCAAGTAGTACCTTATAAACCTGGACCAGAAGTGGTCTGCCAAGACCTGACAGTGCCTCCATCTTCTCCTGCTCAAACCTTCACTCTTGTTGTATACCACCTGGGGCAAAGCACCATCTAGCCGCCCCATCAAGAGGATGTTCGGAGTGATTGCATCCAGGTCTGCTATGTTAGCTGAGGTATATCCCAGTGGCTTTGTGTTCAATATTGCCTCAACTTCCAACAAGACGGTACGGAGCACTTCTTCGGAGACCGGCTGAGCTCCTATAACTGTATACAAAGCAGATTTGACCGATCTTATCTCTCGCTCCCATGCTCCACCGAAATGGGGTGCTGCCGGTGGGTTGAAGTGGAAGGCAATCTTCTGCTTCGCTAGAAGTTGTTGAAGCTCTGAAGATAGACCGTCAAATGTCTCACGAAGCTCTCTCTCTCCTGCCTTGAAATTTGTGCCCTGATCCGAATAGAGTTCAGCCGGCGTACCTCTACGGGCAATGAATCTCCTGAGGCTCATTAGAAACGAGTCTGAATCCAAGCTGTGTAAGAGGTCCAGGTGCACTGCTCGTGTGGTGAGACATTTGTAAATAATACCCCATCTCTTCTCAGAGCGGCGTCCCAACTTCACCTGGAAAGGCCCAAAACAGTCTACACCCGTGGAATAGAAGGCCGGCTTATATAGACGCAAACGGGCCACGGGTAAGTCTGACATCTTGGGCACTGATGGCTTAGCCTTCCATCTCCTACACTCCTTACAGAGATGTTGTATATGACGGATTGCCTCTCTCCCGCGCAGGATCCAGAAGACGCGACGTATTTCAGCATATACCCGTTCAGGTCCAGGGTGGCAAAGACGAGTGTCGTAATCCTGTATAAGTAGCTTGGTGGCTGGATGACTAGGATCCAGGACGATCGGGTGTTTAAAAGCAGAATCAAGAGCTTCAGCCCGCCGCAATCTACCACCAACACGTATGATCTCCTCCTTAGGGTCTAACTCTGGGGACAAGGTAAGTAGGCGACTACTGTTTGGTACTGACTTGCCCTTCTTCAGGTGGTGCCGTTCTTCTGGGAAACTGTCTTGCTGGATTCTCTTGTAGATTATCATTTCTGCTTGATGATAATCTGAAGCAGTAACAGCGCTACCCTGTCCAGCCGCCCCGTGAAGCTCACGCACCGTAGCCTCAACCAGATCCTTCCAGGTATGTCGGCCACCTTGTAGAGAACATAGCCAGTCATTGTTAGTCACAATACCGCAGGAGACTGACTTCCTGTACTCTGACGGATCTGCATCAGGCAGCCTAGGTGATTGGGATGGCCATTCGTCGGGTCCCCCAAGGAGGAAAGAGGGCCCTTGGCTCCAGCGATTAGGCATGGCGAGCTCCTCAAGAGTCTTACCCCGCGTGACATCATCAGCAGGATTCAGTGAGGAGCATACATAACGCCAGGCGCTGGGCTCTGTGAGCTCCTGAATTTCAGCTACACGGGTGCCCACAAATACTTTAAAACGGCACGACTCTGACTGCAGCCAGGTAAGCACCGTGGTTGAATCACTCCAAAATATAGTCTGATCAATCTTCAAGGTCAGCTCACCTTCCAACATCTTTGCCAGTTGGGCTGCTGTTAGGGCACCGCAGAGCTCTAAACGTGGTATGGAGTGTCGTCGCCGGGGAGCGACTCTTGATCTCGCTGCCAGGAATGACAGGTAGACTTGGCCTTGGACATCCTCAGTCCGCAAATAAGAAACAGAGCCGTAGGCTTTCTCTGACGCATCGCTGAATATGTGGATCTGTCTAGAGACGACTGTTCGACCCACATGAGCTGGAACATAAGAGCGAGGCAAAGTTATGCGAGGCAGCAGATGGAGTTCAGATTCCCACTCTTTCCAAGCTTGCTGTAGCTCCTGAGGGAGGAGGGGGTCGTCCCAGTGACGGTGCTTATCCCACATGCTCTGGACAAGCAACTTGGCGCGGGTTGTGTAGGGTAATATGAACCCCAGAGGGTCGTACTGCCGAGCTAAAACTTTATACACGTTGCGCATAGTCAGTATGCCATAGTCCAGCGGGCGGCTCTTATACCCCAAGATGTCCGATTCCCAATGCCAACTAAGTCCGAGAGTGGATTCAGACAGACCCGTGTCATCATGCGAGAGCCAGCGCTCCATACTAACTGACCTTGCTTCCTTTGGCAGATGTCCAATGACACTTGGGATGTTACATGCCCACTGACGGATCTCAAACCCACCCGATGCCAGAATCTCCCTGAGTTTGTCCACCAACCTCCTGGCTTCTGCTGCAGTTGGTACGCTCTGAAGGCAATTATCAACGTAGAAACAGCGTTCTACAGAGTCTCTGACACCGTCCTCTGGAACACTGTGATCTCTGGCATGTCGTTGAAGAGCAAATGTGGCACAACAAGGTGAGCAGGTGGTGCCAAAGGGCAGAACTTGCCACTCAAAGGTATCAGGGGGATCCTCTCGCTTCATATCTCTCCACACAAACCTGAGAAGTGGCCGGTCTTCTGGCAGAAGCTGGACCTGGTGAAACATACCCCTGATATCTCCACTAATTGCTACTGCTTGTTGCCTGAAGCGCAGCAGGACACCAAGGAGAGATGAGCCCAAGGTCGGTCCTGGAAGAAGGGCATCATTCAAATTCAGTCCACGAAATTGGTAGGAACAGTTGAAAACAAGCCGATTCTTCCCATTATGGCTAACTAGGTGATGAGGTATGTACCATGATTCACCAGTCTTTGAGATCTCATCTGGGCCCAACTTCTTAACAGCTCCTGATTGTACGAGCTGGTTGATTGCCTCACAGTAGGCTCTGGCACGTTGAGGGTCCTTAGCCAATCGTCTCTCTGTACTCCTCAAGCTCGGTAGAACGGCCTCTTTGGATGCCTGGAATAGGGGCATGTCCTGTTTCCGTAGCAACGGAGTAGCATACCGGAGGATGCCAGCAACCTCTACCCTCCTTGTCTTTGCCTCCAGGTGCTCTATTGCCTCCTTGTCTTGCTTCGATCTCACTGCCATCTTGTCACTTTGAAAAGGCAGCACATCCATCTGCCAGAGTTTCTCGACATTCCTCATCAACTCTGTTGTCTGCGGTGAAACACTGGTCAGCAGGCACTGTTGTGAGCATACTCTCCACTGGATGAGGTGAGTCGGCCCCTGAAGCGTCCAACCCAGTCTTGTACGGATAGCCGCCGGCCCTCCTGGAGGGCCTAACCTCACTGGCTCGACTGGAGTAAGCAGATGGGGGTAATCCGCTCCGATTAATACAAGTGGCTTGACATGCTCAAACGGTTCGATAGGGAGGTCTGCCAGATGCTTATATTTTCTCTTCAACATGGAGATGGGATATGAATGATCCGCAAGACTGAGACGGTGTGAAGTGAACGCCTCCGCAACCTTAAAGCTTCTTCTGGGATGTGCAAGGGGTGATATGCAGAATGAGACGGATGATCCCTTCAACGTTTGGACATCCTGTCGTATTGTGCGAAGGACAAGATCCTCTTGTCTACCTTGCAATCCAAGTCGGTCAACCGCTTCTGGAAGGAGCATGGTGCGTTCCGATCCATCATCCAATACCGCGTAGGTGTCAAGAGTCCGATCCTTGTTCCGAAGGAGCACTCTCACAACCTTTAATAGGACACGAGTGGAAGTTGATGGCCGGTCCAGGTAAAGAACCTCAGTGCCGTTGTTCACTAGGCAACTCTCTACTTTGGGTGGCTCTGCAGTAGGACGGGTGTTCACACTATGGAGAATTCTCAAGTGTTTTCCTTGGCACAGGTCACAGAGTCTTTTGAGGTCGCACTGTGCAGCTTGGTGGGACCTCCCACATCTCCAGCATCTTCTATTCACCTTGATCCACTCTATGACTTCCTCCCTTGTGAACTTTTGAATGGCTGGGCACTTATTCAGAAAATGTTCTGAACTCTCACAATATGGGCAGTACTGCTTTATCCTGCCTCTACTTTTGAAATCCGAGGAACTCTGACCATCTCGCTTTGTGGCCTTACTATCTCCAGAACTCTCAGCCCCATGTAGCACGATAGCCGCTGATCTACTGTGTCGCTTCTCAGCTTTGTGGCTCAATGACCCTTGGGCTCGGGTGTCGGATGGGGTGTCATAACTTTGACACCACGACTCATACTGGAGCCACTCTGCTAAGTCAAGCAGGGTATGAGTAGAGCCAGGTCGATGGAACATCTGACGTCGGAAATTTGCCCTCAACTCAGGTGGAAGTTTCGTAAGCAGCCGTGCAACGTGAGAGCCGCATCTCAGCTCAACGTCTCCATCAGAGCCCAGGGTCTTTAACATGCCCACTAGCGACTGAACATGCAAAGCAAACTTCTCAAAGGCTGCTGTATCCCCCTGCCTTATCTGTGGTGATCCCATGACAGTAGCGATTCTCTTTAAGGCGACTTGATGTGGCTGTCCGAACTTCTCATTCAATGCGGCCATAGTGTCCGAGTACGGCATAGGCGAATTGATGTATGAGTCTGCTATAAAGCAAGCCTCCTCCAACCTCAGATGGTCCACTAGAACCTGATATTTGAAGAGCTCAGTGGCATCCCTTGGCAACAGATTCGTTAGGGCGAGCTTCAGACTGGAGAATTCCATGGGGTCCCTATGGATGAAGAGGGGGATTTTCGGCGTTGGCCCATGGTATTCCTTTTCCTTCACCATAGCTGATGCAGGCTGGTAGGGTACGCCTTGAGAGGGGGTACGATGACTCGTATGAGGCCCTGGTAGGCGTTGAGGTGAAGGCCCAGATTTTGCGAAGCCCATGACAGGAAGGGAGCTGGTGCCAGGTGAATAATACTGCGACCAGTGAGTCAGAGGCTGGGTATCATGAAGCTTCCTAGCTGGTGGTCTCCTAGGGGTAGAAGACATGTGACTTCTAGTTGCTGAGTTAGATGCAGCACTATCTCTGATTAGCTGGAGTTCCTTCATCATTCTATCTATCATAGTGACCATCTGTGTCTCCTCACCGTCTGAAGGCATTGACGGTGGTTCAGCAGAGGGCCATGGTGGAGGCGGTAGCCAGTCGTCATACTCCTCTTCTTCACTTTGGGTCAGAAAGTGATCCTTTATAGGAGGGGGTGGTACTGGCCACGGTTCCTGTCTTGCCATCTGAAGTGTTTTAACTGAGGCTACCGGAGAATGCATTTCCCTCTGAATACCCCAAAGCTGTGAATCACCGCTCTGCCTGTTCTCTTCGGATTGGCATAATGATGTGTTCTCTCTACGCATCTCATACAGCTCATTTCCATCATCTGCATAGGGTGTTGGAGTGTCTGTCCACACTGCACGTCGGCCAGTTGAACGTGTATCATAGCTGGGAGAGTACTCTTCATAATGCTCACTAATATCTGAGTCCCACTGAACCTGACGAGGGGACCTTGTGACATGTGTACTTTCAGCGGGCGTCATCATAGCTGCTCCCTCATGGTGAGAGCTCCACCCCTTTAGCCCATGCATATGCTGTAACAAACCTGTACGAGGTGAAACATGTGTCTGTTGTCTCACTGGACCAACCTCATAGTCCTCAAGATACTGTGGCAGCCTCCGCTGCCTCTTAGGTCGAGTCGATGGGACCCAGGATACTTCACCGCTTTGTTGCATGTTCCTGGAACAGCTTGTCTCCGGCTCGAAGGACCAAATGTAGCTGAGGGGCTAAGGACTGTAAGGTGCTAGCTGTTGCTAATGTGTTGGAGGGAGCTGATCCAGGTGTGCCGGTTAGAACACCAAAGTCGGAGAAGGAATTTAGTTCAACAGATTTATTTTGTACAAGCATATGCAGAGGGGGAGCCAGATCATAGCGGACTGAATTAAACAGTGCTCTCTGTGTGCATATCGGAGATGAGCATGAATACTGGCGCTGAATGGTTCAGTCTTTGCTTTATGTCCTTAGAAGTTTCAGCATGAGTGTGTATGTGTGGTCTGTAACAAACAAATAAAATATACTATAACAAATAATGCTTCTTTCTTATCACAATCACACTCATAACAACATAAATGGCATTAAAACTACTGGCTTCCCTCAAACATCAGCACAATGTTGTCTTTTAACACAATAGAACACGAAACAATACACAGCTTACATGATTACTGTACTGGATGTGAACTCAAATACTGCTATACACCACGTTAGCATCCATTTTGTGTCATCACTCTTTACCCGTCTCTACTCTGTAAACAACAATCAACTCAGCTCGAGTAACAGTGAAATTTACAGTACTCACTTCCTCTCTGGACGCACAACTTTAAACACTCATAGGAACATAAGGATGATCATATAATTGCATTCAGTGAGGGGATTGCACGGCTCGTTGTTGCTGACGATGACGGCTGATGCCTGACTGGATCGCGCGTGCGCACACACACACATAACACTGTGAAGCACTCCACCGAATGCGCTGCATTCCGCCAAAATAAGAGTCCCCGCGATCGGGGAGAACGCGCTCTTAAATCAGTGTCATTAGTGAGACTTTCACACAGGGTCTTTTATCGACTATAGCTATATAGTTATATAGCTATATATTTTATGAAAAATAATTAATAAATTAAGATCTTCTGAAATAAAAATCATATAATTAGTCATAATATACATATACATCTATATATATATATATATATATCAATGAAAATGAAAATGTTACAGGGGTAAAAAGATCTGTAAACATCTGAACTGCTATTCTGATTTGGCAAGTAGAAAAAATCGTGAAAAATCAAAGAAATGGTTGAGTCCTAGCAATATCCAATCGACCTCTAGTATTTGTCTCAAATTTCATCGGGAATAATATGAAGTGAACCACTTTCCTTGGCATATATGTCTTGCTCATTGTACACAGCGCATGCAACGTGTACAAATAAACACTATCAGCAGCGCAATTCATTGCTATTCAGTTCCCTACGGATGGAGCCGTCAATCTGGGTGGACCAAATGCACAAACAACTAAACACACAACCACGCCTGAAGGCAGAGCGAGTGTGGGACTACAAGGCCTCCTGAACACGATTGAGAAGAGACATCATAGAAGAACCTCCCAAACAGCTCCTCCTATCAGATTCCCGTCTCCCTCACTGTCAGCATGGTGTTAGCCTCTCCTTTCATGCAGCGCCCTTGGGATTATCATATCAGAGAACGTGACCTGATTAACCGACTGCTGAAGAGCTGGTTCAAGCGATGCCGCTGCCCTTCTCCATTTCTCTTTTCTCATTAACCTCTCTGTCATGTTTTTCTTCCTCGCGTTTTCCATGCCAGTCGTCTCTACCTCAAAACTCATTTCGGACGCCTCTGCTCTGCTTTGATGGTGTCAGAAACTTTCTGCGGCATTATGCTGCTGAAATTGCATCATGTTGTAGTTCATGTATTTCTTCATGACACTTGCACAACGGACGGGTCTACTGGTGTTCAAATTCTGCATCCTGTCTTATAAAGATTATGGTAATTTGGCAACTTGTGAAACTGCACACTTCGTTTAGGATTATCTAAATATTAAAACGATAACATCATGCAATAACATTATGTGATGGATAATACAATCAATTTGGTCCTTTCTGTATAAGATTCACATAATTGAGAAGGGAAGAATTGGCTTCCTTTCAATCATGTGTGTGAATTTTAATTGATTTCACCATTGGAGTTGAATTTGAATTTGAAATACATTGATGAAATGTAATTCATAGAAATATGAAGTAAATAAATATGGACTAAATATTGTTAACTAAATCATTCAATATTATTAAACTAATTACAAATTCCTAAAAGTGGCATCTTTAGAGATTCAAACATGTCTTGATAGACCTTGCTCTTCTAAAATTACATTACATTTCTTTGAACTTCAGTTCATTTTAATTTGACTTTGCATTCAAAATGGGCTTGAAATTCTGCATTCAGTTTGCGTCCTCAGTTCAAAGTCAGAAATTGCATAAAAATGCTTCTGAATACAACTCTAACAACAGTGCACAACCTTGCTAATTGGCAATTTTAAAAAGTCAGTTCGGCACAAAGGTAAATATAGAGATAATTATTAAGTATGTGAAAAATAAATGAAAGATTTGTACCTCTTATTGTCTGAAGATGAAAATCTGCAGTTTCATTCTCATTTTGTAAGGACTTTCTGATGAAAAAACATTTCTTATCACTGATAAAAAGTCAAAACTTTAAGAATTTGAAATATATTTTTTCTATAACTTAACAAAACCCCATGTTAAGTACACTAGTTCCTCATTGCATTTATCCAAGCATCTATAAGTAAATGTGTACTAGCAATGTCTGTAGGGACAGTTCTGATGTTTCACACGGCGTGCAATCCGAGCGAGATCTTAAACACAGATGGCGATCATTGTTAGGCATTAGTGTGCCCTGTCATTAAGAGGTGGCCAATTAATTCCCCTCCATAACAGCAAGTGATGCTAATGAACGTTGACTCCGTGCGGTGGCCTTCTCCATGGGATTTAAACGAGGACAGAAAGATGGGCATGTCCTTGTCAATGGTGGCTCTTCTGCAGAAAAGACCTTTCCTGTCTGTTCTTAACCTCCTAAAATTATAATATGTGCCACCAAAGGCCCTTCGTTGCACAATATAAACAAAATCCCACGAGCTGAAGAATATGAGAGCTGGTAAATGAACATCTGGGTTATACAACTTAGGCACTTTTCATGGAGAATACTTAAACACGCCATGGTTAACCAGATCTTCATCCGCATAGAAAAGTAGTCCTACCTCAAAAGAAACTATTTTGACAACTTTACAGGTCAATTAATAAACAATTTTAATGTGAATATTTCAGGTAAACGCTTTTGGAAAAATGCAAGCTTCAGATTTATTATGAACCCTTCAGTGCCATGGACTTACTCTTTTTTTTATTAAATTGATCCTAAATTTATATTTTAACCCCTTAAGCGGCACCCCCCTTTTTTAAATAGACGTGAAAATACACATTCCGAACTTAAATGGTTGTAATTCAAGAATGCTTTGGAATATAGATGTAAGATTGGTCTTGACATTGAGCAGATTTTAATTAATAAATTAAGAAAGTCAAACAGAAAAAAAGTTATAGAAGTTTGAGTTTATGAAAATGTACAATGTTAAAAATGTAATTATTCATATTTTATATAAAATATATATTTTCAAAACCTGGTGGACTCTAAAAATGCAAAAAAAAAATCAAAGCCAAAAATCTAAACAATTTGTGTTTCAAATTTTAGGTTGATATCTCAAAAAATAAGCTTTCAGTAAGATTTTGTTTGGGCGCAGTACCAAACTTTTTCACTAGTGGACATTACTGCCCATATAAGGGCGCCTCCATTTCCATATGTTGTTTGAGTGATTGAACCATTATTTTTAAAATTTTCACACAATTTATGAAGTAGACATCCTATTCAGAAGTAGTATTGGAAGTTTGGTAGATTTTGAAATAAATTCAACTTCTAAGAAACACAAAAAGAACACGTATGTGCATTATAGCTCGCTACCACATCACAAATAGTGAATTTATAAATTTTTTCTTTATATTTAAAACATTTTCAGACCTTTTTTCTAAAATAATTGAATGGATGCTATCTTTTGAACTCTTGGCATGAAAACAAATGGAGGTTTCTACCATTCTTTCATGATTTTTTATTGTTTATCACTATTTCAAAATAAAGGTCTGAACACGCCTTAGGAGTATGAAAATATTCTTGTTGCAAATTGATAAATTACGGCTCCTCTGTAATTTATTTTGAAAATCAGTCACCAAATATGTAAACTACAGATTGTAAGCTTTCAAATGGTATATAGTTTGTCAAGATTAGTTTAGGTTTAGTATAGGATATTACTGTTTTACTATGTAATGGCCTATGCCAATATTTAAATATGAACAAATAAGTTTCATTTTTAACAAATAATGTTATAATTTCAAAATATAATAATTTTTAGAAAAAAAAACACATTGATAAAGTTTAAAGACTCCATATAATGCAGTTGTTTGACCGTATTATTGAAATAGGAAGTTGGTGAGGGGCATTTCAAAGCCAATTGTCTTTTATATAATAGTCATGAACTGTGATTTGCTACAGTACATTCTCTGTCCAGCTCAATACACTATATATAGCATGATGAAATGCATGAAATCATAGAGCTAACTTCTTCCCCTAAGTTTGAAAAACAACATCTATCAGGCTCGATGGAAGTCTCATGCAAGTCTCATTCAGTGACAGACAGCAAACAGCACTTTATATTCAGCAAATTTGATTAAATTCTGATTATTTAAGCAGATTACAGCCTGTTTGGGTTCCGTTCTAGAATAATTACCATTTGGATGTGAATCAGATTTCCAGATGATCATGTTTGTAATAATAATTCTTAATGGCACACTCCAGATAACCGTTTTATAATTTATTTTCTGTATAAAGCTGAAGTTCAGTTAAACAGCAGAAACACTGTCAGTGAAAGCACAACACGAGCCTGTTGTTGCTTTATACCCTTCAGTATAAGGGATTCGAGATGCGAGATTGCATGTGCTGATGGAAGGATTTGCATTTTGATGCTTTAGAGTTGATCCGAGTAAGAGTATCTAGTTCCAGATCAGTGCTAATGAGTAGACAGTCTTGTTTTTACACAGAACTAGCTGACATTTACATGCAACTTGTTTGTGTGCTCCTCATGTTCATTGAAAGCCTCTGGGCGGTCTCATTAGTTTATTATGGTCTCATTAGTTTTGAATGTCAAAACTTGCGCATTCTGGATGTTTTGGTCAGAGAAGATTTTGACATTGTTCATTGGTTGCCCTTAAGGCAGGTGACCTCATATCAACTCACTGTCTCATTGAACCAACAACTACTTCTCGGCTATCTTGAAAAGGCAATCTATCATTAAATAACAATTAATTATGTCATATTTCAAATACAACACCAGATTCACAAAACATCGGGTGGTTAATGATATACACTTAAAATAACTGCAGCACCAAAAAAAAAAAAAAAAAAAAAAAACTGTTGAAAATTGTAGTGTTCAGTGCCCCAGATTCACTGGAGTCCTGGTGACAAATGACAGAATTCAGCAGCTTATTACGATACTGTCAAAAATAGGACATCAGCGCTCTGACTGGTGTGAATGTGCAATCCAAATAATTCCTTATTCATAAACTTTTCACCTCTGCGATGCCGAGGACAAATGAGGATTTAAATGGCTGCTCAGGGTACAGTGAGGTATGGATTATGAATAGGGACAGCGATTGATTCCCCGGCGCCGTACAGGCCAGAGAAGCATGACAAGTCTTGTCGGGCACCGGGCCCAGGAGCCGACAGTTCGGGTTGTGGAATTTGTCAAAGTCATTGTGAGTTTATAGGAGGAACGGGTGTCAGGGTGAGTCACTGTATATTAAAAAAGACAAGGGAGAAGAAAAAGACTTTTGAGAAGTTTACGAGCATACTGGATTGTGACAGGTTAGTGCAATGTTTTTATATGTTGAGAGGGTCATACACAGAGGCTGCATTAACTCCAAAATGTTGTAGTTTACCGCATTTTAAAAGCATCGACAGACAGCTGGCAGCTTAAAAATAAGATCTAGTTGCTACAGTGGAAATGTTAATACTGATCAGAAGAAAAGAAAAAGGAGTAGAGAAAGATAGAGAATAGAGAAAATAAAGTTTTAATGCACCCCCCATTAAAATACACCAGAGAGGGACATGAGTGAGAATTTGGGAAGACTCCATGTGTAGTCCTGTGGAATAATTTATGGGATATTGTTTATTAAATGATGTGACCACGTTGTTACCACAACAATTAGTGAGACTAAAAATAAAATGCGTTGGCACAGAAGTTTTTGTTATATTTTACGGTTACAAAATGCATTGATTTAAACTTTTTTTCAATCTTTTCAAATCAAATGTTTTGTGACCCCAATTTAAAAAAAAAGGCTTTGATGTACTAAAACATGCTGTAAGTTTCAACACTGAAAACTTTCTCCTTGGTCCAAAAAGAGTGTTTATTGAAAGTAAGCTTAAAAAATAGCTTGCTCCAAACTTCTGCAAAGTCAGAAAGTTAAAAACGACCACCCAGGGCTGCATTTCAAGCATCGTAAACCTGCGTAGATCAAAGACTGTTGGTGCCAGTGGTTTCTACTCTCTGCTTATGATGCTTTTGGAAAACACAACCCAGATCTACCCACATATAAAGATAGTGTTTACATTAATGTCTTAAAGGCACAGTAGCAAAGGAAAAAAATTAAAAGTTCTGCTAACAACTAGATTGCTCAGGCTGATAGGTCTGCAATCACATCGTTCTCTATAGGGCACAGCTGATTGGTTCCTGCTGTATCAGTAGCCAATGAGTTTGCTGCTCAACTTTTAAATAATTGGTCAGCATCTGCTGTAGCAATGTGCAGCATCTTCTCAGAATTCCTCTTAAAAACTATATTTAAGATACACATTCCTAGCATACATGGTGTTATAATGGCTCTTCTAATGAAGCAGCAGCAGTGAATGGTCTTTTTTTTCTCTCTCTCTTTTGTCTCCGGCATGTTGGGGGATTTTTGCATGATGTGCACTTGGCTTGTATTCTTCAATCTTCATTGTCACCTGCTCTGTTGAGGGGTAATTCATGTACACTATGTTGTACAGCAGCAGCATGTCTGACTTGCTCACAGCAGTGTTGTGTATGTATTGTATTATAGTCCCGTACTTGCTCTGCAGCAGCAACAACAGCAGCAGCGTATAATGCCTGGTTCAGATTACACGATTTTTTTGTCTGTTACGATAGTCACTGTGTCAGATTACACGATTTTGACTTCGAAAATCTTGTCGTGTCGTGGACAAGAAACATGTCAGACTACACGTTGCTTTCTGACCAGTCATCGCGTGCCGTCACACACGCAGACATTCACTCGCACATATAGTAGCCTAGCCTATATGTCACACACGCACGCACTCACTCACACACACGTATACACACACACACACACACACACACACTAACTAGGAAGTCCCGAAGTTTGAAGCTTTGTCCCGCAAGTCATAAGCAGTCCCGCATTTTAATTTTGTCTGCATCATTTTATTTCATCGTCCTTTTAAATTACAATTCTACAATAAAAATGTTATAAGAAAATACTGAACATGCGCAGCCGTTATTATTGGTTCCAGAGCGGGATAACAAACACTGAGAGAGAAAAAAAAATATGTATGTAAAAATATAGTATGATAAGGAATGGGAGAAAAAATATACATGGTTAAAACCAGTTACAGGTGACCCTAAAAAAGGAGATTGCGGTGTAACTGTTACGTTATGCCACCGAAGTTTCACCATCACGCATGGAAAAGACACAAAAATATAGTCTACTGAATCCGGTAAGAACGCATTTAATCTTGTCTTCTTTCCTAGTGGAATTTATGTGCTTATTTGGAAATGTGCTTTTTAGCAATTGGATTATTATTTTCACTTAATTAGCTACTTAGATTAAATAGACCCGTGCTGTTAAAATGAGTTTTATATTATTAGTGACGTTCACAGCGCCGGTCAGCGCCGTCATAGCTAACATTTTTATAAAGCCTATTAGCAATAAAGACATCTTAAAATAAATATTTATTCACCTGGTATAATAATAGTAAGTTATATCCCTCGTGTCCCGCGAAATCAGGTCTGACCTGGCTGCAACAGAGCAATATAGCCAGGTGGTCACCCTAGCACACACACTCACTAGCACACACTCTGTCTCGCTCGCTCACTCACTCTCGTCGTGGAGGACCGAAAAAAAATCAAACATGCTAGTCTTTTTGTCGTGATGTCGTGAGGCATCGCAGACGCGACGTAGGTTGTCGCACACTATGACACACTATACGAGATGAAACGATCAAATCTTGCGTCCCGACGCCCGTTGTCGTTTACGAATCCCCACGACACCCTACGTCAAACGAATCGTGCCAAAATCGGGCTAAAATCGTGTAATCTGAACCAGGCATAAGATCTATTCCACCAAGACTAAACAAATTAGTATTGTCATATCCATTACCATGCCAAACACTCTGAGAGTTGTCATGACAGAAATAATTATGTTCTAATTTATGCTCTAGAAATGCAACAAGCAAACAATAAGAATAACCCAAGTCACTAGTAGTAATACAATTATCAAACTACATCTGACGTTGCACTCTCTGTAAATACATGTTCAACAGGAAGTGTTTACATCTCATATGAGATAGACTTCACATCAGTCTCCATAACTTGATTTACATACAGAAATTGTACATGTGGCTGCACTGAAAGAAGCATGTACGATTTACACATTAGACATACATTGTTTACTTCAGAGCGTTTAATTGATGCAGCCGATGATGTCTTCTCTCACACATCCAGTAAATATTTTAATAATTCATTGCTAATAGAAAACTGGCCTGATTTGCATGTAAGCGTAATTGATTTTGAGGGAAAAGACGGAATAATGAATCTGTGCCTGCTCTTTATATTCCCCCCTCACAGAATCTCACCAAATGAACCCCCCTCGCCGTCCTCTGTCTCCTTTTCTCTCTCTCTTTTGTCTATCTTTCATTACCTATCTGTTCCCAAGATGACACAGTGGTAATAGCCTGGCACAGTGCTGGTAAACAGTTTTGACAAATTAAAATCACCCACAGCTCAAGTGAACGACGGCTTTTGTGTGTACATGGATGTAAAATGAGAGAGAGGGAGAGAGAGAGAGAGAGAGAGAGAGAGAGAGAGAGAGAGAGAGAGAGAGAGAGAGAGAGAGAGAGAGTGTGTGTGTGTGTGCATCCATTCGATGGATGGATGGATGAAAGGATGGATGGATGGATGGATGGATGGATGGATGGATGGATGGATGAAAGGATGGATGAATGGATGGATGGATGGATGGATGGATGGGTAGATAGAGTTACAGTTCGGTTTTGACATTTAAGGAAGCGACGTGGACTTCCTCTACTTGAAAAACCTCTTTTGGACAGGTGAGCCTCTCATCAGCCTCTGCAGGAGGAATCATATCTGCTCTAGCATCAGACAACACAAGCTTTCTTCCATCTGACCATATTAAAAACTCCAGAACACCACGAGAAATCGACTAGCTTAAAGCGGCACTCGGTAACTCTAGCCACCGCTTTGCTGATTTTCTCAACGAGCTCCCCCTACAGCTGCGGTGCGTATATTTTTCACATCACTGTCGTAAAGTCACTTGCGGCGCGCCGGCGCACTCCTCCCACTTTCTACCGCTGCTCATGTGCTTTTGTTATGGTCGGAGCCGGTGTGGTGAACAAATGAGTCCCAGACGCACCAACTTTATCGCGTGGAGCATGTCTACCGAGGTGGGTAATACATCATACACAGTATCATTTAACATTGACATGTACATTTTGTATTCCGTAAAGCAGTTCGTGTTTCTCGCTCTTTCTCGCTCGTTCTCGCTTCTCACGAGACTTCCTATTTTCAACTTACCGGGACGTTAGTCCCAATGTTGCAAGGCTGGTTTTCCGCCTGGGAACGCTGGGGGGAGCGGGGAAAGTAACCATTCTCACCAGAACAGATTATTTAACCATCCAAATGATTTCTAAACGGATTTATTAAGTTGAAAAAGTTACCAAGTGCACCTTTAAAGTAACTGTTGCCGTATTTTAACCAAAATGTTGAGTTAATGCACAGGTGCATTCAAGTGGACTACCTGGATCAAGTATTTATTGATTCAAGCCTTTCTGGATTTGCAGAACTATACATTTCATAGCATTATTGCAAACAAATAATAAGCCACAATGGGCCATCTGTTAAATGCTGAAGTCTAATATTTGGGGTTAGGAGTTTGTTCAAATCCCTTACCCCAAGTATAAGCAATAGTAATATTGATGCTTGTCAGTCTAAACATAACTATGTATTGAACGCTTTATGTTTTTGCCTTTATGTTGTACCCAAGAACACCTATTTGCTTTAGTTAACACATTTTTAAATCATTTTGACAAGATGTATGGTGTTACATTTCAATGTGATCAAAATTGACAATTATTCATCTTTTTTGCTTTTGTCAGATGATTTTAAAAAAAGAAGATGAAAACCTTATATGGCCCATAGTAAAAAAAACAGAATTTAATTGGGGATATATATATATATATTTTTTAACTTGGGCCAGTAAACAAATACACTGAAAATCCCTAGAAACCCCCTAGCATTCACATTTCAAGTTGTTGGTGGTTTTGTTGTGTTGAGTGGTCAAACACCACTCCCATTTTCTTCTTCAAAGAATAAATAAAATCCAGTTGATTTTAGACAACAAACAATTCATTCATCAAGTAATATACTTCTTCATAGTTCTTCTAACTCTATAGAATTGTACATTAATATAAAATGCAGTTCACGTGTGGTCACAGGTGTGCATGTACCAGCTATTTTTCAACGGCTTTGAACGAGGCTCAACCAATCAGTTTTCATAATTATAAATCGAGAATACAGACTCCGATGGTAAGCAGCCAATGCAAGGAGCCGCTCCAAATCTGGATTTGACCAGAGGGTATGTATACAGTGTGTCTGCTTACAACAGAGCCGTTTTAATTAAGCGGCAAGACTCCCCGGCCAGAGAACAACACTTTCCTCCTAATGAATTCATTAAGTTACATTCACTGAATCTATCAAAGATTTATACATTCGCTTAACCTGCATGCATAATGGGTCTGCTTAAAGGGATAGTTCACTTAAAAAGTAAAGTGCAATCATCATTTACTCGTTCCAAACGTTCTTTGCAGAACAAAAAATAAGATATTTTGGATATTTTGGTCCACTGGACATTGTCTGGACAAAGAAATTTTCTAAATACTGTATCTTGTGTGTTCCAGACAGGTTTGAAACAGCAAACAGGTACATACTTTGTCCATCTAAGAAGAAATAATGCTCTGAGTCTAATACTCTGAAAGCAATAAACTCACCAAAAAAAGCTGACAACAGCGCCGGTGCCTAATAGCTCGTTCTTAAATTGGACACACACAAAAAAAGAAGTTCCAGTTACATTCAGTGACTCTGCGGGCGGTAATCACGCTCGCCTATTACCACTGCAATGTCTCTTAACTTCCAGCTCAACAAAATCACTTTCCATCCATCCTTCCATCTATCTTCATTTTCTAAGGTGACACACTGACAGGGACTTCCATCATGTGTCATTATTGGTGCATGAAGCTCTGCGGCGGAACCATCCAGAACTCGAGGAAGGGCATCAATCTGAAAATGTCCCCTCCCTCAAAGACATCTCACGGGAACATTAGGATGTATGTGGAAGGAATCTCGTAGCTGAGTAAGTAATTAAGAGTGAAGAGCAAATGCATAATTCACAGTGGATTCACTGCTGTCAAGGATGAGACATTTGGCACAGGTGAGACTAGCAAGTGGCAAAAAAAGGAGTCAGCGACATTCACATGGATGTGGAACCTGTAAAATTGTTGTTTACATTATTAAAGAGATAGTTCAGCCAAAAATGTACGTTCAGTCATCATTTGTTCACCTTGATGTCGTTTCATATCCGCTTGATGTTCTTTCTACAGTAGAACACAAAAGCAGGATCCTCTTTTGGATAGGGACCTTAGGCTGTCGAGCTCCAAAAAACGACAACATAAAAGTAGCATAAATAAAATTCATATGATTTGTGTGTTACATTCTAATGCCACATCTTGCCTTCTTCCTCTTATGTCCCATTTGCACTCCTCAGTATCCAAACCAATAGCTTCCAGCACTGCTGACATCAAACCTGCAACAAAGACCCTTTAATATGAAATATTTATACACACGTTGGCTATGTTTGGAAAAATACTATGCAGAAAATGCAACAAAACATATTTCAAATTGTAGTGTGATTGTTGTCACGACCTCACTGTTGCATATTTATTTCTGTATTTCTCTAAAAATTCTCTTTAACATCTGAAGATTCTTGAAAAAATGGAATGACATGAGGGTAATTAATAAAAGTACATTTTTTTATAATAATAATAATAATAAATATTATTATAAAATAAATATGTTTAACTAAAAATGCATAACTATAAAATAATTCAAATCATTCCAGTCGTAAATTGTAAAATCACAATATTCATTGTTGCACAAATATTCATAGGCTGCTTTTAAAAAAAGTAATAAAGCGTGGAAATAAATATAACATTTTAAACTAAATACTAAAACGCTAATAAAAAAGTCACCTCTGGTTCATTCATCACACTGGAAGAAAGGTTAAACCGAGCACATTGCATGGGATACAGTTTCACACACCGTATGCCAGCTTGTGCATGCTGCACTGGAAAACGTGAAGGTCACGTATATTCACACAGAAAATGAGCATAACCTAGAATCGTGTACATGCAAAACTAACATCTGAACTATTATAGTGCATCCAAGACATTACATGTAAATAATAGTGTGTGTAACAGTAAGCCTTAATCTTCCTTCTTAAAACATAACATGGAAATCCTCTCATTTAAGGCACCCCATGCCTCTGTCGCAGGAACTATCAGCGCATCAGGAAGGTGACCCTTCAAGTGTTGCCGTTGACATTGAGCAGCATCCCCTGGATATTGCTTATTTAAAGTTAAAGTAGGGGCGAAGCGTTGATCAAAACGTGAGAGGACGGCGAAAAGACAATAGAGAGCGGCACGGGTCATCTGCCAGATCTAAGATGGTGTGACTCACTTTGACTTCAATTAACTCCTGAGGGAGGTTTCCCACTCAATGTGTGATCTTTATCACCGGGCTGCCTCTTAGATCAGTATCATGGGCCGAACCACAGGGAAATGGAGATGGCTGGCTTGACAAAGTACAGAAATCACTTCTATTTTTGGGTCCGTCCCTCCCTCCCTTAACAATGCCACCTCGCAATTGACAGTGGTGACCTTGATCTAGAAGGCAAAAGTTTGTGAAGGCGCAAGGTTTGTGCTGATGCAGTAAACAGGGAATTTGACAGAGTATAATGTAAGGAGAACATATAGTGATGCTAGTTCACCTAATGAAAAAAAAAAAAAAAACTGTCATATACTCACAAAGTTTTTTTCTGTGACCATGTCTGTCAAGCTTCAAAAACGACAGAGAAAAAACTAAGCGTGCTATTCATTTGATTTGTGTATTACATTTGAAAGATTTATTTACTTAAAATCAGTGCCATCAAACCTGTCGACACAGTATTATTTGAATCTAAACACAGACATGAATTTGTCCAGTGAAAAGAGATACTGTCTGACTTCAGAAGACTTGGAATAATATACCCCTAGAGTCGAATGCATCACTTTTATAGTCCACCTTTAAGGTGTTTGCTTGTCCTTTTTGGAGTTTAGTCACTATAAATGTTGTTGTATGGAAAAAGATTTTTCAAAATTTTAATGACATAAGGGTAAATAATGACTGTAAATAGTTTTATATAAATACAGAATAATGATAATAATAATAATACATATTAATAAAAGAATAGTAAAGAAATACATATTTTTGACTATTTATAACAAATAATTTATAATAATATAATAATAATAAAATAAAAGTCTGTGTTTGCATAATATATGTGTGTGTACTGTGTATAATTATTATGTATAAATACACACACATTCATGTATATATTTAAGAAATATTTGCATTTATATACTGTATATAGATTTATATAATTTATATTATATATAAATATGTTATATACAAATTTAACCAATTTTTCTTAAATATATACATGATTGTGCGTGTTTTTATATATATAAATAATTATACACAGTACACACACATATATTATGTAAACACAAACTTTTATTTTGGATGTGATTAATCGTGATTAATCTTTTGACAGCCCTAACTATAATATATAATATAATATATATATAGTAATTGTTGCACAAATATGCACATTTTGGGTTTCATTCCTGGACTGTCGACTGTCGGCCAGAATCAAAAGTATTTTCACTCCTGCATACATGAGCACGCCACAATGCACTTGTCAAAAAAGCTCTTTTCAGTATTCTACTTAACTTGAACGGTGAAAACATCCAGACAACCCGACTGCAGCGCTCTGTGATAATCTTGCAGAACATTCTATAATATTGTTCAGCTACACAGGACACACATTTCAAACTGAAAAGGAGTCAAATTGACAGAGTAAATATGGCGAAGAAAATCTCAGACATCGCATCTCTATACGAGCAGAGAGGGAAGAGACAGACAAGGAGAGCGAGTAAAAAGTAGAACCTGCTCTCCAGGAACCCACTGTGGGGAATTTTCTCTCTCTCTCTTTCTCTCTTTCCCTCTCCTTCCTTTCTCCTCCCTTCCTGGCTGCTATGACTTCTCTACCGTGTAATGCTAGGCTTTGATCACTGTTTGTACTGTGTGTATGATATTTAATGTAATTACAGTGAGGATTTGCAGGCCACGTCCTCCCCTGCAGGTTTGTAATATTAATGATCCACGGTGGGTGGCATGATTGCGGGTGGGAGGGTAATCGCAGAACGCGCTGCCGTGAAAACCTCCTCTCACCGGAGACAGCGACCTCGTTCATTGCGTCTTAGATTTTGTTAATGGCAGGGCACAATAAGGCCAACGCTTGACATTATCCCTCCTGTATTTGCACATCCAAGAATAGTTAATGGAACTGTCGGCTAACTGACTGACAGAACAGGTTTGTTATGAGTCAAATGACTTTAACTGGTTCGTGAACAATGAAATGGAGGGAAAAAGAGGCATTCGTATTATACAACATATAACTAACTAAAAGTACTGATGCATTTTCAGTAGTTTAAAGAGAGAGTTCACCCAAAAATGAAAATTACCCCATGATTTACTCACCCTCAAGCCATACAGTAGGTGTACAGTTTATGACATTCTTTTTGAATGGCTTGTTTCTGTTTTGAAGTCCATCAAAGTGCATTCATCCATGATAAAAGTGTTCAACACTGCTCCGGGGGGTTAATAAATGCCTTCTGAAGCGATGCGTTCGTGTAAGAAAAATATCCATATTTAAAGCTTTATCGACTAAAATAACTAGCAGACGGCCGTACGCATTGATTTACGGCGAAAGAGTAACCCTTGACCTTGAAGCACAACGCGATGACGGACACGGGAGCGCAGAGGACAGAGCAAAACAAAACACCAGTCACACATTAGAAGTCTAAGTCGACCATTTTAAGATGTCGGAGGAGCTTGAGTTTGTTCTAACCTTGTTTGTTTGAACCACGAGACGCGTCGAAGCTTACGCTACTCCTACATCATTCATCATACATCATCAAGTGTTACTCTTTTGGCGCAAGTAGACTTGCATTGGCCGTCTGCCGGAAGCTAGTTATTTTAATCGATAAAGTTTTAAATACGGATTTTTTTGGGGTGAGTATACCATAGGGTAATTATAATTTTTTGGTGAAATAACCCTTTAACAGTAGTTTTCTAAATAGTGTAACTTTTCCAATAACAATCTACTTTTTCTAAATGAGTAGAAAATGCTTCTCTATCCCGAGTAGTGATTAAAAATCTGATTAATTTTAGTAAATAAAACAAAAAAATGAATTGACTCACAAAAATGAATTGGTTCACTAAAATAAATCAATTCATTTTAGTGAAGTGTTTTACATTTACATTTACATGTATGCATTTGGCAGACGCTTTTATCCAAAGCGACTTACATTGCATTATCCAATACATTTATACATGTATGTGCAATCCACTGGGATCAAACCCACAACCTTGCGTTATTAACGCAATGCTTACCACTGAGCTAGAGGAAAGCTTAGTTCATTAAATTGATCAAGTGAATCAATGAATTCAATGAATCAAATCAATTTTAGCAAACCAATATTTTTTTTCCCAGTCATCCTCTACCCAAAATAGCTTGAATGTAGCTAGCTTTATATTTAGTATTAGCACTTTACAGTGTTGTGCAGCTATACTGACTGGAACCCTACAGTATGTTGACCAGTTTTGACAGTAACAATGTGTTTTGTATATCATACACTGTAAAATCCAATAGCTTTCCTGACTCACTTATACTTAGTAAACTTTACTCAGTAATATAAAATACATACTTCTTACTAGGTTTTGTTGAGTTAAAGGCAATTGCAGCGTGAAAATAACAAGTTACTCAATAATTTGAGTGACGCTTACTTGAAATAAGCAAGTAGCAACAAAGAATGCAATGACGTTACTAAACCATTGAGAGGCAGCAGTGAAATAAAGAATGCCTAATGTGCAGAAAAAACAAAGAAGAAGAAGCAGCACTTGTGAGAGCATGCGTAATAGATTCTGTGCGCATTTTCGGGTGTGAACATGTGCTCAGTAGAAGCTACCAACGTTCAATTTCCTCGCGACAACAGTGGTGCCTGTCGGACTGTGCTGACGCATTTGCTGGAAATGTACCGATTTCATTGCTTGTGGAATATTAAGGTAAGTTTTCAATCAAGTTATGTTTTATTTGTGTGTGAATTTGTGTTTCTGTCTGCTGCCTCAACATTAGCTAACATTTGTTAAACATTAGCAAAATAACAGCCAGAGCACATGTTTGGTGCAATCTTGGTTTCACCTAAAAAATCTTATTTTAACTGAAAGTGAAAATTTGAATGTTGCTACAGCAAATTTTGTGTTTTCCCCGAGTTGACACAGTGGATGTATATTGGTCGAATGTTGGGTATTAACAACACAGAAATTTGAGCAGCAGTGCATTTCTAGATTGATACAATGCCAACTTAAATTTTTATTTTCATGAAGATATTTAATAAAAAAAATACATTTCTAATAACTTTACAAAACTTTCAAGCAATTATTTTTCATTATGACAATAATTAATTCTACATTTACAATTAACTGCCAGGTGTTAGCTTTCAAATGAGATCATACTTGTGCTTTTAGTACAAAGGGTTAATGAACTGTAATAAAGTTAGTAAAAAACCAACACTTTCTTTCAAATAAGTACTATTATTTCTTTAAGTAAATGTGGTTGCTGTTCTGTAATTATACTTAAGTGAGGATTGTTTATAGTCTTAATTTTTTTAAATTATTTAAACTCAATCTGAATCTTCAAATATTAATATAAGAGGATATATATATATATACTTTTTTATATTTATATTGGAAAACAAGCATTATTCTGTAATGCTTGTAAATTATTCACATGTGTCTTTAATCTACAAATCTCATCACTGTAAGTGGAGCTTTGTTTTAACTATTACATTCTTTGTCCTTTACAGAAGTGCTTGTGGCGACTGGCTTGAGGACTCTTCACAGCTGCTTTGTCAGTGTTGGTCTCAATACACTGGAGGTGAGATAACAGTAGACAACATTTTGGAGGATATATATATATATAAAAACACATGCACATTAGATGACCGAAGACTTACAACTTGCACCTAAAATTTCCACTTAAAATAATTTTTTGCAGATGCAGTGGACCTGTAAGCAGTGTATTTTTTCTACAGACAAAAGAGGAATGAAGATAGACTAGAGGCTGAAAGAAAGCTCCTGGTTGAAGAAATGAAAAAACGGAACCCCAGTGAAACTGTCATTGGATCTAAGATGGACCAGACCTTCCCACTGCGGAGACAGGAGATTGTGGAGGCTGAACTTGTAGTGAAAACCCTGGAGCGCTGGCCAGCCCTATTTACAGAGACAAGTACGTATTGATATTGCTATGCTTTTTTGTTTGTTTTCTCCTATGACAAAGTGTGTATTTAGGTTTTAGGACTGGTAACCAAAGGTTTTCCAAAATTTCCACTCTGGCTCAAGCCAGTCTACTCACATTTTTTCTCACACGACAAACTTGGAGAATGACTTTGTTGGAGAGAAACTGGCTAAAATTGTGCAGCAAATTAATTCAAGGGTCAGTAAACTACAGACGTGTTAGTCTGTGCTGTTCTCTGCACTGTTAAGCATACATGGTTTCACCTTTTTCATATACACTTTTAAAAATGGGTTTGTATTGTAACTTTTGAATGTTTGTATTGTAACTCTTGAACTGTATTTGTTCTATCCACTTCTAGAAACCAGATGTGACAGCAGTGCGTACCCTTGTTCTCCAAGCATCTCTGTTCTTCTTGGTGATGACCCCTGTAACTTCTACAACACCTCCTTTGTAAGTTCTCACATCTTAAAGGAGCACATACTGTATATCACTGTGTGTTCAGAACAAAGATGGGCTGCATGCTGTGACAGTTCAAGGGATACTCCAATTTAAAATGAAAATTCTGTCATCATATACTCACCCTCATGTTGTTTCAAACCTGTATGCATTTCTTTCTTCTGCTGAACAGACAGTTTCTGGTCTCATTGACTTCCATAGTATATATTTTTCCTACTATGGAAGTCAATGAGACCAGAAACTGTCTGGCTAGCTGATATTCTTCTAAATATCGTCCTTTCTGTTCAGCAGAAGAAATAAATTCATACAGGTTTGAAACAACATGAGGGTGAGTATATGATGACAGAATTTTCATTTTAAAGGGGAGTATCCCTTGAACGGTCACAGCATGCAGCACACAGAGTGATATACAGTATCTGAATAAATTGTATATTAGGACAGACATCAGAGCTTAATTTCCTTCATGTTCTTAAGCTGGGTGTAAAGTGAAAACTTAAATAAAAATAGGCTGGAGGGAAGTGTTGGCAGGACAGATGACTTGATGACAATTGATAATGCCTATCAACATTTACTTGTTGTAATGTTGTTTTTCGTTGGTTGTATACAGGATTCTGACAGTAATGAGGCCTGGGCCCATGTATCTGTTGGGTTGCTGACTGTCATCAGTGAAGATGCGCCTCTCTCTCCAAATCATCTCCATCTTGACCCAGTGTCTACTGCCATCATTCTTGAAGGAGGTATTGTAATGGACATTCTGCAGAACCTACCTCAAGCACTTTGCCTCTTGTTTGGGCTATGCGCTACACTTGGACTACCCTAAAGCTATGAAAAACACATTCAACGAGTGATGCTTGGCCTGGGACAGAACTAACTTGACACAGTGGATGTTTTTCCACAAATGACAATGTTGTGTACTGTATATTACTGGGAGATTATTGAAAAACAATTTTGGTACCGTTGTATATGTGCAGATAGGCAAACATTCCGCTGTCCGTTCCGTTGTTCACACCCCTGGGTGTTGCTTTCACTCTGTACTTTGAAGAATGTTTTTATTTTTATATTTTATGGCAGTGTAATAAGCGTGTGTGCGCATTCTAGTTCTGTAAGAAGACATATTCTGGGGTTGGCGCTAATACCTTGACATTGATAATTTTAGTCTGAATTTTGTCTTCAAGTGGTACTGATCACTTATAGTAATGACTAACATTTTAATCTCTTCGAAACCAATTAGTATCTCTATCAGCTGTCTAAAGTTCAGATTTGACTGTTTTCCCAGTACACATCTCTGTACTGGATACACTCATAAAAACAAGTATATTTCTCAAAAATTCATATAAATACATATAATCCGGTTTAAAAAAGTTAACTTATCAGCCAAGTCAAGAACTCAAAATTGTGAAATCCTGTGCCAAAATTTGATTGATTGAAATAACAAGGTTTATCTGGACAAATAGGATGATAAAATACAATCAGAATAAAATTAAAAATGTCAAGGTAATGTATACTTTATCAGATTCAAAAGGTTTTAAGACTTTGATTTTAACATTGGAAATTAAATACCAATGGTTAATGTTCAAAGAATAAACCTGTTTTTCAACTATAATGTGGTTGTGTGTTAAATATTTTATTTTATTTTATGATACTTTATACTTATTCTCTGGTACATTTGTGACAAGTGTATAGTGAGTTCGCAGAACAGAGTTAACATATAGGTGAGCATTTGGTGTTTGAGATTGAGAATATTTTCAGAATAACAATGTCAATTGATTACTGTAAAATTAATGTTTGAAGTACTTAATTTACAGAAGTAACAGTTACTCCGGTTTGCATGGTTTTAACAAGTAAATCAGAATCGCTTTAAGTAAAGTTCACATGGCATTACTTAGTTGTTTGAAATAGTAATTCTGAGTAGACTATACTAAGTCAGGAGTACATCGCACACATTTATTTTAGTAACTTAAACTCAAGAGTAAGTTTACCATACTAAACAAGGATTTGTTAATACAACACGCAATACCGATTCCACTGTACTTAGTTTTTTAAGTGCAATCGGTTTGCATGCTTTTTTTGAGTAAGCGGAACTAATCGGATTTTACAGTGTAGCAACAGGCACAAGACTTTCAAGCTGTTATGTGCATTTAGCAGATAAATGCAGATGAAGCAAAAGTTACTACATCTGAAACAAAGAACCAATCAAACAGAAATAATTCCGAGGTTTTGAAAGTAGAAAAGTGATGGGTTTGTGTAGGCTCCTCAGGAAGGATGTCTGACATGATGTGGGCAACGCTCCAACACGGCCAGGTGCATAATCCTGCCGTCGCTCCAGCTGGACTCACCTGACTGAGAGAGCAGGCCAGAGCCTTTGTCGAGCCACAGATGCATCAGGTTATCAGCCAGACTTAACTGAACCAGAGAGATGTTTCTTGACTTGTAATGGCTCAGCAGTTCGCACAGACGATCTGATTCATTTAGTCATTATTCTCATGCAGGAAACACGGGGATCGACTCCATCTTGCATCATCTATCATTTCTTCTTGTATCTTTGTCAATTCCTGTCTTAAAAGTCACTTATAAAATGAATTAGCTATATTGTAGAGATTGGGGCTAGTTGTTACACCGTTTTCTTAAAAAGTTGATACAGTCCATTTTAAATTTTAAGCATTTAATTTAAATCTAAACAGTAGAACAACTAATTTGCATTGTATTTGTAAACAATTACATCTATTCAAAATATTGAAACAATTTTAAAGCCATTTTATGTGCATACCGGTATACACATACTGTACATTAAAGTCTTTGGTAAAAAGGTTTCCAACATTTCCACCATTAATGCTTAAAGAGTTAGTTATTTAACACACTTATAAGTGTGCTAAATAAATAACTCTTTAAGCATTAATGGTGGAAATGTTTGAAACTGTAAAAGTACATGATCAATAAGATATGAGAACGTTATTAAATGTTTTTAAATTGCTTAAACTCATCAAAATAAGTTCATTAATTTCTACAACTCAGTTTAATGTAATTTAAGGTGAAAGGACTTAAACATCATAGTTGATTGCACTTTAAAAAAAAGGCAGCAACTGTTTTCTTAAAATGTACTTTTTACAAAGGGACCTAAACACACACACACACACACACACACACACACACACACACACACACACACACACACACACACACACACACACACAGAGATTACACAGTTGACTGTTTAATGTATGCCGTGTGGTTTCATTATGTTCACTTGTAGTTACCCAATAGAATATGGATGTCTAATGCTTTGCATTCTTCATATACAAACCATTGAGAGCGAAATGTATTTGTGAGCACATCATAAATCACTATGAATGCTTTTATGGTTTCCTAATCATGGTCGTAATTATGATAATGCCGCTATAAGCAAGTTACATTATTTCACTTTGTTGAATCACTAATGCTTGCATTCATCAGCGTGTCGTGCTTTACACTCTTTAGAGTTTGGCAGAGACATGTTGCAATATCTAATTATTCAGTCTAAGAGTGTGTCAGAGACCCTGGAATGCCAAATCAGTCATGCTGGTGTCACTCTGGGGACATCTGCACTACTCTGTCTTTATTTTACTCCATTCAATGTGGTGGATGATGGATTTATGAGCTGTGTGTGTGTGTGCTCTCTCTCTCTCTCTTTCTCGCTTTCTCAGCTGAGCAGATTGCCTGTGAGACTTCAGGGTCTCTGTCAACCCTGTTCTCTATTCCTCCTTATGCCACCTTGATCAACATTCACAGTCAATCTGAGCATTACTCATGTAGCATCACACTGTGCTTTTCATGAACAAATTTGGAAAGGTGACCTTATAGACCAAACAGTCAAACATGCAATTTCTGGCCACGGATTAGTTGTGCATGCCAAGGCAAGTGTTACTATTGCTTGTATTTATGGATTTGAACTAACCCTAAGTTGTACATTCTAGCAGGTAACTTATTCTATGCCAAAGGGGTTTCATTCAAATCATAACCCTATAGGGTTAGTTGTTTGTGCTACACACATGAATGATTTCTCAAATCATGCTACTTTTTTAAACTTTTGGATTTGGATTAGGGATTTGAATATATTAAAGGCTTTTTTTACTTTAGGCAGTAAGTTACTGCCAAGGAACCACTCAGAACACCTTGTCGACCACTTTAAATGCCCTAACAACTTCAGAACATGCTAGTGTAGCAAATATAGCATTGCCCTGGAAATACCCAACAAGCATCCTAGCAAACTGAGTTTTGCACAGGCAAACATCACTCACATTTTCTTCCGAAAATATTTAAATCGGTTCTTGAACAATTATTGTAAACATGTATTTCATGCACTTAAAATGTATTTTGGACTTCTAAAAGTCTTGAAATCAGACTGGCGATGTCAGGGAAATCAGAAATCCCACCATAACATATCGGCTCACAGCATGAACTATTTGTAGCTATTTTGCATTCAGCTGAACATGATCAACACTGGCACAGAAACATAATCAAAGGACCAAAATGCCTTTGCTTATATTATTTCTGTCTGCATATTTGAAAAATGATGGCAATTATCACATTTCATATATTCGAGACAAACTGCAGCTTGAAACACGCACGGAGGACTAGGCAGATATAAGCTATGATATCTCAAAGAAATAAATAAATTATTTTAGCCAGAACTCCATTTACCTCTGTTTACACAGTTAGCTGTAATTAATC
The DNA here is from genome assembly GCF_949152265.1 of Phoxinus phoxinus. Lineage (NCBI taxonomy): Eukaryota > Metazoa > Chordata > Actinopteri > Cypriniformes > Leuciscidae > Phoxinus > Phoxinus phoxinus. The sequence continues at coordinate 6,056,074 of NC_136886.1, forward strand.
TCCATGACAGCATATGTGCAAAACTCACTAAACCTTCACTTGCCAAAAGCACAATCATTTGTTAGTCTATTAAAAAACATATGATGTTGACTGCTTCTAGACACAGAGCATTAGCCACAACCAGGTATTTAAAATAAAATAAAATAAAATAAAATAAAATATTTTTTTTTTAAATAAAATAAAATAAAATAAAATAAAATTAAATAAGATTAAATTAAATTAAATTAAATTAAATTAAATTTTTAAAAAAATGCATGTGATGTATGCAGGCACAAAATCTTAAAATATAAATAAACCTTTAAATTTAATTTCACTTATTTCAAAAATACTGGATTCAGTTATGATGTAGCTATATATATATATATATATATATATATATATATATATATATATATATATATATATATATCTTCCGCACAGTCAATATATACACACAGTATATATACACACAGTGTTTAAAAACCTTCAAGTCTTTTAGTGACACTCCTTTTAGTCACACTTCTTCATAGATAAATGAACAGTTAGCATTAGCAGAGTGCTAATATCCTCATAATTCTCCATCTGCAATGCTTCACATTTATAAAACAACAGTCAAGCGCTGTACATCGTCTGATTATTTAAATGAACAATGCATAATGCACCATAATCAAATAATAAACTTATTGTCTTGGCATCAGATACAACCACAAACTCAATAGAAGTGAAACTAGCGACTAGCTTTAATATTCTGCATTGCCAAAGGCTGAATACAATCATGCAATCATTTCACAGAGCTATATTTAGACATAAACAGAACAAAAAACATACTTCATGAAAAACAGAAGCAGAAATTATGCATGAGAGGAAATAGATATTTCTAGTCTTTTAGCTCCTCAGTTAAAGATGATGTCAGGATGCACGGGATTCTTGCATACGAATGCTAGACGCACTGCATTACCTTACATGTAAGTTATCTCGCTTCAAGTTTCTACAGTGTTCATTTACAATAACAGAACATGTATGTCCATCATCATTAAACAGGACAAAACAGAAGAACTTGTCGATATTGTTGGGTATATCGCAACAGTTCAGGAAATGTCAGATGAATGCCATTAAAAACGTTTTTGCTCTATCACGTTTGAATAAAATATACCAGCTACATTAAACTCTACCAAAACCTAATAGAACGTGTTAGCAAACATGAGATCAAAATCAACTTTCTAAAGCCAGTAGTTTGCTTACATGTCTATTAATGTATTCATAAAAAATGCATTCAGTCACACTGTGGTAAAAGTTTTTTCAAGGTCAAAACTGCCCAGTCATCATAATTTGTGAGAAAATGTATAAAAGTCGATGGTGTTTTACTGGTACCAGTATAATTTTCAGTTGGAAACTGCAGTGAATTGTATATATCCTTAAAAATAAGTGTGTTGTTTGCCGCAATGCCATTGAAGAACCATTTTTGGCCCCGTAAAGAACCTTTCAGTGACTTAAAATAACTCTTTTTTCGTAAAGAACAGTGAATAAGTGAACATTTTAATAATCTAAAGAACCTTTTTTCCCACTATAAAGAACCTTTTGAACCATTGATGCCAATAAAGAATATTTATTTTAGGTGTATATGTGTGTTCTGAGTGTATGCTGTGAGAGTTTTGCCAAATTTAGGTTTTTCAAATGAGTCTTGGTTGCTAAATGTAGGCCTAATGTCTTGCCTCAGCAAATATCGATATATGCGATTAAAGTTGATTAATTAGATAAATCGGTCGACATATCAAGTAATTTGTTTTTGAATTTTTTTATCGATTGATGGTCTCTATATTAACATTTACTGCACTGTAGATAAATGGTGCAATAACATAACCTCAACCTTTGCAATGCATTTATTATTTTCCAATCCTCACTATTATTATTATATATGTTACTTTAGTCGACAAGCATATAGTTGCACAGATTAATCTTATTTTGTGCATGACACCACAGTGCTTTATGCCAAGCTGAAACAAATTCGTTGGGAAAGAGAAACCTTTGAATGGAAAGCCCTGGGGGCTCTTTTCTTTATCTCATTCAAATGTACGGCACCAACGTGTCTCTAGGGACCCTGGCAGTCCTAAGGCTCAGAACACAACAACAGCGTTATCACAACATCTGTGGAGAGGGGCAGAGAGGGGAGACAGGAGCCACACTATTGTGTAAAAGTTAGCAACCTCTTCGGGGCTTGTTTTTGCATTTGCCGCTGCAGTTTCACTGTAAATTGGTATGTGACACATGCAACCCCTGATTTGACCAAACATGATGATTTATCGACACATTCACACATTGGAGGGATCTTCTCTTGGTTTCCTTTATCTCATACAGCTCATAATAGACCTTACACGGTTTATCATACTCAGAGCTCCCATGTGTTTGACAGCTGAGTTGCCAGATTGAGGTTATTGATCTTAAATTAACACACTAGGCTTTCATTATATATGGATAGACAGTTAAAGTCACTGTTAGATCTTCATGGTCTTCATTAAATACTGGCTAGAGGTGTAAAAAGATGCATCATATTGAGATGTGACAATGAAAACTCATTACACCAATTACATAATTTAAAAAGGGATGTTCCTAAAACTCTCGAGTGGCCTAAACCGACTGGAGTGGTTTATTACTTTTATAAAACAATGGCAAGGACAGTTCAGTAAAGACTGTATTATTAACAATTACTGGAATAAACGACTTCTCTGCTAACTAACTAAGGGGTTTATCATCACTTCCCAGCAATACGGCAAATTGAAGCATTAAAGGGATACTTCACCCAAAAAAAACTTTCTTTTTGAAGGAAGGGAGGGAGGGAGGGAGGGAGGGAGGAAGGGAGGAAGGGAGGAAGGGAGGGAGGGAGGGAGGGAGGGAGGAAGAGAGGAAGGAAGGAAGGAAGGAAGGAAGGAAGGAAGGAAGGAAGGAAGGAAGGAAGGAAGGAAGGAAGTAAAGAAGGAAGGAGAGGGAGGGAGGAAGGAAGGAAGGAAGTAAAGAAGGAAGGAAGGAAGGAAGTAAAGAAGGAAGTAAAGAAGGAAGGAGAGGGAGGGAGGAAGGAAGGAAGGAAGGAAGAAAGAAAGGAAGGAAGGAAAGAGAGGGAGGAAGGAAGGAAGGAAGGAAGGAAGGAAGGAAGGAAGGAAGGAAGGAAGGAAGGAAGGAAGGAAGGAAGGAAGGAAGGAAGGAAGGAAGGAAGAAAGAAAGGAAGGAAGGAAGGAAAGAGAGGGAGGAAGGAAGGAAGGAAGGAAGGAAGGAAGGAAGGAAGGAAGGAAGGAAGGAAGAAAGGAAGGAAGGAAGGAAGGAAGGAAGGAAGGAAGGAAGGAAGGAAGGAAGGAAGGAAAGAGAGGGAGGAAGGAAGGAAGGAAGGAAGGAAGGAAGGAAGGAAGGAAGGAAGGAAGGAAGGAAGGAAGGAAGGAAGGAAGGAAGGAAGGAAGGAAGGAAGGAAGGAAGGAAGGAAGGAAGGAAGGAAGGAAGGAAGGAAGGAAGGAAGGAAGGAAGGAGAGGGAGGGAAGGAATTACATTGTTGGTGTCCACGGTTCCATGAAGAAACTTTAACATTCATTGAATCTTTCCATTCCACAAAAGATTCTTTATAGTGGAAAAATGGATTTGGCTTAATTTGGACATACTACTCTTACTATTTTGATCGTATGTTTCTATGACATGAAGAGTATAAGTATGCTAGATTTGATAGTATGCAGTTTAACACTTTGAGTATTCATTAGTGCAGTTTAAGACCCTCTGGACTAACAGCCTCTACTGTCCAGTCAAATATGAATTAGTCATCTTATGATGTCATCATCATAAACAAATGGTACTGTACTTCCTCTTTCCTTCTTTACTTGCATTACATTGAGTTTGCTTTAAATCAGCTCTCTCTGCTGTGATATGGGATGAGCTGTTTGCTCTTCATTGTTCTCTGTTGTGATGTATTTTAATGTGCTTCCTGTCTGGGGAATACACATGTAAATGAGCTATCTGCATAACTCCGGTGCAACTCCCAAATTGGTCACGGTCCCTATTAAACAAATTGATGAACAAAAATAAAACTACAATGCAGCAAGTGTTTCTGACACAGTTTATGTGTGTTTGTGGTGGAGTATGCAGGGCCTTAAGCTCACATTTCAGAAATGATTCTGTTTGCTTGAAGCCTTATTATAGATGCACATACGTCTTCATGTGGGACATTCTGAGGAAACTGCTTGAAAATGTAGGGTTTTCTTTCAATCATTTCATTTGAATGGGTTTCAGCTGGACTACATCTGAATAAAACAGCTTTTTGAACAAGAATAAATGTGGGGCGGGACTTGATTTTGTTTGGATTGTTGCGTGTCAGGTGGTCCCGTCCTACCGCCAGTAAACACGTCATCGGAGAAGAGAAAAGAAGTTGCTTAATTGTCCATTTTGATTTCATGGTGACTTTAATAGGCCACCATAGAGAGGCAGTATTCAAATTAATGTTACTTAGCCTATATTATACAGTATGTATAACAAATTAGTTTCTCAATTACCAATTCGGTTACTTACAATCCTAAATATGTGGTTACTGAATTGCTGTAAAAACAGAAATGTTGTTATAAAATCATAGCATAAATGTCTACATTATTTCAACCATGACACGATAGTCCAGTTTGGATCCAGAAGACTTCAGATGCCCAACACATATAAAGAGACAGCGCTCTTTATATGTGTTGTAATTATTATAATTATTATTATTATAAATTACAGTGCTACCACTACTCCTTCTAATATTATCATGAATGTTGTTTATGTTGCCACTGCTACCGCTACTATTGCTACTACTACTATTATTTTTGTTATAATAATAATTATTAGTAGTATGAATACTACTACTACAACTCTATTATAGTTACTATGAATCTCTCAAATTGCCTCTGTCTATATCACTAAAATATCCCATTGCTTAAACTTACCAATGTACCTGCATACATCACTATATCGATATATTTACTGTCTGTTTTCTTTCCTTTTTTAATGTGTGTGTTCAGTTTACGTCCTTCTCTCTTCTGTGTGTGTATATATTTCATTGAACTTTTACCTTGTATAAGCTACAATGTTTTGTTAACTTGCAATAAAAAAATTTAAATTAAAAAAAGAGACGGCGCCAACTCCAGCGAAGACTTCAGATGAGGCAAACTCTGAATCAACATGCACCAATGCTACATTTTTCAAAATGTCATAATAATTTGTTAACATGTATTCATTACTTCAATGAGCTCATTGTTTCTGCCTTAAATTATTACATTGTTTAAATTAATACATTTTTAGCTAACTGTGATTTTGTATATGTACATTTCTGAAAAACATAACTTCAGACAGTTACCTCTGATAACACATAACTCTGAATTGTAATGTGGACTCGTGCCTTTTCTGTCAAGCTGCTTTGAAACTATGTGTATTCTGAAAAGCACTATACAAATAATTATAATTATAAATAACATTTGTTAGTATAACTATAATTTGGTGTGCCATTTAATACATTTACAGTGTCCTTGTTACATGTAGTTACTGTAGTAACAAAATTATGCATAATTATGTGCAACTAACCCTAAACCCATGCCTAATCCTAACCCTATAAGTGCATTAATCAGTACTTGAATACATAATAACACTGTAACACAGACACCTTTAAATAAAGTGTGATCACCTTAAATGTGATGTCAGATTAAATGCCACAGAAGGCACAGGGAAACATTTTAGAATTATTTTTTTTTTTTGCAGATTTTTGCACAAATGCCTATTATGCATATGTATACCCATAAGCCAACAGGTGCACAGTAACTCTACAAGGATCTGTATTTTCACACAGGTAATGTTCGACACATCACTCGCAGTGAGACAAGAAGAAATCTATTTTCAAAATGACACCTGTCATTTACACACTCTCTCCTTCTCTGTCTCTCTCTCTCACACACAAACACACTGACAGTCACTTTCTCCTCAGATGAATTATAGATAGATCCAGGGACTCCGCAATAATGCTTTTGTCACATCTATATAACATCTACCACTCTAACGATTTATCTGCTGTTATATACAGCCCCAGCTCAAAGGTTCCCTCTTGACATTTATGTGGAGTGTTATGACTGCTCAGTGCAGAGGGACGTCTCAATAGCAGTGACACTGACTGGAGAGCCAGAGAGCCGAGGGCCCGAGGCATGCACATTTGCATGAGACCTTTCCCCGTGTCACCCAAAGATCAGTCTGGCTGCGAACTGTGCCAACAACCATGTGTGTCTGCGACTGTGTGTACGTTTTGGATGCTTAAACTACACTTTAAAATGTATGAATTTCATTCATAGAGAAACAAAACAAGACTTTTTTTCACAGCTAAGCCATTTTGATACTTCAAGTATAGCTTTAAGCGAAAACCTTGGCACTGCCACCATGTCATTATATATATATATATATATATATATATATATATATATATTTTTTAAGGTGGCATTGTTACAGTGTAATTATATATTTAATTAATGAGTAATATTATTTTTTAACACGTAGGTTAGGGTTGGATTAGGGTTTGGTCGAGGGTTAGTTGCATGTAGTTATGGATAATTTACTGTTATTACTTTGGTAAGTACATAACAAGGACACAGTAAAATAAAATAAATATATATATATATATATATATATATGTATGTATAATTTACAACCTAAAAAAGTTCTTGCGAAATATTCTGCTCGAAATGTTTACTTGAGGTATCTTTTTTTTTTAAATGTTGTTTGGCTAAATATTTTATTAACTAATTTCATGACCTTAATACATTTGTAAGTTTGCGTTAAAAGCTTTTTGGGTGGCACTGTATATCAAGTCCAGGGTCTTTCTAATGTTACTTTTCAAATCCTAAACATGATTAAATCCAGTTAGTATTGGATAATTAAAAACCAAAAGCACTTACCGAAATCACATATTTTTTCGCCCTACTTTTGAATTTCAAGGAGGTTGGCACTCTACCAGCTAAATGCATAATTCATAAAATGCACCTGCTTTTTTTTTTGTCGCTCCCCGTTTCTCTCTGTCTGCATATTTGTTTCTATCGTTTCCCTGAAAATGTATTACAATCATTCTCTATCCATAGTGACAGCATGTTTTATTTAAGTTGTAAGTTGTTCTGTATCTGGGGTCAGGTGGAACCACTTTCTACTGGCTGTATGCATCCCACACACACGCACACACACACACACACACACACACACACACACACACACACACACACACACACACACACACACACACACACACACACACACACACACACACACACACACACACACACAGAGAGAGAGAGAGAGGGAGAGAGGGAGAGATGTTTACTGTAATAATAAATTATATTCCTTTAAATAAAGTATCAAGTACTTCCAGTACAAAGAGAATACAAAGGGTAACAGCATTCTGATGAAATTATGGTATAATATAATTATAGTATAATATAATATACAAATTGAACAGCAGCATTGCTGCAGTATTCAGAGCTTCATGATACTTCAGAACTCATTCTAATATGTCGATTTGCTGCTCAATAAACATTCATTATTATTATTACAATGTTGAATTTCTGGAAACTGTGATAATTTCTTTAGGATTCTTTGATGAAAAGAAAAGAACAGCCTTTGAAATAGAAACATACGTGACTTTACTGTGATACTTTAATAAATAAGATAAAAAAGTTAAGAAAAGAAAAGTAATTTTTGCCCTTCAACCACCTGACACAGAAATGAAAGTATATCGAGCCTTTAGGCTCGTCTGCTGTAGAACCCACCATATTTAAACTTTCTAAATGTCAGACTCCAGAAAAATGAAAAATAAACTATCACAGAGAAGGCAAACTACAGAGAAGTAGTAGATGGAAAGGCTAAATTGCCCAAAATAACATCAAAACATTGCATCAGAACTGAATGAGTCAGAAAAGTGTAAAGCGATTGGCCTACTGCCTGACAAAAAGGATGTGACCCCCCAAAAATACAAGGATTTCAATTTATTTTTAACTAAGGTCCAATTGAATTGGACCAATAAAATGTGTATAAAACAGAACTAGTATTTATCATTTGTTTTATTTTCATCTCTTAGAATTCTGTTTAATCCTAAAGTTTCTCTTTGTATGTGACATATTTTGGTATGTAAAACCACAGTATACTATTTATTTCCAGTTGTGTGTGTGTATGAATACAGCCAGCAGAAAGTGTTTCTCCTGACCCCAAACACAGAACCACTTCAAAATAAAGCATGCTGTCACTATGGATGGAGAGTGACTGGAATACATTTTCATAGAAATGATAGAAACAAATATGTAGACAAAGAGAGATAGAGAGCAACAACAAAAAAAGAAGCAGGTGAATGAGAAGATTGCGACGCTTCTCAAGCCACAGTGAGGTTGTCTGGTTTTGTATTTGTAGACAGGCCCTGGATTCATGATGGTGTGATCTGTATTCACCTCAGAGGAAGTGTTAGTCTCCTTCCTGCTGGAGCAACTGCTTTGGGGTCAGTGAATCCCTTCCACCACTGCATAACAAAAGCTTGTGTGTGAGATCCTTGTGTTGGAGCGACATCTCCATTTATTTATTTATTTATTTATTTTTCAGCTCTAGGCCTTCTTAATTTGAGCCGTGCTGTGAACCATTGTAAGAAATCAAGCGCACTTGTTACGAACACTCGATTGCAACTTATTCACAAGTGCAGCTGTCATTTCAGAGTCATTAGAGTTTTCATACACTTCATTCTGATTGTCATTGCTGGACTCTCTCTCTTTAATAAGCTTGCCCCGAGCTTTGACAGTTTCGTCAGTGTTGCTCTAATGAAGCGTGCGCTTCAAACCCTGTCTGGCTGGAAGTCACACTGCGTATCTTGGTCTATTGTAAGTCTTTCTTTATATCAGAATGTATGGACAGTTACAGTATATGATTGAGCAGCTTATTGAGGAGAGATGTGATAGTACTTTTCAAAGAGATTAGACTTCTGATTTTCAATTTGCAGCAACAATAAGAGTAAAAAAAATAAAAAAAATAAAGAGTTATATTGAAGAATGGAACAGATATCTATAAAGTCTTGCAATATCTGAAAAAAAATTAATGGGGTCAGTAAGCAAACACATAGCATCTCCCTAGAAAACACTCAGAATACCCTAGCAACCATTCAAAACCATTTAGATCAACCTAGCAACACCACGGTAACTACTTAGAACACTTAGCAACCACTTAAAACATTACACACTGGCGACCATTTAGAACTACCTACAGTAGTAGCAACATACAATACCCTAGAAACCACTTGTAACATCCTAGCAACCACTTAAAACACAAAGCAACCATTTAAATAGATTTAAAACAACCTAGCAACACCATGGTACAGAATGGAACAAAATATCTATAAAGTCTTGCAATATCTAAAAAAAAATGGATGGGGTCAGTAAGCAAACATATAGCATCCCCCTAGAAAACACTCAGAACACCCTAGCAACCATTTAAAACCATTTAGATCAACATAGCAACGCCACGGTATCCCAGCAAACATTCAGAACAACTTAGCAACAACTTGAAACATTACACCCTGGCCACCATTTAGAACTACCTAGCAACTTGCAACACCATAGAAACCACTTGCAACATCCTAGCAACAACTTAAAACACAAAGCAACCATTTAAATCGATTTAAAATAACCTAGCAACACCATGGTACCTATTTAAAACACCCTAGCAACTACTTAAAACATCCCAGTTACCATTTAGAACTACCTGGCAACTACTTAGACCGACTTAGCTACACCTAGCCACTTACAACACAATAGCAACCACTTTACAAATAACCAAATAACACCTTACAAATAACCTAGCAATCATTTAGAACAACCTAGTAACACCTTAGCAGCCACTTACAACAACCAAGAAAAACCCTAGTAACTAATTAGAACCCCCTGAAACCAGTGTTGGCTGTAACTCATTACTGTAATTTAATTACTTTTTCCCTTGTACAGTAAGGGATTACTCTTAATTGGTCTGTAATTTATTTACAGTTACTTCTGATGTAATTGGATTAATACTAGACTGTAGAACAGTTCTATATAAAAACAATAGTGGATTTAACATCATAATTTAACGTCTAGAAAAAGAATAGAAGAAAACGATTATTCACTTAATGCTGAAATTGCCCAGTTTATATTTTTGAATGGGCAAACTTTTTTTTAAAGTACAATTATTCCATGTCTCTCAATTAATATACAGTATGTTTGTAAAACTGCATGCATAATAATTGCGAAATCGTTTAAAAAGTGCTGTTAAAGAAGCTTTAGATGAATTATAGCATATCGCACCACAGGAAACTGCTGCCTCAGTGGCAACATGCCATCATCTAATGGCCTTACGTGAATGTGTGCGTGTGCGTGTGTGTGTGTGTGTGTGTGTGTGTGTGTGTGTACACGTTACAGTATTTGAACCCCAGGTCTGTTGGAGCAGGCTTTGAGAGACGGGCAAAAACAGGAAAGACAGGATTATTAATGAAACTGATTCTATCGCTGCAGGGGTGAGCATATGTTATGATAAATAAATGAAATGAATAGAGCTAGGCTAAATAAATAATGTTGATTGGGGAGATGTCCAGAGAGAGAGAGAGAGAGAGAGAGAGAGAGAGAGAGAGAACAAAAAAGGAGGTGGCCTATAGGCTGATGAGTGCTTTCTGGAGAAGACCGCGTGTCCCTGAGGCCTGCAGTATTGGCCCCCTGTGTGCTGTCATTAAGAGTGATTAGACCTTCATCAAACAAACAGAGAAAACAACCAATAAAGTCTCATAATGCCAGACTAATTGCAGAGGAGACTTCAAAGGGCTAATGTCTTTCTTGATAGAGAAAACATAAATGAAAGAAGGCCGCCATTGCAGGCTTCCATTAACTTCCTTTACACCAAGGTTCCCACAGCTTTTCAACTATGAATTTGCATGTCTTTTACAGCTGGGTTTGTTCGCTATAAAAGGTTTTTAAAAACCATTTTATAGACTTTTACAAAGAGGAATTCAATATTTTAGACTTGAGAGTAACCCAGAGGTGCTGTAAAAAAAAACACACACACACTTTGTACTTTGGTACAAAGCTGATACAAACAAACTAAATGTATAACGGTGTTCAATTCGGTGCCTGAGTGGCAGCTTTTAAATGCAACGTGTGTTTTGTATGCCAAAATACATGTACGCTAAGCATTTTGCCGAAGTGTTAACATAGACAGTTGTGTTTTATAACTTCAACAGCATTAATCTAATAATGCAGTCAAGATGATCCCAAACATTTTTATTACCATAAAAAAAAAAAATTCTGAATGTTTACTTGAATACTTGATATGCTGTTAGCTGAAAACATGCACTGTTTCATTTTCATCGTTCCTTATTTCATTTTTGACTGTTGACTAGTCTAGGCTAATTATAAACTTACGTGAACCAATGCTTAGCAATGCTGACAGAAAAAAAAAGTATAGTAAATAAAGGATTGAATTTTCATTTTTGGTACATCTATTTCTTTAAAAGCCCTCTAGGTAGCTCATAGGATTTGAAACGGAGCGACAGACGCAGAAGGGAACACCTCAGTCGTTCTACACTTCTAGACAAAGGTGCGAAGTATATTTTGCTGCTCTCTGCCTACATTGAATAATTGATATCTCGTGCACTCTTGCTGAGAAAGGAATAAGACAGCAGCATTCAAATAAGTTTTGAGATAAAAGAAAAATTGATTAAAAAAAGATAAGTAAAATTAAAAAGAGAAGACAGAAGCCCTGGGGAACACATTTAGCATATAAATGAACGAGAGAAAAGGAAACTTCTCTCCAACTTGTGCATCCTGCCTGACTGTATTTCCTCTGGTCCGTGTGACCAGCAGTCATTGTTCACTTATCACCAGCTCCACATTCACATCAAACACCAATCATCACTCTTATCTAGCCTACAATATATATGATACGATTTATCTTTCTTATCTGTAATATTCTCTATTTTATGGAGGTTTATAAACGTTATGGTTTATAATCCCATACAGACACATGACAGGCAAGTGTCTTCTGGATGCTTTTTAAAAAAATAGTTTGATGAGATATATTTTAGTTTCTATAGATTTTTGTGTCTTTTCCAGTACTGTCAATTTAATAAGGTAAAATACAGTATATGGTAAAATAATTTAATAAAGTTTAAGGGGCAGTTTACCCAAAAATTAACAAAACTGTCATCATTTATTCATCCTCAAGTTGTTCCAAACTTGTAGGATTTTCTTTCTTCGGCTGAACACAAAAGAAGATATTTTGAAGAATGTTGGTAACCAAACATTTGATGGACCCCATTAACTTCAATAGTAGACTCGATCGCTTTACATGATGAACAGATCATATAAACATGCTTGACACGCGAGAACAAACCTCATTATTCTTGCTGAAGCTCAATCGTACTACGTAACATGAGAATGAACCTCATTGGTTCTCGCACGTCAAGCGAACATGCTTGATCTTCCGTTTACCACAACTGATGTATGAGTTGATGTATGTTTATAAGTGAATAAAAATTAAATCTGTTCATCATATAAAGTGATCGTGTCTCTCCAGAAAATTTGGACTAAACCGCTCAATTCATGATTAGTTTTACGATCTCTTTATGAACTTTTTGAAGCGTCAAAGTGTCAGTTGCGTTGCTGTCAATGGAGGGACAGAAAGCTCTCAGATTTCATCAAAAATATCTTCAATTGTGTTCCAAAGATGAGCGAAAGTCGTACGGGTTTGGAACGACATGAGGGTGAGGAATTAATGACAGCATTTTTAGTTTTAGGTGAACTATCCTTTTAACAATTTTTTAAAAGTACCAAAATGTAAAAAAAAAAAAAATTTGATTGACAATATCTTAAGGAACCGTATGTAAGATTGTGGCCAAAACTGGTACTGCAATCACTTTCAAATTACTATAGAGCGGTGTGTCCTCTCCCCCTCCCCCTGACTCGAGGTTGCCAGATAGGCTGCAGGATCCAGCAGGAACGTCGGCTGCTACAAGGAGCTTCCAATGGCAAGACTAGAGCAGAGCTGGCAACCCGGATGCCGAAGCACTACTGACTTCGTGATTGGTAGATAGGTGGAGGGTGGCGCATCAGGCCAAAACACAACATGACAACATCAACATCAGTTGAGGGCTGCAACTTCACTTTTAAATGACAATATCCTGGCCGTACTACTGTTGTCAGTGATATAGGTATTTGAATTGAACATGATTTCTTAATGTCTACTGACATAAGGGCCATTTTATGATTCATTGAAATACATTTTTTACATACGGTTCCTTTAAAGTGCCATCAACAGTTCGGAATCAGACCTCTCAAGGCGTCTCTCAAGCACTTAAGATGTTTTTCATGTTAGCTAAACTATAACAGATGCCACTAAATCGCTCATTTTGCAGCAGTTGTTTTTGAATTCCTCATTAACCATAAGTAATGTTCACCTTGTTCACAGTGGCTACGCTAGTTCATTGTTCAGCACTGAATTGGCACGTCAGATGATCCCCAGCACACAATCCACTGCCAAAGACTTCCGCCAAGACTTCAGCTCTCATCAGCTCTGCTTCCAATTGCCAAGACTGCAGCACACACAGAGCTCAGATCAGGAAGAGGAAAACTGCAAAGAGTGATCCCGTTGAAGCCCACACAACAGTCCAAACTAACTCAAGCAAACACTTCATCTGACAGACAGAATACAGTAGATGTGAGGGTTCAGCGGCGAGATCAAACTAACACATTCTTGAGGGCAACATTGAAAGGTTCGGATCTTTATCTGAACTTTAGGCCAAAGTTCTCTTTCAACTTCTGATATTCATGTTTGAGGTCAGATCTTTGTTTTGTTGTTTTAATCTGACATATCTTTATAATATTACATATTATTTATATTTCAAATAAAAAGCTGTTCTTTTGAACTTTCTATTCGTCCCAAGAATCCCGAAAAACTCAATAGTAATGTCACAGTCATGTCCAGTTTGTTTCAGTTTTCTTGGACTTTCTGTTTGTTTTCATTAATCACGTGTTCCTTTGTTCTAGTTTCCCGCCACTCATCAGTCACCATGGACACTAACACTATCATCACAGCGGTTCATCCTTTAGTTGCTCATCATCACTGTGTATTAAAGTTCCTGTCTGTGTTCTGTTCACTGTCTGGTATTGTTCGTGTTTGCAGTCTATTTGGATTTATCTTTTATTATATATATTCATCTTCATTTGATCTAAGCATTACAAGTAAGCACTGCAACTTTCTTTTAAAATAATAATTGATGATAATAATAAATGTGTCTTGAGCAACAAATCAGCATATTAGAAGGATTCCCAGAGTAATGATGCTGAAAATTCAGCGTTGCCTCAGGAATATTGCCTTTAAATATATTCAAATAGAATACAGTTATTTTAAAATGAATTAATAGTTGATAATATTTGAATGACATTTGAATGGTAGTTTAAATTATACAGGCCTACATCAGATTATGAATTTGTAATGTGGTTTTAAGACTTTTGGACACTACAGTATAATTAAATCTATTCAGCTTTGCAATCACATGAATAAATGACATTATAAAATATATTTAAAAATAAATAATTTATTTGTAACATGTTTCAAATACATTTAAAAATATATTTCGGTTAATATAGAGTAAAGTATTATTTTATGAATCATTTTTATGTATATCTCATTTTGCTCTTACTAAATTATATTATATTCATATACAGGGCTTGACATTCACTTTTTTGCTCACCATCCACTGTAGTGGTTTTCCAAAGTTAGCCACTCACCATTTTCACCGGCCACAATTTTGACATCGATACCAAAGGGAAAAACTGCCATATCAATATTTTTAGTATGATCTCATAATTTGCCAGCTGGTATATTAGGCTGCTTTCACTTTAAGACCTGACACACAGACCCATTACTTATCCAATATACTTGTCCTTATGTGCGCACACTTTGGGTGTGAGTAAAATTATGCTCAATACGCACAATCCCATGCCGAAATTCAAACCCTGTAACTCCAAAAATAATCATCCGGAGCAAATGAAAGGCCCCCAATATTCCATTGTCCTGCAAATGAACAGCCAAAGCACAAAGTTTTATATTTTTAGTTAAACACATGTCATGTAAAGGGCCCCTGAGATTGCATTAAAAATTTGATTAAAACCCTTTACTGTAAGCCTGGAATTAAAGAGTAAATTTCAGGATTTTGAAAAGAAAAGTTCTGAAGTAAAATAAAGAAATATTCTTCGCCTTTTTTTCTAGATCACTAATCAAAGAAACCAATTTCTGCTCTCTAGACATCAGCAGTCGCTCAATGACAAAGCCATACCTGTTGAGTGTTATACACATCTCTGGTAATTCCTCTATCTTCCATCTCTCAAACATCACTTAAAAGACAGTAAAGGAAGTGAAAGCTCAAGGGTTCCTCGAGTTCTTGACTTCATGCCACAGTTTTTCCACATCCCCGCTCCCAACCCTGAACCTGCTGCTTCTAAAACTCGAGAGACGGGTTGAGACGGGTTGTTGAGGAAAGCAAGAAACAAACAATAACAACCAGAGGCTGATGAATGGGTCTTGGCATAGGAGCTGGGATCGAAGCGATTGATCCGAACCTGGCTATCTCAGCGGCACTTTTACCCTCTGTCAAACCCCTGCTAGAGGGAGATGGATTTTGTCGGCTAGAGCAGTGGATTAATGGTGGAGAGGTGACAGCTGGGTCCGGCGCTGTGGCCATCCCCTCGGGCAGGGAGTGTCTGGGCATGTGTGTGTGTGTGTGTGTGTGTGATGTATCGACAGTTCTTCGAGAGGTAGATGCTTTCTGTGACTTTATTGTGCGTTCCTGGATTGACAGCTCCAAGACCTGTAGATTGGGCCATTCCCTGGCTGGCAGAGGATGAACATGATTTCACCAAGTCTAACATGTTCCTGGATCAACATCTTTGATCAACCAATCAGATTTTAGGGGAAGTTTACTGTTTATGTCAAGTTTAGGCTTACAACCTTCTACATTAGTGTAATTCTTCCCCTATCGTTTCCCTTTGATTTATGGGATAACTTATGGGTAGGGTTAGGTTTAGATGTAAGGATAAGTTTGGGACAAAATCTTCAGACTGGAATGTTTTTCCAGGATCTACAAAATATGTTGATCCAAGAACATGTCTTCCAAAAGCACGTTGACCCTGGCGGAGCCAGTGGTGTCCTGCTCTGGTACTTCTCTTGTGTGGGCAGGTCAGTTGGTCAAGGTATGAGTGCATCAACAAATTAAGTTATGCAATAATTTATTCACCCTCATATTGTCCACACCCATATGACTTTAATTCTAGTTTGCAAGGTTGAAGAATCTAATTGTCGCTCTTTTCCATATAATGAAAGTCCATCAAGCTTCAAAATGACCAAGAAAAGCACAATAAAAGTCGATTCTGTGCTCCAAGTGTTCTGAAGACTCGTACACTACCATTCAGAAGTTTGGGTCAGTAAGATATCTTTTTTTTTTTTTAGGGAAAGTAATACTTTTATTTGGCAAGGATGCATTAAAATTGATCAATCGTGACAGTAGACTTATACATTGGTACAAAAAATACATTCAATTAAATGCTATTCTTTGAACTTTGTTTATAAAAAAAGGAAAAAAATAAAATAAAAAACGAAAATAATGTATCATAGTTTCCAGAAAAAAATATTGAGCAGCACAACTGACATTTTCAACATTGATAATGATAAGAAATGTTTCTTGAGCTGCAAATCAGCATATCAGAATGATTTCTGAAGGATCATGTGAAAATGAAGACTGGAGTGATGACGCTGAAAATTCAGCTTCGCATCACAGGAATAAATTACATTTTAAATTATATTACAATGGAAACAGATAATTTTAAATTGTAACAATATTTCACAATATTACTGTTTTAACTGTAGTTTTAATCAAGTAAATGCAGCCTTGGTGAGCAGACTAGACTTCTTTCAAAAGCATTAAAAATCTTACACTTTTGAACGATAGTGTATACATTAAAAAGCCTAAATTAAATTTGGATCAAAGTTTTCGGAAATGCATTTTAACCAGTACAACAAGGTCAGACAACCTCTTAAAAAAATAAAAAAATAATAAATCATCAGCTCCAGCATTTCCCCCCCATCCTAATTTTTATTCAGAGGGCGTGATACTTTATTCTCAAATATTAGGATTCAAAAGCCCATCTCATGTGAAAAGTACATGACAGAACACTGAAGGTCACAAGCTTAAGAGCTCTGGGGCAAACCATTCATTTCAATTCCTTTGCCAGTGTTCCAAAGTGCCGCATACTCCTCTTTTTTGTTTTGAAACATTCGTTCGGAGGGTGAGGCGAGGTGTAGTTAGCATTCCAGGAGCGTGGCGCTCTCCTCTCCTCTCACTCACTTTCTCGTTCTCTCACCCACCACCACAGCATCTGCAATTTCTGCAGTGCCACACAAACCATTGCGTTCTCACCCGAAACATTCCCTGTCAGCTCGTGAACACAACAGAGTGCGCGTGCACGTATTCTCACACAGAGTAATGAGGATAAAAATGTAAGCAGACAGCTATGGAATTAACAATACCTCCTGTTTTCACCCCTCTACACTTTCTGAACGCCAGCCCCCATCTTTTGTCCTCTTACGTCGCGCATATTTTGCCTTTCTGATATCTAATTAAAACAAAAACTGCACGGTGAGACTTCACTCTTTCCTGCGTTACTTGTAGCTGATGAGAACACACATTATGTCACATGAACGAAGATGCTATGTCTAAAAGAGTGTTTAAGCCTGTGTGCTCTTCAGTAGTGGATTTGCTTCAAAACTCACAATATCAAGACCACACAATCTCAAACTGGATGAATGTTTGAACGCTACCGATCTGAATTCTGACTTGTGATGCAGTTCGAATCATAATCACACTGTGTTTGTTTGTTCGTTGGCCAGAGGAGAACTGGCTCTCCGGCTGATCCTGGTTCCTCCCAAAGTTTTTTCTCTCCATTCTGTCTCCTGGTGGAGTTTGGGTTCATTGCCACTGTTGCCTCTGGTTTAGTTGGAGACACTAAATATTCAACAGCATTATTGATCTGACTGTACGGACGCTGTTGACTGAGAACTGAGCTGGACCACGACACAACTGCTTTATAGATAAAATGAACTGATTTAATAATTGATGATCTTTACAAGGGAACTGAATCAACACTGAACTGACTTAAGCTGAAATGCATAATTTTCCTGTTACCAAACAATCTGAACTGTATAAAAACTATATAAATAAAGGTGACTCCACTTAAGGTACTGTATGAAAGTAAAGAAAAATGTCCTTAAAATCACTGAAACAAGCCCAGCATTTTACATTGTCTATATATGTTGAGTGTTTGTTTTCTAAAGGTCTCATTTCACACACTTGAAGCCAACAACTCATTGCATGACACATTTCTGTCCGCTGCTTGTTATTTGTTTGTGGTTTAAGGATGTTATGCAACCTGTCCATGTTGGCATCTACCTGTATTGGCCAGATTTTACAAAACGATTGATGATGAATTTGCACCAAAATACTTGGAATGGACACAAGGAACATGGCATCAACAACTAAAAGATATGGGAAGCATTTTCTCCTTCCTTTTTAATAGGAAGAAAATCCCTTGTATATAATAAAACGTTCATTTTGCTGGTTAGTTGCATTTTATAATTTATATTGAGCACTGTTTTCCCCCTTAGATGTATGTACGCCACCATTCAAAATATTTTTTTATATATATAATATCTGAAAGAAACTCTCTTAAGCTCACCAAGGCTGCATTTATTTGATTAAAAATACAGAAAAACAGTAAAACTGTGAAATATCATTACAGTTTGAAATAACTTTTCCATTTGGATAGATTTTTTAAAATATAGTTTATTCCAGCATGTGTCAGTGTCTCTTTCGACACAACTTCGATTACAACTTAATTTTCTATACTATAAATCAGCTCTCAAGCGTGTCCATGTATTTTTACTCGCAGACATCCGACCTCGACGGACTGAACCGGATGAAGATTTCCACGTCAAAGAAGGCGGAGCCTCAGAGCCACACCTACATGTTACATAATCGCCACGCTCACGCACCAATGTTAGTTTGAAAGCATTTACCAGCCAGAGCCAACTTTTCCGGAAAGTTTGCTTTGGCAAGCTGTTTTAATCTCCCGAAATGAACACATAACAAACTTCATTTTGTCTTAAATTTCCTTTGAAGCATATCGGTTCCTTAAAGCTCCGTAATAAACTCGTGGCAAAGTTCTTTTTTGTTCTTTGCTTAGGGGTAAAAAGAAGTTCAAAATATGTTACCAGCGATATACTGTTAGCGAACATCTGACGCTGTCCACACTTCTGAGAGCGACGGTTCGATGAATATGTTAATATGTACTGCGCTTTCCTCTCAATTACAGAAGCAAACAAAACATCTGATCATAGCAATGTTGATATGTTTGCATGAGCTCTGCAATTCGGCACTCTAGTAAGGTCATGTAACGTTTATTTATATGGCATTTAATAGATTGCTTAAAATCAGGCAGCTTGACCTTATAAACATGTAACCGTGTCAGTGTCTCGTTTCATCAGAAGTACAACTTTATTTTCTACTTTAAAGCAGGTCTCCAGTGTGTCCATGTTTTCACTCACGGATATCTGACCTTGACGGACTGAACAAAAGAAATGAACCGGAGAAGATTTTCACGTGAAAGAAGGCGGAGCCTCTGCATACACCAACATATTACGTATTCTCCTCATTTTGACAAGCGGTTTCGAACTCCCAAAACGAACTCCAAACTAACTTAGTTTTGGCCTGATTCTGATCGAAATGACATCACATCAGTCATTGCAGTATATCGGGGCCTTTAAGTGTGCAAACTGGTATGCAGCCATACACATGAAACTAAAGGTACTAAAGGTGTCCCACTGCATATACATCTCAATATAAAGTTCAGAAAGTTGCTGCCACTGCACAAGTGTGCAAAGAGCAACAGGGAAAAGGAGTAAAAAGACAGAAAATGGAGGAATCAAGTGGTTGTCTGAGCAAAGGGGACGTCGGGAGTGGGAACGGAGACGGATTGTTTTCTGTTCTCCGGAGCGGCATGAGAACTAAAGGAGACTTTTTCCCCCTGTCCTCAACTGGCCTATTCATCTGTGTCACAGCCCGACGCAGATGTGAGAGGGGAAAAGAGAGAAAAGAGTTCATTTTAAGCGGCTCTCGGCGAGGAAACTCTGTATCTCAGAGCTCATCAATCTAATCTATTATCCTGCTTACTCCGAGCCGGTTATCGGAGAAATACAATCTCCTGATGAAATAAAAAAGTGTCTTTTCTGCCCACTCAACCTTTTCCATGTCACGCATGAAGGCCGTGTTGCCGCACGAGTCCCTTTTATCTCTGCTATGTTCTCTCATTTTTGTTATCGAAGTCTTGCAGCAAATGTGAATGTTTTTTGCATGTGATGTAATGGTTAGGGTGCATATTTTATGCTGCATTTTTTCAATATTCAATCCCTCAAAATCAGCATGTTACATTGACATCCAAATGAATATATTCTGTACGGTTTAACGCATTTTGCTGCTCTATGACAGTGACAAATAAAAAACAATGCTTTCGAGACACTTTTATGCTGGAAAGACACACTGTCCATTTACACAGATGTGAATAGTCTCGAGTTTAATGGCTGTGCTTTGGAAGAGCGTACTTCAGCAAGTCAATCAGAAGAAGTAATTGCGTCTAATAGGTGCGCCTCGTCGCTCGGCCCGAGAGATTTCTCTGCTCTCTGATCGCTGCCAAACCTCTGACGACCTGTCGTCTCTCATGAGTCCTCTGTCACCAAAAATAAATTGCCTGCTCACTGAACGGGTCACAACAACAAGCGATGTCATTACTTTCACGGCAATTGATCACACCTTCGGAGAGAAAAGTCAATAGTCAACATAATTGTTAGTGGTGTTGAGCCTCACATTGAAGAGGTCTGGTTTGTAATGCATGCAGCTCATCTTGCGACCCTCCTTTCAGGTGAAGTTGTGCTCGTTTTTGAGGATCAGAATAAAGGAACTTAATTCTGTGAGGGGTCCTGTATGTGCCGAAATTAGCAAGTGCTTAAAGCCAGAAAAACATAGCCTAACCAGTGCGTCTGGTGTCCTAATCAGATATGACGTGATAAAGCAACAAAAAAATGTTGTTGTTTTCTTCACGCATAAACCTGAATTTGTTTTCTAGTTATCTGCTACCACAACCAATGGTCCGATGAGGACATTTTGTTACATGGTTTCTATTTTGGCAGAGGCTATGTGTAAAAAAATTTTTTTATAAAAATTAAATAGAAGTATTTGCAAAATAAGTAATTTTTCTGAGAAATGGTGGGCAGAGCTACTGAAAATAGCCTTTGCTAACAGTTGGCTATAATGCTGCAGGGATGATGCATTTTTGTAGACCAAAACCCAGAAACTAGTTTGCTTTTGGCACTTCCGGTTCCATCGTCCTGAAGTTAATTGCTTTTTTGAATGGGTTTTCGGTTAAATGCTTGAAATAAGGACTGTAGTGAACACAAGCTAAAGATATTTTCACTTTTATTCAATGATATAAAACACACAAGTAATTCCCTCTTTTGATTTTTTTTTATCTTTTACTTTTGAAAAATTAAAACGAGTTTGTTATAGCTCAAGTTGTGAGGTAGCTCTGCATAAAGACACAGATACACGTGCAGCTGGCTAATCTGAGGTCTGTAATGTCTGAATAAAATATGTTTTTTGAGTTTCAACTTGTTTTGATGACGTCACCTCTTGCTTCGCAGATCTCGGGCTAGAGAGTCTTTAGAGAGCGTAATGTTTGCTGAGAGCGTCGAAAGAAAAGGGTGTGCAAAAATGCCCTAATATGGACATGGCTTGTGCGTGTTTTATGTAAATTATGTACCTCACGCACGCTCATTTAGAATACTCCGAATTCATCAACATTAGAATGAGGTTAAGAACAAATGTATGCGCGTACACACGTGTTGTGTATTAGGTGTAAAGTTTCCGTGAGAAGTTCAAATGTACGTATAAATATGAATAGTGTACGCAATTATTAGTAAATGAGACCCACTGCCTTCCGTTTTTGAGGTGCTGCTGCGTAGCTCCGCCTACAGTAAAATCTCATTGGTTCAAAGTGAACTGCTCTAGGTAACTGTATACAAAACATCAGTTTCTGATTGGCTGTGATTTATTAATTGAAACAGTGTTGATATATTAATTACAATTCATTTTGTAATTCCAGATTTTTTTATTTCAGAAAATGAAAATATAATATAATATTGAAGTTATCCTGAGGCCCCCCAAGTTGAGAGCCACTGTGTTAGTTGTCATGTGACAGGTGGCGTTTTAATGACTACATTATGCCAAGAGTGCGGTAAGTAGCTATATGATGCAGTGGGTTACACAAAGGCCTGTTGCTAAGCTATATACGTGTATATATAGATAAGTTTTGTACAACATTCAAAAGGTGACATTTAAACTGTTTTCACTGATTCCTTTGCATAGATTTAGTCTCGATACCGCATAATATGATGCAAGGTGTTCCTCAGTGTCCCGGTCACCACTGCCATACATACACACACCCCCTCACACTACCTCTGATAAAAAGTGTTTTTTTTTTCTTTTCTTCCTGTGTCCATCTGTTCTGCTGTGAATATACATATATTTGTGCAAACCACCATTTGGCCTTTCCTCACAGTCACAAATGCATCACAGCTAATTAATGAGTTACGTTGCGAGCGCAAATCGATCTCCGCAAAGGGTCTAATGGGAAATTAAAAATGGTTACCGATACTGAATCGTGCCAAGCGAGAGTGAGCTGCTGCCACAGCCATTTTCAGAAAACCTCAAAGACACACAAATACACCCACACACACTAAAAAACACCTCGCTCGTCCTCTCTCTATCTTTTTTACACACAGACATACACACACTTACTCTTTTCTTCTGTCTATGTCGTCCCACAGGATGTGATTAGATACAGCAGCAGCCATTCGGCAGTGTGGGATCCCAGTCTGGTCACATAGATTTGAGACTTTGAAGGCACATATATCATTTTTCCTGCAGGCCTCCACAGCCCTGGCCTCCAGTCATTATAGAGCTCCTGTCATATGCTTCAGTCTGATAAACTGAATGTCACATGGGTACCGTGAAAACACAAATCCACATATACTAGTAATCATCATTTGGATCACGTTGATATTTGACATTATGAGCAAATATCTGATTTAATGAGTGATTGGGTCATTATAGAAAAGAAAAGAAGAATGAGGGGGCTTCTAGGAGTCCGGGCGGTCATGAACAAGAAGAATAGCACACCTGAAAATGGACTTTGTAATAGGTATTCTACAAAATGCCAAATGTAGCTATGTCACGCAACATGTTTACCGGCAGTTCTGCATTGTGACTCGCAGGATATCCTGTCTGCGTTCCATTCCTCACTAACAACTGACAAGGACACTGTCATGCTGAATGTGTTTGGGCTGAATTGAGGCAGTGTGAGGTAAGGCGACAATAAGGCAGCAATTCTATTTCTGCTGCTTCTCTCTTTCCCTCACACACATTTTATACAAAGAGGGTACAAAATGATAAACTATATTCCACAACATACATTTTAAAACATGCTAAACGCGTCAAATGTCAGAACGCCCCTTAATATGTCATTGAAGAACAAATACATTTGTTAATGTCCAAAAACATGCCATTAATGCATGATATTGTTTTCAGAAGGTTTTTAACTTTGTTTCTGGAGGCATGCAACTGTATGAAGGGTTTGAGACTGTGAATGTTCTTGTAGCAACATCAGCCGATGAGCATGACATCTTTTTTCTGGCTCCAAAGTAGTACGCCACATGGCATTCACAGCTCAGGTGATTTTTGGCACGTTTTGGGAATTCTGCACTGAAAAGACAGATTTCATATTGTGTTCTTCTGAGGGGAATCAATCATCCCTGTTACAAAAGTTATTGTTAGAAAAAAAACTGATTGAATAAATAACTTTTTTGAAAGAAGTCTCTTGTGCTCAACAAGGCTGCATTTTTTAAAATAAAAATACAGTTAAAACAGTAATATTATGAAATAGTATTACTATTTCAAATAACTGCTTTCTATTTTAATATCTTTTAAAATGTAATTTGTAATGTAAATTGTGAAAAAAATGTAATTCCTTATAATTATCAATGTTGAAAATGGTGCAATATTTTTGTGGAATCCTTTTTTTCAGGATTCTTTGATGAACAGAAAGTTCAAAGTAACTGATTTATTTGAAACAGAAATCGTTTGTAACATTATAAACGGTTTACTGTCACTTTTGATCAATTTAATGTGTCCTCGCTGAATAAAAACTTTCTTTAAAAAAATCTTACTGACCACATGCAAACTTTTGAATGGTGAATATGTATCCATATACAGTATCTGTTGACAAAATTACACAACTTAAGGTTTAAAAAGAGTAGCAAAATTGTGCATGAAATGATAGAAACTTGAAAGAAGCAGATCTTGCAGGTTTAGTTTTGTCCTCCAAAATTGGTCAAACTCAATTTTCGGAAGGTCAAGAAAATTGTTGAAGGCCATTTAAAGACTTAAAAATGAACTAAAAAGTATGCCCTTCGCCTGTATTCTGCCCCCCACACACACACACACACACACACACACACACACACACACACACACACACACACACACACACACACACAGCTATATTTATGGGGGCATTTTGTCCCCATAATGTAGGGTTTACCAGGACACACACACACACACACCACCACCACCAAGGCTACAGTTTAAAACGGCACAGAGCAAGTGTGTCCAAAATGTCTCCTTACGTCATCACAAAAACCTGTCGACTGGCTCTCTCACCACCTCTGACCACTATATTACTGCCTCACACTGAAAAGCAGAACATCTGACATCGTGTCCACTGAGTTTTCACTGCCATTTTAAGCAGCGTTAGGTGGCATTGTGAATTCTTCTCACCCTTATTTAACCCGTGCCTTCATAGGTATTATATGCCATGCATTAGCTTTGGACTTTTACACATGCATGAACACACATACTAACGGACACAGTCCACAGTTCCACCCCACCGCCCATTTTCTCTTATTATCTTTTGTTTCTTTTGGGTTAAACACACATATGCATATGAGCCCACTAGCTCTTTCAAGCTGCCGGGGATGAAAATGCCTTTTCCTTGAATTATTCACATCCCTAAATGAGCTAACAACCTCAGCAGAGAGTGCAGTGATAAGAGCAGAATGTTAGGTTTAAATTCAGATGCCTATTCTTAGAGAGCTCTGGGACCACGATACACATTTAGTTTGTTTCATTTAGCAGGCAGCTTCAAACTGACAAAGCCATGTCAGCGGCGTCTACGGTTGTCGTTCGTGAAGCTAGTGCGCCACTTTTGCTTTGTTGCCAAATTGGAATCGTGTGCTTCCATTTAGATAATCATGCAAAAGTATCTTTCTGTGAGTAAAGCACACATAGAGGGAGATCTGTCAAAACATGACACATTTTCTTGCTGACTTTATAATGCCGGTGGCACTTAACAGTTTGCTAGGAACATTAAATTGCTATAGGAGATGGAGCTCCTAATGTAAATTTACATACAAGATATAAGAAATAGCCAATTTTGTAGAATTTTGCAACAAACTTCCCTAAAAACTCAACAGATTATATTTCTTTTTTAGATTTTTAAAGATTTTTCATTTTTATTTACAGTAATGTGACCCGCCCTGTCTGACATAAAACAGCTTAGTTTAGGCAACTTTCAAAGATATAAGTCCACGACAAATAAAGTTATTGTTTCCAAAAAGAAAGAATTGATTCTGAACTGCTGAAACAAGTCATCAGTGATTACAGTATCACTTCCTGTTACATAGGCTATACCGTAACAAATTAGCATAATTGCAGCCTATGGTCTTCATTGCTCGTGAACAACATCTACTCTCTCAAACACTGTAGTTGTAGCTGACGCCTGGAAGAGTTTGGTTTGTGTTGTCGACATGTCGAGAATATGCTGTTTTCAGCGCTCTGAATCCACTTTGCATGCACTTCAAAATGACGAGGACTCGTGCTGGCATTGATACGGTAAAACCGACGCCATCGTTAATGTTCGTATCATTGTGTATCAAGTGCTGAGGAAGATCTGGAGCTGAAATTAAAATTCTGAAAAAAAAAATTAGGTGATGGGCAATGTATATGAGAAAATAATGTGTTTGTACACCTATTTTAGATTACCTCCAAAAAAGTATGAACCTTTAAAATAGCAAAATAGAGAGACTTCAAATTTATTTATTTTTACAGAGGAAAACAGTATTTATTTCAAGATGGATAGATCAAGCTGGATAGATTATTCTTTAGTTTTTTTTTTTATTATTTACATTTACAAAAATGCAACCTGATCCATCTCAAATAAAGCAGCATATATGCCATGATACAAGAGTCTTCATGACTTCATTGTTATCCTATGTGATTTATTTTATTTTATTAAAAGTAGTAGTTTTACCTATGAAAAAAATGCATATTAATATGCATTTATATACATTTCAACATTTACTAATACTAACACTAATTTGTTAACATTAATTAATCCACAGTGAACATGAACATATGCATTTTTACTGACTAACATTAACAATAATAAATAAATAAATGCTTTAAAAGTATATTGCTTATTGTTAGTTTATGTACAGTAATGCATTTACTAATCTTAACAAACGACACCTTATTGTAAAGTGTTACCAATATCATTTATATACAATATTTATTTCAAAAACGATTCATAAAGCAGTTTGTATTGCTAAACTGGAAGGTTGGGCTGTTTTTTTGTTTTGTTTTGTTTTGTTTTTTACATTTCTAGGCAGTAGAAGACCAGAGACCAGATGTGCCAGATGTTGCAGATATTGGTGTAATTGATTTCCATTGACTGACATGTTGGTGATAATTCATTAGAGCTCAATTTTGATTGCACTGTGTTTTTTAATATCCCCACTTAGTGGCAAACTGGTACTAATATAAGTCTACGTTACGACAACATCAAGTCTGCAATAATAGTATTGTGAGGAGTAGATGGCAGAGGAAAGATTCTGTAATGACACAAACCCAATGTCACAACAAGAAAAACATGATGTTGATGAGGAGGAGGTGCCAGCAGTGCGTGCCGCTCCAGGCATGGGAATCTCATCTGCTAATTACCCATGAATGTTAACAGCCATCCCCTTCCCTGCACCAAAGGGCCCTGGGCTTAAGGAGAACTCGTTCGGCTGGGCTCCGTACCTCTGCTGGCACTCGTCTGGTCCCACACAGATGGAGGGGTGTGCCCTCTGGTAACTGGAGACAGCATATGAGACATGGATGACCAGGTCTCTCGCAAGAAGGCAGCAGTGGGCATTTGGGTACTGCACTACAACACATAATTAGTGAGGAGCATCTGTTCTAGAAGGTTCCTCCAAACTCAGAGGGCTCGGAGAGCTTGAGTAAGCCTCTGGCCTTCGGTGGGTGCCGTAGCCTTTATTGCTTTGGATGATGAATTGCGGCGTGTTGCCTGTTGAGGGACTTAACGGTGATTATGGTAACGAATACAGATCAAGTACGTTCTGCGGTATGTTGCCATACTTGCATTATGCTGAGGGAAAGTGAGGCACGAAGCGAAAGGGGTTTGATTCAGCGTCAGTGTGTTGTGCATCTCGGCAGAACTAACAAAAGAATTTCAGATATCAATGAGCCAGAGCTAAGAAGAATAGAATAGAATAGAATAGAATAGAATAGAATACAATAGAATAGAATACTAACACAGGTAAAGTGTTCTTGTAAATGAATGTACCGATCTATAAAAAATGAATTGAATTAATAAAAAATTATAGCACATTAAAATTCACATTTAGATGAACAATGACCAATTTTTTAAATGTTTTCAAGCAAAAAAGCTTGAAAATTTTCTACATATTTTGTAGAAAAAAAGCTACATATTTTCATTATTTTGTAATAGTACAAATTTATGTAAATATATTAAAATTAATAAAGCAGTTTTGTTGCTACATTGTCAACTGATTACCCATCCATCCATCCATCTCTCTTTTAAAAGTAGTTTCTCTTAATGTATAAAAAATTATTGCACATTAAGAACACATTTGGATAATTGCTTCCATAATTATTTTATTTCATCCATCCATCCATCATTTTGAACAAACAATATATTGCATATTTATATAAACAAAATATATATAAAAAAAAATGAATAAAGCTGTTATTTTTGCTAAATCTGAGAGAAAAAAAATCCTATCCATCCACAAATCTCTGTTAAGTGCTTTAATCCTTCAAAGGCTTTTCAGGCCAACATTAAAAGTTTGTCTTGAAAAATTACAGATTCCATTTCTATGAATTTCATTATTTGTATTCTACTTCCTTGTTCAATTTCAAATTGCAGTTCTGCATCATGTTTGTGATCTCATTTCAAATCCAGAAACTGATAGGGAATCTAAAAAGGC
The DNA here is from genome assembly GCF_949152265.1 of Phoxinus phoxinus. Lineage (NCBI taxonomy): Eukaryota > Metazoa > Chordata > Actinopteri > Cypriniformes > Leuciscidae > Phoxinus > Phoxinus phoxinus. The sequence goes on from NC_136886.1 coordinate 6,084,586, forward strand.
ATTTTCAATTAAATTCTGAATGCCACACACTCCTGCACTCCCTTTTATATTCCACGAAAGAAAATATTTTCTCAGTAGGTCATACCATCGGTATATTCATGAAGCAGAAGCTCAGACACATCAAACGCAAGATACATATATACCGTATACACATATATACATAAATATACACATACACACACACACATATATATATATATATATATATATATATATATAGAGAGAGAGAGAGAGAGAGAGAGAGAGAGAGAGAGAGAGAGAGAGAGAGAGAGAGAGAGAGAGAGAGAGAAATAAGATGCAGAGATGAGTGTCATTAAGGATAATGTAAACTTTACATGTTTGACAGTCATCAAAAAGTACTCTCTCATCCCAGCGTTTCGTCCTTCCTCGCATCAACATCCTCTCTTGAGGGAGCTTTATAATGAGAGAGTTGTCGAAAGAGAGCACTCACCTTTCCTGCCAACTCATCAGCCTTGCTATCAATGTTCTGACCCACCTTATGGAAACTTGCCCATTAGGCAAAATTGTCTCTCTCCCCAAGAAGCTATTTACCACAGCAGAAGAAATAAATAAATAAATAAGTAAATGCGCACATATCAAGAAATGGGGCCAAGGAGAAAGAAGCTGTTAGGAAGCCATCAAATAGTCATTCTATGCGTATCTCTCTCTCTCTCTCTCTCTCTCTCTCTCTCTCTCTCTCTCTCTCTCTCTCTCTCTCTCTCTCTCTCTCTGAGCAGATAGGTATCAACTCATTCCAGCATCAGCTCCCATTAACCTGTTCACAGGTTGCAAAAGAAAGGAGGCGTTTTTTTCTCCCCCCTCTCAGACGCTCCATCTCTCCTCCTCATTCGCGTTCTCGCTCTCCATCTCTTTTGGTAAGAATCACAAAAGATAATTTCCTTTTCAAATGACTGCGGCCCCCTCAGCTGACCCCTGGGCATTGAGGCGATGCAGAGAGGGAGTGGAGAATGAGGTTCTGAGGATAACTTCCTCAGGCAAACCTCACAAAACACTGCATTCATTACCGACGGAAATAAGGCTGAAAGAATCGAGGAGAAAGGGTATTTGGAGGCATGCAAGGGTTATGTTCGCAAACAATATTTGACAGCTGGTGTGGCGTGACTATAAACGGGGCAAAAATGTACATCTGATTAGAGACTGGCTGCTCGCTCGTACACTAAACCTGCACACCTGACGGGAAACAGTGCACTGCTGTTTGCCAAGCTACAAGCTGCTTTTTATTTTAAGTTTTTTAAAGCAAGAACCCCTTTCATAACCCTTAAACTGATCGTGGACCAGGGGGCCTATACCATGAAGCCGGTTTAGGTAGATAGCCAGGTACAAGATGTTTCAGTTTAGTTTGCACCAACCCTAGGCTTTAGGCACCATGAAAAGTGACCCGGCTTTAAGCGACTATACATTTGCCCATGTCTCTGTATTCCTATACATATTATCAAATATATAAACTAACTTCACAATATATTTTATTCTTGCTGTGTAAATGCAGTCAGATACAGTAGTCAAGATTTGAAATGGATCAAAAAAGTTAATCAAAGTTGTCCTAAGACAATTCATGTATACCTTTGATGAAAGGTTTTGATCCACTTCAAATGTTGACTACTGTACTTCATATTCTTCAATCTCTTAATCTTCGACAGAAGAGAACAAATAATCTTGCTAATTCACTTGTGAGAAGTGAATTGAAATGTCTCTATATTTCAAGGCATGCAATTGGCAGTTGGCTACTGATTTCACACTAACATGTGCACGCGCTCCATGAACTCAGGATCAAAGCCTGTTGACAGAGAAAGTTGATGATCAGAATCATGGTACCAACAAAAATTGAGTTTGTTCATCTACCATCACGGTACAGGCCCCAGTTCACGAGCTACTGTATTTGTATCGACAACAAACCACTTAATGCCCTTTTCTGTGTTGCACTGTTTAAACTATATTTAATTCTCTCCTGTACATTTGTATAAGTAATGAATGACAATAAAGATTGAAGCTTTAATCGGTTAGTCCTCAAGGCTGACCTGTGCAAAAGGAGGGAGGTTACAAAATCCGTTCTGGGCTTTTTTCCCCCCAACAAAGAAAATAAGTATTTTACTAGATTTTCTAAAGGCTGTAAACAACAAAAAGTTGCATTTGGTTTCAGAGATTTCTGAGAGAAGTCTGAGAGGATTTTTTATTTTTTTTAAAACAACCTCTCCGAGTTGCTGCAAAATAACACGCAGGAGTCAGATGAGGTTTCAGGTGGAGACGGAAACTTTAATAAAAGTTCTGTCTCTCTCTAGAGAATCCTATTTTGCTTGAAGTCGTTGCAAAGTAGCCCTTGAAACAGCCGTCTTCACGACAAACAACACATGCAACTAAATTGCTCAAAAATAAATTCAACCATAACCAAGTTACAACATACAATGTGAAGATGAAAGCTATCTGGATATTGAGCAATTAGATCAATGTGACGCCAAAGTTCTCAGGTGCGACTTTTTACCCAGTTTGACTCGAGTATTTTCCGGATCCAATGCTTTTTTATTAAGCTCCGTCAGGTTTCATTACTAACTGGAAAATCTAATTTCATTCTGTGTATCTGACAGTATTTCAAACTAATTCATCTTGTCAAGGTGCAGGCTCGACAAGCCCACCAGATGGTGTTTGTGTAAGATGAAACCCTGCTACTTGCCCACCAGGTTCTTAAAGGGCACCATTACCTCTTTGAGATTGCCGTTGCCTCCTCGTTACAGTCGTCTCCCCGTCTCATTTCATGCCTCAAAGCAAATCATCTCTGCTTCACTGATGCCAGAAGAAGAAAAACAAACATAAGTGTTGTTGGATTGTTCTAGATATCTCAAAATACAACATGTACCATTTTTTAAACTGAAAGAGAAGCTTTGTGAGATCCAGTGTTATATATAGCAGTGGCGTAAAGCCAAGATGGCAGCAAAGTTCAATAGTGCTTGTCCGTGTACAAATCACTACTAAAGTGTTAGTGGTTGCAAGGGTGTTCCGAATAGTTTTTCATACATTCATACATTAATATAATACAGCTGCTAGGGTGTTCTAGATGGTTACTTACTGGTGTAACGGAGGTCAGCTAGTGAGAGCTGTGCATGTAAACCTCACTCCCCTGATTTCAAGACACGCATTAGTGAATTGTTAGCACGTCCGCCTCCCATGCTGGAGATGGTTCGAGTCCCGCTCGGAGTGGGGCGTGTTGGACTAGAGGGGTTACACTGGTGCCGTGACCCGGATGGGAGTGAGGTTTAGGAGGGTGAGTGTAACGGAGCGGGCTAGTGAGAGCTGTGCAGGTAAACCTCACTTCCCTAATATCAAGAGGCACACTAGCGACTGCAGTATTTAGCGTCTTTGTAAGCACATCTGCTTCCCATGCCGGAGTGGGGTGAGTAGGTCAAAAAAGCCCACATGATGCTAACATGCTTTATGGTCCACAGGCCTGTTGTAACTTCTCCATCCAGTGATCATGATTAATCACTAGAAAATGTACACAATGTTATTACTGTTACCTAGAAATAAAGCAATTAAAACAATTTTCGGTCATTTAAATACAGCTGAAATAAAATAAAATATAAGGTAACACTTAGACGTCTTAGATTCTACTACTAACTATAAATAACTTTGCATCTGCATGTCAACTATAGTTTTTAGAGTATTAGAGAACTGTCTGCTTAATATCTGCTAACACTTTATTTTGATGGTCCCTCAACAGACATTCTGACTATAATTAACTTTGCAAGTAAATACTAACGTATGCTACTAAACCTAACCTAACAGTACACTAATACTAATGAGAGCGAGTTGACACGTAGCTGCAAAGTTACTTATAGTTGGTAGAATGCCTAAAGTGGACTATAAAAATAAAGTGTAACCCAATATGCATATTAAATGAAAAACCTAAATTAGAAATGTAGCCTTGGCAACTAATTGAAATAAGTTTAAGTTAAAATACAAAAAATTGTTTAGAAATAGCAATGAGTTCTGTGAAAAAGGCACAGCCTTTTAAGCAGCCATATTTCCATGAACGTACTCAACTGTTGAGACCATTTAAGTATCAAACACCCAATCAACAGATGTCTAACACCTTTATACAGTAAATTGTACAACTTTTTTGACTACATTAGCCTACAAAGAACATAAGGGAACGCTCTGAGGATTCAGATGAATAAAGTGTTTAATATTAATGCATTATTATAGACGTAAGGTGAACCACATAAGCTTTGTTTCCGTACTAATGGGGTTATGAGGTGCAGAGAGGTTAATTCCAGTATCCAAGCCTAGATTTACATCATTGTTTGTAGATTAAAGAGGGCTTTCCAGGGAATGGTCTTCTCATGTTTGCCCTCTCTACCACAAAGCAGCTGAATGTATTGCGGTCTGATTAATCTTAATGAATTATGCAAATGTACGTTATCTCAAGCGATTTCAGAATGTTTCTGTATTGTTTTATTAATGCGCTTTTGAATTACTTCGCACAATTACAAAGCTCTCTCTCCTCCTCTCGCGCACGCACCGCAATGTTTCTCATTCAGACGCGTTCCTTTATTAAAAACTTGTGGCGGTCTCTGGCGAGTTGCGCGCACGAATAAGAAATTAGTCATTACTGTAATTTAATGACTTTAAACCAAACAAGACTGCGGTCTAGATTACTAAGCGTAACCCGAATCCTCCTCCCCTGCATCTCAAGGGTCTGATCTTTGGGAGTATGTCTCCTTAATTTCTACTTAATTAATTATGTTCGTTATCACGACTACCCTGTGGTGAGAGCGTGGATTCAATTACGATGGGAAAACTGACATAACAATACAAAAGAAAGCCTTGACGAATGCTCTCATAGAGGTGCCGAAATTCTGAAAGTTTGTTATTGACCGAGTGAGCTGAAGTGTCTATTTATTACTCTGTGAAGAACTCTTCTGCACATCGGGCTGCTTCAGCACAGGACCTAAATGAGAGCTGTGATTTACTGAGCATGAGTCATTCCATTGATAAGAGAAACATTATCGAAGCTTTTACATATAATTGCGTACACGATTCACTTCAAAGCGCACATCAAAAGGCGGCGGCAACACTGCTTATCTCCATAAACGTGATATAATGTATAAATCTGGGGATTATGAGGGGATTTGGATAACAATTTGCATGTGGGCAGAAATGCTATAGATGAGGACGGGTTAATTTGGACTATAAAACTACACTGACATGACAGCTCCAATAGATTATATTAGCTGCCTCTTCATGTATCCTTCAAATGACAGCTTGTGCATTTCAATCAGGATGTCCAAGGATTATGAAACATCCAGCGTGTAGCATTCATTCTAATGCGTGATTTCATATTCAAAGCATAATGCTGATATGCTTATCAATGCGCTGTCATGCTCGGAAGGAAATGCCAACAGACAGCATTCATATTAAAGTCGAACTGCAACACTCATGCCACTACAGTGTCTCCTTGATCTAATGGCTTTTTGGAGAACCTTGCTTTGGCCCTTCTGTGCCATATGTGCGTCCACTTAGGGTGCAGATGACGTGCACGTTGTTTGCTTTCTTCACCTTTTGATTATGGATCAATCAATGCACCAACTGATATCAAAAAAATTGTTGGCACATTTTGCAACTCTAGTGCAACTCAATAATACTAACGTTTACAGGGGGGGGGGGGGGGGGATACTTGTGCACAAACAAAAACTGTTTTAATTGTATGAACTACTTCTATGGTGTTTTTTGGTAAGATGTGGTGACTATGGACTATATTTGTGTGTAGGTTCTTTTGAGCTTCATAGATGAAAGTTAGCCATACAAGTTTATGACAACAAGAGGGTGGGTAAATAATGACACAAGGTTATTTTTTGGGTGGATTACTCCTTTAAAATCGTCCATGTACCAACTGGTCATCATGTTTGATGAACAACATGCATCGATGCATACATACCTAATTCCATGTCCAGTTAGTGCCAAAACCCCATACTTAAGCCACACAATGCGCATGAATGCAATCCTTTCCCGGGATTTCGGAATTGATGGGAAGGTCTGGATGCTACTTTATAAACATGGAATATGATAATCTTCATTTACATAAATCTCTTTCTCTCCAGTTTCACATTCATCCCTCTCATCATCCCCTGGCATCATACAGAGGTCAAGGAGGTAAAAAAAAAACACAGCAAGTGTCCGTACATAACGGCCCTTTCCACACCATCCATTAACCTCATTGAGGTTGTTGATCATTAAGCGAATCTTTGTTTCAATTACTAGAAATCCTCAGAAGCGACAAACATTTAAAATGAATCTAAATAAAACCTGGCACTTTTGCACTCTCATAGCACACGCTCTGGCATTCCTCCAATTCCAATACCTTTTGTAATGTGACTGTATTCCTAATGTCTCCATTACCATTCTGATGCAGGTGAAGGTGATGAAAGCAGTGGTTGGTGTTAGGTGATGCGACATGAGGAAAACAAACCGATTCCTACCTGTGTCTTCCCTGCACCCTAATGAGCCCGGACGCCCGTGGACTCAATCCCCCTCACAGCTTGCTCTATAGCGACCGAGCGCGCTCCGCATGTAGATAAGGATGCCAGGCGTGATAATTCATAAGGGTTCATTCAGGATCTTCTGGAAAGCCTTGTGAATTCTGGGGCTGCTGCGACTGCCCTTGGCCCAGATGGATTAACAGCTGAGAGACCCAGCATGGCAAAGTCTGCTTAATCCTGGTCACTCTACGAGGTATCATCGCTGTCCCATATCTGGTACTGTCCTCAGTCTGATACCACTCATTAGACTCCACAGCTGGGCTTATATAACATGGCAGTCTTAACTACACTCTCTGCTAACTGTGTATATTTGAAACATGTACACACACCTACAGTTTTCTAAGGGCAGGAGTTTTAAGATAAAGAGTCAAGACAGCCTGAAAGATCTCCAAGCATGCTGCCTATATGCGCACATACACCAACAAATGCTATATTGTTAAAATACTAATTGTAGAAGCTGTTGGTGTTTAGTCAAGGTACCATTTCCAGAAAGTAAGAGTTAGATTAAGATAGAAAAAATAGGTACATGGAAGCCGTTTAAAAATATTCCTAAATATATCACTATCAAAAACTATTTATTTTTACAATCTGTGTACAATCAAGAACAAAAAAATAGTCGTCTCTGACATTGCGTCTGAATACGCATACAGTACTTCCATACTATATAGTAGGCAAAAAACAGTATGTGAGCAGAGAAGTATGTCCGAATTCATAGTATTCATAAAACAGTAGGCGAAAAGTTTCCGGATGACCTATTACTTCCTGCGAGATACTGAAGGGTACATTCAATGAACAATTTACTATCCTATGAGGCCACGGGGGAGGATTTGTGAATGGAGGTGAAGCGACAACTGATGCCGTGGGTCACATGACAGTGACAACATGGCGGATATAGCAGGCTATATAGAATGGCCGCAAAGTAAGTTTCAAACCAAATGTAGTACCTACTATACAGTATAAACAAATAGTACTTTTGCTTTGGATTATTTTGATGAATCAGGAATGAAAGATTAATTCCCAAATTGGACTGAATTGTCCAAATGGTTCTTCAGCCAGTAACTTACTGAACAACAAACCCAGGAAAGAACCAGACAAAATACGGCAACACTTTATTTGGTTACACTTTATTTTAAGGTGTCATTGTTACAGTGTATTTATATATTTAAGTACTGAGTAATTATAATTAACTACATGTACTTATTATATAGGGTTAGGGTAGGATAAGGGTTTGGTAGAGGGTTAATTGCATGCACTTATGCATAATTTACTGTTATTACTATGGTAAGTACATGTACTGTAACATATGTAACAAGGACACTGTAAAATAAAGTGTTACCCTTTATTTTAAGGTGGCGTAGTTACACATTACTACATGTATTTACTATAGTAACAACAATAAATTATACATAATTACAAGTAACGAACCTTAAACCAAAACCTAACATAACTCTATAGTAAATGCATTTAGTTAATTAATATTAATCAGTACCCAGTGCAAGTGCAATGTAACTACGTTATCTTAAAATAAAGAGTAACCCAAAATACACATATATTTGTGCAATCCATTTTGTGAACAAATTATTTACTGAAAAGTGTTCAAGAATCGGGAATATTGCTACTTTTTGTTTTTACTTAAAAAAAAAACATTGTAATGAGTCACAAAGTTTAATGAAACATTTCGCTGCTAATAAAAAAAATCATTAAATGCTGCACATGGATTGTTGAATCGTTCACAGACTGAGTTCACTAAAAAATAATCATACTTCTGAATGCCACACCTACAGAAAACACTTTTAGAATCATTTGATTACTGCCTCAGTTCAGTCGTAAAGCTAACATGTGAATGGAAAAGTACTTTATTATTGTCACACTACTTAAGATGTAGTTTTTAGTCTTGAGGTAAAAGTTTCTAGCCTTGATACTTCGTTATTACTCCACAACACAGTCATGAATATTTCAAACACCTACCGTGATTCAAGGGCAAGAAAGGTCTTTGACTACTCCGTTTCAGAGGACAGACCTTCGTCCTAATGCCATGACCTGCAGCACAATGTCCTGAAAATACAGTCAAAACACTCAAAACTGCCACAACACACACATATTCCTAAATGCTTTTATCTCCTCTTGGCTAATGACGCATTCTTTCATTTGAAAGCTTGCTCACTGTCTGCAATTAGCTAAACACATAAGTACATTAGTCCATCATTATGAACGCCTGAATGTTATGTTTATGACATGTTCGGAGCTATCCTTTGTGTGGCTTACTTGTCAAAGTAAATGACATCTTGACTAACCTCGCAGTGCCCCTCCTTGTTCTACTGTTGATACTGTTAATGGTAAATTAGCCAGACAAATCGCTGGCAAATGGTATTATGCTAATAGCATTAGCCCTGCCCTATGCAAGTCAGTCTGAAGTGTTCTGTGACAGCTGCATAAGCACTACGTGATTCACAGACTGAATGCTAATAAAGTGGCGTCTACACACAAATCGGTATATTAAAGAAAGAGGCTACATGTCAATTTCAATGCGAACATTAGCATAGTCATGTGACATCTTGATGTTCTTGAAGATTTAATCAAAGTTGGCGGATGTGTTAATGGATAATGAAATATGTCTGATTGTTTATTCTCTTTGTTCTGATGGTGGGTGGATGTTGCATTTAAAATGCACTTTCTCTTTTATGATGGCAAAGTAATCATCCTTCAAAGTTACAACTGGACAAGATTTCCCATAGAGATATTTTTATTTGAGATAATACTGACACTTTGACTCAATATTGGCCACCAAGGCTTTTAAAAACAAACAATAAATCATTTGCTATCTTCTTTTTCGCTGCTCCCGTAGACCACTTCAACTTTTCATCCATTATTAATACCTGTAATTCTTATCGTTATACTCGCTTTTGCTCAAGTCCGTTTCAAAATGGAGCAGAGTGCCCCCAAAACCATAAGCAAAAATCACACACCTCGCACGGATCAAAAAGTCTGTCCATAGTAGATAGAAGAAAGAAAATATTGGCACCAAAGGATAGGGGACTGAATATTAGTGCCTCTGGAACATATGATTCAAGTAATAAGTGAACCTTTCAAGTCCACATTCGCTTCAAAAATGTAATCCACTGTTCCGAAATTGCAGAATTGTCTCTGAACTGGTCCACATCTTGATTTTTATGGAATATTTACTTTACATGGTTTATGATCTTGTCCAACACTGTTGTAAAACAAAAATGGGAGTTTGGCAAAGCGAAAATACTGTAGAAGAGGGAGGGGGGGAAAGAGAAATACTCCATGTGTTTAAATGGTCCATTCCAAGCGACATTAGTATTCAGAAGTCCAACAACTTGATCCCAATAGTTGTGAAGTAGTTTGAAGTCTATGTATCTTCATTTCCATTGCTTTGATCAAAAAAATAATAATAATAATGCTGCTATTCCCAAATGTATATTGGTCCCAGACTATCGTGTGACCTGAAATAGAGAAGTCCAAGTTATCATTTCGTAAATGTCTGCAAATTATTTCAGTAGGGCTGGATTGGATAGAAGTGTGTGTGTGTGTGTGTGTGTGTGTGTGTGTGTGTGTGTGTGTGTGTGTGTGTGTGTGTGTGTGTGTGTGTGTGTGTGTGTGTGTGTGTAGCCCGCTCCTACTTTTCAGTCTGTCTGAAATGTTAAATGTGAGGTGTCATCGCTGGACTAAACATTACAACACTTCAGTTTATATCATCATAACATAACGACAACAATCACAGAGTGTTAACTAATTACCTCTTGAATATCAGAGGGCCTCCAGCACTATAAAATTGGAAAATTCTACTATTAGAATTATTCCTCTAAGGCATGAGGTGTTAGTAAGAGACTGACACATGCTCACACAGGCACATTGTACTGTCACCTACAAGTGTCATTAACCACACCACCAGCATGAGCTCAGCGGCAGCGGCCTGAAATAGAGACACACTGAGGGATTGGAGCCGTTAGTTCCTCTGGATCTGAGAGGGTTTAGCATGCAAGTCTGGTCCTGTTCCAGCTCTGTAACACAAAAGCACGGCTCTGGGTTCAGAGGCCAGGGTGGGGCAGGTCTCTATAGCGGTGGATGAGGCCAGACTGGCAGGCTGCTAAGGGAAGCCCAGTGTAATCTACACCTTCAGGTCACTGCCAGCAGGCAGCCGGAGGACACAGAGGAAGAGGAAGGTGTGCTGGTCACAGTCTCCTTCACTTCCTGCATTCCTCTCTGGTTCAGACATGAGATTTGGTGGGTTCACTTGACATGCAATTCAACAGAAATGTGGGTGGGCAAGATCAGACTCAGCTACTGAGAACTGTTCATACAACATTTGTCTTATTGCTCAACACTATATTATAGTTTGTATTTTTCAGAAATGTATACAATACAGTATTATCAGCCAATTTAATACACACATTTCAATTGCAAGAGATGTGAGTTTGTGCAATCATTTATTAGTCTTATAATAAATGTTTAAATTGCTCTTTGTCTCCTTTTATGTTGCTGACCCCTTTCTCAACGAGCATCTTAAAAACAGGGGTTCGTAACATTACAGTCCTGTTCAATTTAGGGTCATAAGTCTTTTATCCTCACCAAGGCTGTATTTATTTGATCAAGATAAAAATAGTGGTTGTTACCGCTCTTTAATTGCAGTAACAACACTATGTAGCACTTATTATATTTATTACTACTATCTAGTATTTTTTAATTCAATGTGGTTTTCCAAAGTGTGAAAGTGTAAGGAGTGTTTAGGAGCAGCTGTAATAAGTGAATTTCCCTGGTGTGGGATTAATAAAGTTTTCCTATCCTACCTAAGAATACAGTTATATTGTGAAATATATTTACAATTTAAAGTAACTGTTTTGTACTTTAGTATACTTTCAAATATATTTTATACCTGCATTTTCAGCATCATTACTCCAGTCTTCAGTGTCACACGATCCTTCAGAAATCATTCCAATATGCTGATTTGCTCAAGAAACATTTCTGATTATTATCAATGTTGAAAATAGTTGTGCTGCTTAATATTTTTTGTGGAAAATGTGATGCATTTTTTAAAGATTATTTTAGTTAGATTAGTTTAGAACGTTTAAAAAAAACAGCATTTGTTTGAAATTAAAATCTTGTTGTTATAAATGTCTTAACTGTCACTCTTGATCAATTTAATACACCTTTGAAGAATAAAAGTACTTATTCCTAAAACAAACAGACAAAAATCATACTGACCCCCTAACTACAGTGGTGTAAGTAAGCAACATTTCATTACTTTCCACTTTTTTCCCCAATTACAAATTAATTTGTATACCGGTATTCATTTTTGCTGTGGTGTTCAGAATTAGAAATTTCAAATTTATTATTATAGACCATTGAAAATTTGGTATCATCAAAATAGGCTTCATTGTCTTTGTCACATGAGCAAAAAGGAAAACAGATCTCATTGCATTCGCTTGTTGGAGAAAGTGTTGACGGCAGTATGAACTGATGGCTATATCAATAGATTTTTAATCGGCTAGTTGTTTTATTGTTGCCGTTTTATTAGATTTCAATATCTAAATGCTAGTGTGAAGAAGAAAAATAAAACCTTTTAGATATCAACCTGCATATGCGATGGACATCGGTTATGCTCATCTTTGCTCCCTTCTTTGAAGGTATATGGAGTAAAAGGGCTCCATATTTAACAAAGCACACAAAAGACTGAACCGGAAGCGATGCACCCTGTTTTACAGAATACGAATGTTTGTTGTGCATAACCCCCATTCTAGCGACTAAAAAATGTATAATCTGGAGTATATAAACAAAAACAAAAACCAGAACATGGCTAAACATTTTTAAACTGCATCAAATGTCCAATTGAACATAATTCGGCCAATGGACCTGCTACAAAGTTTAAAGTAATGATCAGAGTGATCAGACCTTAACAGATTAAACAATCCCATCATGCCCTCATCGTTTCTGGGATTTCTTCTTGCGGTTATATTGCATGTCCATGTGCAAGGACGGTGGCCTGGAGGGCCCCAAAATCAAGGCCAGGTTTGAGAGAAGCTCCCAACACCTCAGAGGTCTGCCTGCTGTTGACGTGTGAGTGCAGTGGCATGAATTATTAACAGGGCTAAAGTAAAAAAAGGTCTGCCTCACGCAGGCCCCTCTGCCCCATGAATAATGGAGCGCTCGACTCAAGCGCAAGCATTTGGTGAGTCAAACTTCTCAGCCTGATGGATGGTTACAAGCCCAGCGTGTCAACCGTACATACACAGTTGCTCGCAAAACACACGCCGGCAAACATAAAAACAATAACTCGTATTAGCCTGCGGAAGTGCATCATTGCCCTGCCCTGACTTTCCTAAATGCAATGCACATTGTGTTTCTTTTATCTGGGCTTTTAATCGCACATTAAAGTTTGTCTAGGGTCCCAGATTGTGTTTTAAGTCGATGTCAAATGCAAGGACCACTAACAAGCTGAAAGCATGACAGTCGAGGAAAGCAGAAAACTAGTGCATTCTGTGGAAAAACGGAAGCGATTACTAAAGGCCTGTTCACACCAAGGACGATAACTATAACAATAATGATAAAGATATAGTTCTAAAAACTGTTGTAAATATAAAAGAATAGAGTCCACAGCACAACTATAATGATAACGGCACAGATAAACAATGTCATTGGAATCACTTTCAGAATGTGTTTTTTTTTTCCAGCTAGTGAAAACCTTGACAGCCAATCAGAATCCATCCTGCTTTAAAGAGCTTGAGCATTTAAAGTGGCAGACGAAAAAACTGCAGCGCGGGCTTAGAACAAATTGAGCGTTATCATTCATCGGCATGGATGCTAATATAGTTGTCGTTCTTTGTGTGAACGGGCCTTAACACTAGTTAGCAAAAGGCTTTTTTCTTTTAAATCAATCAACAGTAAAACAGATAATACTTGACCAATTTAAAATGATATGAATTATTATTAATACTGATAATAATGATTAAAGAGTATATAATATTCAGTCTTGTGTATAAATTTAAATATGATTCATTTTAAATATTAATTTATTGTAAAGCGCCTTGAGCGTGGGCAAATTTATACAGTATATATATATATATATATATATATATATATATATATATTCATTGGCCCACTTTATTTCTGTTGTATGGTCTGACTGTTGTTGCAGATATTCCGAAACATTTCTTAACCCACTGGGGTCGGAGGTGTTTTCTGGTATTGATATTATTCTGATGGATATAGTACTGAGATTTGATGGGCTCCCTCTCACCTTGGTCGTCTTGACTTTGTTTCCCGTGCTGCAGCTCCAACCTTTTAGATCTGGCAACACCTTACACTCCTCGCCCTCCATACACGGCTGCATCTGACACCACCACTTCTGTGCTACTATTGAAGCTGCGCAGACAGAGAGACAGACAGGAAGAAGAATCTCAACACTCCGCTCACTCTGTGGGAACTGCCAAAATGCGAAAGACACATCCCCAAAATCACCATGGTTTCCAATATTTTAAAGGATGAATCAATGAAGATTGAGAGGAGAAAACCTCAGAAGATCTCAGTCACGTCCACAAAGAAATGAAACCACCTCATTCTATCTCTTTCTCCCTAAAACAATGAGGCTAGTGTAAAGGAGGTGGTCTTTGATTCAAAGCTGACGGTTTGAATCCATCAATTCAGTGGGCTCGACACTCACTATGTCTTTCTAGAAAAAGTTCAACCTTCATGTCAAGATGACAAGGGTTGCGGTTGGGGGAGCTGGCATGAAGTTGAGGGTTAAGAGGAATCGAGAAGTAGAGGGGAGACATTGTCAAGCTTTGGGCCTTAATTTTTAATTCAGAGCAGAGAGGAAGATGGTTTGGCTGACTGTTTAAACAAAAGTTTTTTGCCTTTAAGTCTACATCTATTAGGTTTAAATACAAATATAAGATAAAATTCTTACGTTGAAACTTTTACCAGATATATTTGAAGGAAAACAGGCCACAAATATTCATGACCTTGAATGTAGGGATGTATGCAAATGTTGTGTGCAGTAAAATGCTTTCTAACATGAGAATGTTCTAAATAACACCAGCAACTGACTAACAATAGCCCTTTAATATCTTCCAATCCAACTTTCAAAATGAGACAGAACATTATGAAGGTCAAAATTTCGACAATTTTACAAAATTTCACCAAAAAAACATTTGCTACAGTTATATTTACTACGATAAATCTATGGTAATTGGCCACCACTGATATTCTTACACTATTTGAAGGAAATCCCACATTAATTTACAATTTTACAGTAATAACAAGCAAAGTGAATATTGCAAATATAATTAATGGTCATTTTTATATTTCAATAGCAAATGCAACTTTCTGCAGCTTTCTACAGGCACTTCTTTGAAAACTTCTGTTTGTGGGGTCCGAAAATCTGATATCCTTTTTAAAATTTCTATGTTTGACATTTTTTTTATACACATTTTTTTATAAAAAATTACTTATCAGAATAAATAAATGAGGCAAAAAGCTTGTGGGGGGAAAAGCATGAAAAAAAAACATGATTTCCAATGTGGTCTCCGTTTTTTAAACCAACAGTATGACAATCTACAGCATAAAAATAGTGCAGAGAGGTCAAATGTCTTGCGCAGTGGCTTTTGTCCTCGTACAGCAGGTAGAATCATGCGCTGTGGTCTCGGTGCTCAGCAGGGGGTGGCAGCACCTGTCAGATGCATTAGAGGGCAGAAAAGAAGATCAAGATCGATTGACCTGTCCAGTGAGGGGGCCGTTGACATGTTATTAGACAAGCAGCCCACGCTGCACTTGAGCGAACAGCAGGATGACAGTGTCACACTCAAACGGACCCTGACTCTGATGTGACAGCCCAGAGAGATGAGACTGAGATAAAGAGGGGCAGCTAGACTTTTAAAAAAAGACAGCCAACTTTAAATTGACAGTTTAATTTAGAAGCATAAATAATTAAAATAATTAAACAGACAAAAGATAGACAAACGCAGCTGGCTATTTCTTGCACATTTTCTACTGTGTTTTTGTAAATTATACCATGATATTACCATGTTTTTTAGACATGGAACGTAGTAGTACGTTCTTTACATGTAAACACTGATGAGACAAAACATTATGACCACCCGCCTAATATGCTGTTGGTCCTCCTCGTGATGCCAAAACAGTGCCGACCCACCAAGTCATGGACTCTACAAGACCACCGAAGGTGTCCTGTTGTATCTGGCACCAAGATCCCTCAAGTCCTGTAGATTGATCGATCTTGTTGGTCCAGCACATCCCACATATATTCAATTGGATTGAGATCTGGGGAATTTAGAAGACCTTGAACTTTTCATCAAACCATTCCTGAACAATGTGTGCAGTGTGGCGTTATCCTGCTGAAAGAGGCCACTTCTACCAGGGGAACACCATTGGCATGAAGGGCCTGGTCTGCAACAGTGTTTAAGTAGGTGGCATGTGTCAAATTTACGTCCACGTGAATAGCCGGACCCAGTGTTTCCCAGCAGAATATTGCTCAGAGGATCACACTCCCTCCATCAGCTTGTCATTGTCCAACAGTGCTTCCTGGTGCCATCACTTCCCCAGGTAAACGGCGCACACCTACAGGGCCATCCACTTGATGTAAAAGAAAATGGAAAGGTCATCACAGGTCATCACAGGCTCTCTGATTGGTCTGTGGCTAAGCAGCTCAGAAGAGTGCGATGCACTTGTGTGTTGTGACATTCCTCCCATTACCATTATTAAAATTTTATGTGGCTCATGCCACAGTAGACCTTCTGTTGGCTCGTGCATCGATGATCCTTGGGCGCCCAACACCCTATCGCCGGTTTGTGTTTTCCTCGTCCTCAGACCATTGTTGGTAAATTCTCACCCCTACTGAGGGAGACACCCACAAGCCTTGCCGTTTCAGAGATACTCTGACCCAGTCGCCTTGCCATAACAATTTGGCCCTTGACAAAGTCGCTCAGATCTTTATTCATGCCAATTTCTCCTGCATCAAACACGTTAATTACGAGAACTTGATCTACCAGACCTTAATATGTGGCCTTGTTAGGAGATTATCAATGATATTTGCTTCACCTCTGACTGGTCATAATGTTTTGGCTCATCAGTATACACATTTATACATTAAAGTTGAATGGTTGTACAAAGTTCACATGGTCAGTTTCACAGATTTGCTTAATTAGTTATTTTTACATCATAATTTATTTATGTTGTATTTCATAAAAACAAAACAAATATTATGTTCATTAATGTTTTAATGTTATATGTTAACGTATGTGTGTGTGCTAAAATATATATATTTAAAAAAATCAAACAGCAGACACACACACACACACACAAAACATGAATACACACAACAAATAAAAACAGTCCTACCGTCCACACAGGAAGGAGCTGCTCTTGTTGTCCCAGCAACTTGCCCAGGGAAGCAAGAACACTTGACAGTTTGGGAGCGCTCCTCGATTTTGTTCTTGTTACAGCAGCGGTGGGCTGCAATGACCTCACAGGTTCCCGCTTTGACGTGCACTGAGGAAAAACAACAAGGACACAGAGTCTATTAAAATCAACCAGCTGTTTCAAACTCCCCTTGCCGACAAAGGAAACGATGAGGCACTAATGCATATTCTGTTGCTGCCGTTGGCTGCAGTGGAAATGAATTTGACATGGTGGCAGTGTACAATTTAATTAATGCTAATGCAAGCAGTTTTATTTGTCCCAGGTCAGAAATCAGAAGAAAATGGTCTCTGTGATCATCAGGTTGGGTTTTACGATTCACTTTAGTAATTACAAGTAAAACGGTTAATTGACAATCAAAGGCCTTCAAGCATCTAGAAGGGTCTTTTATTTTTTTGTTTTGTTTTGTTTATCTTTCACCTATGACTGAACAACAGCGGGGAGGAACATTACTTAGCATCTGAAAGTGTGTATTCACACATCATTCTGAAGATCTAAATTAAGGAGTTAAAAAAAGAGAATAAAACATTTTGAAAGTTTTAGTGTACCTTTCAAATCAGCCTTAATTGCATTGGTAAAGATTTTCAATTTAAGACTCGAGTTTAAAATTGATTGAAAAACGGGCCTCCATTTTCCCATTAGCTGGCCAATCTCAAAATCTCATCAACAACATTAAAAACATTTTGCCTCCAATCAATAAAGAGCCTTTAACGTGCGCACAAAAGAGTCTGTCGAGCGGCAGGCCGATTGTGGGCTTGGAAAAGAAAAACAGAGATTTACCGATGCAAACGCTGGCGGGTGAAGGGCTGAACCCCCTTTGTGTGATTATCTTTCAGCCTGAACACACTGCAGGGCCAAAGTTAATTTCAAAAAGTTTGAGCGGATGCAAATTGAATATTCAATGGTGGGAGTTTGTTCCTACAGCTTATAGAAAATGATTGCTTTGACTCATTCAATGTGCATTACCACCTTTATTTATTTGTGTACCTTCAACAGTGCTTGAAAAATCTATAAGAAAAACAAACCGGGCTGGGTTACTCCAAGCTGGGGTTTGGGGGAGAATTTTGAGTTACCTTTTGAATTTTTTAAGTTGCTTTCACTTAACTGGTAGCAATGACGTGAAATATGGTTTGAGAGTAAATAGTCAAGTTAAAACATGCTAAATAACATTTATTGGCATGATATATTAAGAATACTCTATTTCAGCTATGTACAAATTAACTGTTAAATGATCATAAGAAAATATACGATTATAATGAAACAGGAAATGTTGAAACAGAGGAAGCTGTTCACTGCTCTTAGCTGGATGACTTTAACTTTAATAAGCCATTTAAAACAGAATATTGACACTAGAGCTGCTGCAATAATAACCGTTAAAAGATCGCAATCTCGATTCAAACACCCACGCAATCTTATTCCTAAATGACAACGTTTCGGCTACAGTATTAAACCTTTGATAAGAACAATCACACCGATTCAAACCTGTGTTTGCGCTGTTGTCATGTAAAGGTTTGAAACAGATTCATAAACAGTCTTTTCAACCACACAGTATCTAAATGTTACAATAACTCAAATTAACACAGAAGTAATGGGATACAAGTTTATAGTTCAAATATAAAATAGAGTAAATCACCTTTAAAAAAGTAATATGACGTATTAAGAAATTTTTAATTCTTTTTAAAAATCTGCTCTTAAAAACTAGGTAAATATTGGGTACAGCAAGTTTAGAAAATAATTAAATTACAAGTTCTCCATCGGCCCTCTTAAAATTAGTTTGACACCCATGTGGAAGAGCATGGCACTAGCAACACCAATGTCATGGGTGCAATCCTTAAGAGCACACATATTTAAATATTTTGAGTGAACCGTAAATTGCCTCAATTAAAAACAATTGTCTGCAAAATGCATAAATGTACTGTAAATGATATTATCTGTGTGCTCATGAGCTTCAGTGAAAACTCAAAAGCTGAAAATTAGCAGTTTCTATGTTTGGCACCGATCAAAATGTGTTCCTTAACTCGAGGTCACACTGAAACTGAATCAAAACAAAGAAAGTGTCGTGTTCCTGGAACAGAATGTTTTTGGCAGCGCCACAGAGATCAGCACTGACACAGGAGCACCTGATCCCGGATCAGCCCTCGACCTGCTGTGGGAACCCTCTCTCAGAATAGCTGCCTTCATTACACTGCAGGAATGGGTTGGCGGGGCCTAGAGAAACAGTGCAAACTACTGATTAAACCATAACCCTTTCACCAAGGTCATAAACAAGCCAACCAAATCTATAGGCAGTATGTGTGTGTACGTGAGCAATCGGCTCCTGTGAAGATTAAGTGACCAGTGTTCAGCAAGGTGCCCGAGGACCAACAAAGAGAATTAAACAGTTACTTCTTGGCTCCGTAAACTCGACTGATGTGAGACCTTTTCTAAGAAGGTGTTGTGTCTTTCTCTGGACATCTGTGCAAAATTTCCATGGACTTGCAATAGCTGCGATCGATATGTTTCACTTAAGGTGTGCAGGCTGGTCGTCTGGCAGAGGCAGGGAACGTCTGCCTCAGCAGCAGGAGGGGGCACGATCGGGGCACTAACAGTAATGGAAGCTGGCATGGCTCTTATAGGCACTGCTTTCAACACCACAATCACATCCATTGATCCCACATTGACAAGCAATGAGGAAGGTGAGGAATGGATAATGGATAGAAACAGTTTATGCTATTTGACAAAAGCCAAAATAAATGAGAAGCTATATTTGATATAAATCGTTATTATTATACATTTGATCACAAATACAGTAAAAAAAAAAAATTTGTGAAATATATTGTGAACATATTGTGAAATATTACAATTTTAAAAGCAGTTTAAAAAAATTTGTATTAGGGCTGTCGATTTAACACATTAATTTAATTAATTAGTTATGGGGGAAAATAACGTGTTGAAATATTTAACTCACCCGGCTCACAGATCGATGTAGTTCATCTTACATTTCATAATGTTGATTGGTGATGAACACGAAGCAGGGCAACAACTTACTGTGTGACGTACAATTCAAGATATCAGGACAAAAATGCACCTGTATGACTCTTACATTTATATCATGATGTAGTTAAGCAATATCACACGAGTAATGAGCGCAATATCACACGAGTGCTGTTATTGTCCCAAATAGCATGAGTGCAAAGAGAGCCGTTTACTTAATTCCTGAATGAATCAGTCGTTTGAACGAAACGAATGAATGAATGACTCAATGACTTAATCATTTAGACATTTACCACCACCTACTGGCAGTTTTAGTTTCTTATTTAGAGTATATTTTAATAAATAAATAAAATCTCCATAAAAAAATCTATGGAAATAATTTCCATAATAATTTTTAAAAAAATGAAAAGGTATTAGTTCACCCAAAAATGCTGTCCTTATTTACTCACCCTCATGGCAGTTGAAGCCTAAAAGCTTTTTCTAATGTCTATTTGACACAAATAATGTAACACAAATGACTTTAAATTATCTTCAAAGGTACACTGTGTAGGAATTTTTCCTATCTAGCGGTGAAATTGTATTTTGCATTCAAACGAAAAGTGCTCTCTAGCGCCTCGCTTTTTCAAATGCGTGTTGCAACTACGGTAGCCGTTCTGTCTTCCAATAGCACTTCGGCGAGTTTTCTTCCGGGTAATGAGGTTCGATATTTCAAACAAACTGCAACTAGTTGACACACAACATTATGAAGTACCGTGCAGTGCAGCCTTTCAAATTTGCCGGGGCAGTGACAAGCGCCTCTCTCCTTGTCCGTGTCAGCTGGTTTCAGTCACGTGACGCTGGCTCTGAACGAAAACGCATTGTGGAAACGCATTGAGGTAGGCTAGTGCTTTTTGTCCCTCTCTGCTATTATAGTTTTTCAAAATGGCGGGATGACATGGAAGCCTCCTTGGACTTACCCGTCCAATGTAAATAAAGATAAGAAATTATTCACATACGTGGATAAGTCAGATCATTGGCAGAGGTAATTTTACACTAATGATGACATATTTATGAACAAAGACATTGATTTTAGCTACTAAAATAATTTTAAAAAACTACAGTGTACTGTACCTTTAAGAGATAATTACTCAGCCAAATTTGATGTGTGCTTAATTTGGGATTAATTTGATTAATTAATAGCCACATTGTGTAATTAATTAGATTTAAAAAAAAGATCACTTATAATATGCCGGCAATATGTTATGCCCTAAATTTTATGATTAACTAACTGTATTTTGTGTGTATATTTTTGAAATGCATTTTCTGTAAAGCTGCTTTGAAACAATATGTATTGTGAAAAGCGCTATACAAATAAACTTGAATTGAATTGAATATAATAAGTCCGTTTTAATATATTTAAAAAGTAAATACTGCAGCCATTCCTCCAATCTTCAGTATCACATGATCCTCCAGAAATCGTTTTTACTGATTTGCACATATTTTTGTGAAAACTGTGATACAATTGTTTTCAGGGTTCTTTGATAACTGTAAAGTTCAAAAGAACAGAATTGATTTGAAATATAAATATTTTGTAATGCATTTACTGTCCCTTTTGATTCATTTAATGATTCCTTGCTTAATAAAAGTTTTTTTTTTTTTAACTGTACTGCCCCAAAACTTTTGAACGGTAGTATAAAAAAAAAATAAAAAAAGACATGGATTTATATTATCTAATGCAATGATACTTTTCATCTGGTTTCACAGACGAGGCTTAAGTCTAGTCCCAGACTAAAATGTATGTTAGAGTTGTTTTAACTGAAAGAAACTTGCACTGACATATCTTAAAATGTCAGTGCCATTGTTTTGTCACAAGATGCACATCAGTAATGTTTTTTTCTAAGGCATGTTTATAAAAGCTACTTCAAAGTTCTAATTGAACAAAGGTCTAATCCTGACTTAATCTAAACCCTGTCTGTGAAACTAGGCCATAATATTTTAAGTGTGGCTAAAGTGTCCGGATACTATTATTTACAAATACCAAGTACCTTTCCAAAAACAATAGAATATATATATATATATATATATATATATATATATATATATATATATATATATATATACACACACACACACACACACACACACACACACACACACACACACACACACACACACACACACACACACACACACACACACACACTATAAAAAAAGGTTTTTCCAATTGCCCAAAAAGTTTTTCGAGCAATGACAAACATATGGTTATTTTACAGGATTTGCAAATGTTGCTAGCACTTGTCAGATGTGGTTAGGATCTAAGAGTCTCCATGCAGTTTCTCATTAATGTGAGTTGAAGGGTAAAATCATCTAACATTGGGATGTGTGACATTCTCCACAAGGGTAAAGGCCATTTTAAAAATAAAACAGAACAGATTGCTGCCTCAGATGCAAGTATGAGCATTAAGCAGGCATTTTTTCCCCTTATGCCTTACTTTTGTGCTTTTCCAGTCTGTCATTGATGAGCTTTTTTGGAGCAGAGCGGCTCTTTTACCACAAATAGTCAGCGAACATATTGACAAATAACAAAAAAGGGGAGAAAATACATAAAATGTTCCTGCTAAGCTCCTATTGAATTAGCATAACACAGCCACCCTCTGCTTTGGTGCAAGAGAGAGAGATGACAGACTTTGTGTTTGCAAAATTGCTATTCAAAGGTTGTTTTTCCACCTAGAAACACTGTGACGGAGACTCTGGACGAAAATATGAGTGCAAGCTGCTTAACCGTTAAAGCAAAGGCTGACAAAATATAACCATATACCTCAGATGAATGTAGTAAACAAATGATTAAACCATCATTAGCCGAGGACACATCAAAACAGCTATTATGTTGCCATGCTGAACAAAAGCATAAAGGGATGTCCTTAAAGGTACAATCTGCTTTCGTTTCATGTGACAGGCAACAATTACCCATGAGCAATAACAAAGCCTCTTCATATCTGTTAACTCCTCTTATACGATTCAAACGCAAAGCTCTGTTTGCAGCCTCAAAGCTAATAACTACAGGGACAGTTTGCTTAACCAAGAGCAAAAATAAACCATTGCAGACCAGATTGGATTCTGTATCACACAAAACAGTCTGACACTTAAATCTCACGTAAAGAATGTATATTTGTGTACCAAAACATTATCAACCCATTTTAGACACCGTGAGAAAAGGGTTAAAGGAATCCGTCTCTCTAAACCCCTCTTTTCCGAGAGACAACTCTGCTCTGATTGGTCAGTTGGCGCAGTCGGTTGTCTACTGCTTACAGTGCTTGTCAGAAACGAAAAACCCATCAGCAAATCTGAATTTCAGCTCTGGATCTTCATCGGCACTTAATACACAGTGATACGAACATCAACAATGCCGTCGGTTTTTCCATTTCAATTGTAGCCCGAGTCCTCAATCTTTGGAAGTGCATGCAAAGTTGATTTGCTTTCGCAGCGCAGAAAACAGCATCTTCTCTACATGTCGTCGACAACTCTTCCAGGCCTCAGATACAACTAAGTTGGGTTGAGACATTGTTCGCCGACAGCCAATGAAGACCATACTGGAATTATGCAAATGTGCTACAAACCTAAATAGGTTTGTGCAGGAAGAAGTACTGACAACTCGTTTCAGGAAGAATGTTTTTTTTCTTTTGGGAGACACTAACAAGCTTTTATGTTCACACACAGCTACACATATATTACACACTACACAACTGGCCTGACACATGCCTAATGCAATATGCTTAAAAACATTCATTAAGAAATTCACAAAGTCGGCAGGTTCATCCTGGAACCAAACACACATTCATCGCAAGAGTCTTGGTAGTCTCTCCATCCCAAGGCGCTTGACAGACAATATCAGCCTCACCGGTTCAATGGAGCAGAGATGGTGTGTGTGTGTGTTGTACGATGGAAGGAGTCTGATACGTCCAAGATGGACTGACTCTTCATGGCAGTAAAGAACCATCTGTTCCTTCATCAATGTTCTATGCTCAATGAAGAAGGAAGGGTAATATTGATTTAGTCATCCGAGAGTTAAATAACATCATGAAGTATTCATTAATGGTGCACTGACCAGAGCACACTGGCACATGCACAGCACACCTTTCTTAAAAAAGAGAAAACAGAAGTCTCACGTTTCGCACATACACTGTGCTTAGTAGTAAATAAAACAGCAATGCACGCGACCATGTTTAAAAAAAATCAAAAGTTTTGGTATACAAATGACTGTACAATTGATACAATTATATATATATATACTGTTCTTAAGTTTGGGGTACAATTTTTACAATTTTACAATTGTTACAAAAAATCTATTTCAAATAAATACCGTTCTTTTAAACCTTGTAGTTCCTGAAAAAATTGCATCAGTTTCCTCAAAAATATTAAGCAGCACAACTGATTTCAACATTGATAATAAGAAATCTTTCTTAAACAGCAAATCAGCATATTAGAATGATTTCTGAAGGAATGATTTCGCTCCACTCGCTTATTCCGCTCAGGGCCGTCCACTCAACCCAGAATACCCTTTAATGCTGGTTCGAGAATACGTGAAATAAGCAATATGTCTAAGGTTACGGAATTCAAATTGTTTTATTGTAGTTGCACACCTTATAGGCCTATAAATTCACAGCAAACACAAGTTAAGAACAAAGGAGGAGTAGAAATGAAAGGGAGTGTGGAGAAACTGCGTTGGCAAAGATTCATTTTGTGATATACTCAGCGAAGTTCTTTGTCGTTCTTCGCTTAGAGGTAAAAAGACGTGTGAAACACCTTCGCAGTGGTACAGTATATCGTTAACGAACATCCCGATGTCGTCCACGCGCCGTTTAGATGAATATGTAAATTAGTGCTTTGTGGTTTTCTCTCAATATCAAAATAAACATACAACAACAACAACAACTGCGGTGAGAAAACAGCAGAAAAAGAAAGCATCTGATCATAGAATTGTGGATATGTTTGCACAAGCTCTGCAATTTGCCATTATCCAGTCAAATCACGTCACTTAGCCTATACCACTTTCCAATAATGCTTTAAAGCCACACATATCATTACTGTTATCTATAGGCCTACTGTAATTGAGACATTTATTCAAGAAATTCATTACAATCATATACTGCAGTACAGAGAAATGTCATGTCGGAGCAGGATTTGAGCGAACGATCTTTTACCGGCGAGTGTGAGTGGTACATGAGTGGAGCAGAGCTCACTGGCATAGAGAGCTTCACTCACATGCTCCGTTTCAAAAACATTTAAATAATCTTACTGGCATTTTACCGACACACATTTTTCTGCCCAATGAAATTTCCTTACTAATCTATGTCTGTAGACCAAATTTTTATGCCAAGAAACAAAGCTAAAAACTTCAACAACCAAAAGTAAATGACAAAAACATTGTGCAGCTACATTTATAGACAACATGGGTGGTCAGTAGAGGCAGTAAAGCAAATGTTCTTCAACTCCATTGAGTTGCACATTATTAGCACATTCCAAGTTGCGCTGCAGGAAATAAGTGCACTCTTTTTCCTCGACTTCATGATCAAGCTCACTTTCACTCCGTCTGTCCTAACACTTATTACTCAGTGTGACTGCAGCGAAAAGAAAGAGAAATGATTCTCTCTTTTTTTTCTTTGACCAGAGAGAGCAAGTGAAGCAGAGTGGCAACCCAATTACCATACCATCACCATGGCAATTTACAGCAAGTCACTTATGAAATTGTTATGAGGCGATAGGAGAGCTAGCCATCTGCGTTCTGCAGAAATGGAAGATCAAACGTTCCGTCTCGACGCCGCACTGGTTACCTGATCAGAGGTGTTTGGGTGTGAGGAGGGGTGAGACGGTCTCTAAAAAGTCTAAATGAATAGATGTCACATCAAATGTTCTTTACCGGGTCAGAGCTTTGACACAAATACGCTGTGTTTTTCCCTGACACAAGACGCACTCTGATAACCAACGAGCCGTGGAAAGCCCGGGCTGGGGCACTGACAGCAAATTTTCGCCTGCAAGATATGGCCGTTCAGGTTCTGCTGAGGAACAACACACATACACGGCTAGAGTACCTCTGTGGTTGGCAAAGGCTAATATGAAGTCAACACTCCCAAAACAGGAGTGAGTCTGGGCAGAGGTCCAAAACCTCACGCTGGTGTAAACAAAAACTGAAAAGCACACAGTAGCATCACACATGAATACCTGTAAATGAAAAAGGCTTGATTTTTATGGTAGGAAATGTACAGTAAGGTAGCTGTCTAGTCTGGGAGTTGTTGGCCCAAATTTAAATATATTTTTCCCACTGACATGGATTTAATTATTTATCTATATATATTTAAATGTATTATTTCAGATTATATATATATAGTTTAAATATATGAATTTCACTACATTAACAATCAAGTAGAAAAGTAAAAAAAAAAAATACAGTAGGGTCAAAATATCCATTTGTGCCTAGTTATAGAAAGTGCTTCTATTATGCTTTTTTTTTTTTTTTTTTTTACAATATAAAATATTCACCATAATTGTATAATTGCTCTGAGCTCATTTCTTGAGTTATACAATACAAAATGTAAAGAAACACTATTTGAAAACAAACAATTTGAAAACAGACTCAAATCTCCCATACAAATATTTTTCCATTTCCTTCATCTAAATAAATGTCCTTAACATGCCAACTTTATTCTTCAGAAAGACTATGGTTTTCGATTGACCCTCTATTGTGCAAACACAAAATCTAATAACAAATTCAAGGTACATTCATTTTATTTCCCAGGCAGCTTTCTGCAAATAAACATTACAACCCTTTAAGCACAAGTCAACATTATTAATAATTCCATTTTGCTGATGATGCCTTGAGACATCACCAGCGGCATCATTATCATTTAACACAACCCGAGTTTTCCGTTGGCATTATTTCTTTTTAAAAACGAATGAGTGATTTTTTCCTAATTATCGCATTAACCATAATGCGATTACCAACAAATCTGCATTTACATGAATGCTTAAACAGTTTGAGAAATATTATTTTCGCATTCTGGGTCAACACATAAGCACACAGCTTAATGAGGCAGGGATAGTGATTCCAAAATACTCTACAGATCATTGCTTACCATTCTCCCTCTGTAAATATCATTCATCATAGCGGTATCCGTTTGAAAGATCTCTCTGGCTCTCTTTCCTTCCGCTGCTGTATCCTTTCCCAGACACCAGAGTGCACATAGTGGTCAAGCCAAAGGTTTGGTGACAGATTGCAGTAGCTGACAGATTCAGAACACATCGGCCAAGGGCTCAAATGAACCTCTGTCCAACACCATCCATCTCTACATTGCACCATTAATGGCTGCCCCTGATCAATGGTCCTCCCTTGAGGAATCACGGACCTATCTCAGTCAATGGTCTCTGAATGTTATTACATTTCAGTTGTTGTGGAAAAAGAGCAACACCCTGAAACTAATAGAGTCGCTGTCACTGTTTGACACGCACTTGGCAAATGGTGGATGAAAGTAAAGGTGAAGAATACTGTTATTCCAGCATTTCAGAAATGGCATCGAGTCTAGAGAAAGGCAAAAAGAGCTTCGATTTTAAATCCAGGATTTTGTTTTGTGCAGATACATACAGTTCTCAATACAGATACATACAGTACAGATGCATACCCATGTGAAAATGTTAATAAATCATAAAAATTGCATGTTATTTTGTTTAATACTGTCCTGAATACACTGTTTCACACAACAGATGTTTACATATTGTCCACAAGACAAATAATTGAATTTATAAAAATGACCTTCAAAAGTTTATACCCTTGATTCTTAATACTGTCGTTACCTGGATGATCCACGACCGTTTCTTTATACTTTTTTTGGTTCTTCACAAGTCCAAAAAATACTCCAAGACCTGCACAATCTTTGGTTTCCCAGCATCTTTTGCATATTTGAACCCTTTCTGACTGTATGATTTTGAGATCAATCTTAGGGACAACTTAGGGACTCACAAACAACTACTACAAAAGCTGAAAGCATTCACTGATGCTCAAGAAGGAAACCAGATGCATTCAGAATTAACCCTTTGAATTGAATGATCAGTGTACTTAAAGAAACATAATGTTATAAATAAATAAATAAATACGTAAATAAGCAATTAAATAAATAAGCAGATAAAAAAAATATCTGAAAACAGAAAAGGCTGTTGGTAGATTCTGAAACAAACACAAGGAAGTTGTAATGCTTCTGTTAATCAGCCAAGTGGGCATAGTTAGTTATTGATCAATATTCTCAAGATGGCCAAATATTGGCTGATACATTAGGCAAAATTTACATTTATTCATTTAGCAGCCGCATTTATTCAGACTGATTCGCAAATAAGGAATATACAACAAAGTAGTTACATAAGGAGGCAGTAAGTTAGTAAGTTGTGCTGTAATACAAAGTGCCATAGGTTCCATTATGTTTATATAAATAACGTTCTTCGGATGAGACGTTAAACCGAGGTCCCGAAATCCCAAAATGGCTAAATTGGTCCAGTGGCCTCGGTCCATCATGGCCTCCTAATCATCCCCATATATATATATATACTATATATATATGGGGATGATTAGGGAGCCATGATGGACCGAGGCCATATATATACTTATTGGCTTCATCACTCTTGTCTCCTCTCCACCAGTAAGCTGGTGTGTGGTGGGCGTTCTGGCGCAATATGGCTGCCGTCGCATCATCCAGGTGAAGCTGCACATTGGTGGTGGTTGAGGTGATTCCCCCCTTCTATGCAAAGCGCTTTGAGTGCCGAGAAAAGCGCTATATAAATGTAATTAATTATTATTATTATTATTTATATATATATAAAAAAATATATATATCCCTCCATAGTTAAATTGTGCCCTGGCTGCTCTGTAGATAAATTTGGGAACTGAGAGATGATATCTACTTTTCTCACTTCTGAGACTTTTATTACACCTGCCTGTCTGCGTGTTCTTGTCTTGTCTAGCTTTCAAGACGATAGCTTCAGTATTTAGTTACTTTCCTCATCCATTAGAGGAGCATCCGAGGTCAAAAGCTTGCATACAGTACCATTCACATCAAAGCACCTGACTATATTGGATAATAAATGGAGGGAAAAAAATGACAAAATGACAGAAATATGTGTGCAACACAACAAAGTTATTTTTAAAGGCTCAGGTTTGATATTACTTTATGGCTTTAACAGCACATTCTAGCTAGTCCACAATTCCCAAAGCTGATAAAATATATGAAATCATGATGTAATATCATACGAAACATACTGATATATCAAAATATGCTCAAAGGCTACTTATATGGACTACTATAATGGTGCATTTTCATTTTGGAGCCACATTCAGCCTAATACCTCCATTAGCAGGGATTTCGGTGTTCGTTTTCCCGTGTGTTTGTTCATTCCGAATGCATCCTGTCTCTCACTACAGTCATGTTTGCTCTAAATAGCATGCTGTCCCCACCCTCAAAGTGTCAGTAGTGTTTTATATCTCACATATGCACACATACGCACACATACACTCTCCTCTGAGCCTGCAAAACATGACTGACAGGAGAGATGTCATCACACATGCTGCCGTGGTAACAAACAACACCAATCAGCTTCCTGTGCTGTCGTCTACAGTCTGAGGTGGAAAGGAAACAAACACAACCCTCTCGGATTCAGAATCGTATAAAATATAGTGCATGCTCCAAATAAAACAAATGCTATATTAACAGGACTGTATTAAAAAATCATTTTAGTTCAATTACGGTGAAATTTTTCAAATGTAACTTTGAGATATGAAGGTTGTACATCTCGGAGGGCAATACAGTATTTTAGGATAGTTCACCAAAAAAAATCATGGTGTTATTTTCCAAGGTCCAGAATAGATTTCCAACCAAAACCACCAAGGCAAAAGGCATAAAAAAAAACTCCATTACTAGCTCTGACTCATTCAAGTACACCATTTCGGGTCAAGGTGAAATATTGCTAGCATTAATTGTTAATCGGCCAAATTACAATGAGTGTTAAGCAAAGCTGCTGCTAGCCAGAGGTGAAATATTACAATTATGAATTCTTAATAGTCTAAATTACTTTAACTGAGGTCTGTTCAAGAGTCATTAACTTACTGAATGGTAGCTGCTGGTCATAATTAATTCACATTTGAAAACACCACATCGCTCCCTGACACTGAACATTTAGTTTTGCATAATTTAACCAGCATCACTTTTCTAGTAGTATCACTGGTCACTGTGGGTCACCAGACAGGGATTAGACTGCATGTACAATATGAATGCTAAGTTAAATCACAGCAAAACAGATATGCGCAGGTAAAAAAAAAAAAAAAAAAGCATTTATAATATAAATTACCATCCACTTTTGAGAGCAAATGATGGGGTTGTCAATTTCTTTCTTATATTTAGTTTTTTAGGACTTCAAAAAATATCACACAACAAATACCTAATAGTGGCTAATTAATAGTAATTCAGCAAACAGCTCAATAATCCAACAACTCTAACCACATGCAATAATGCATGCTGGGAGCTTGCAGACCCTTAACCAATCAGTAGAATTGTTCAATATTCTATCTTTTTTTTACACTCTTTTTGGTTTGTTGGTACAAATTTCAAGGGAATACTGTCAGTCCAACATGTGCTATTATGTAGATTTATGGTAATTCACATTTCTAAGTATATCTGACTCAAAAGGCCCCTGTATGCTGGATAAAATGTAATTGCAGTGTACAAGATGAGTCATCAATATTTTTGGTCCATTTTCCGAGAAGAGAGAGTCATTTAAATGTAAAATGCGTACTGTATATCTGCTTTATTTTAGGAGTACACTAGCATGCAGATGGTTTCCGAGTAAACGAATAGGCCTATGGAGGAGAATTCTGCATCCATGGGTTACAAACCTTTGGGCAGATATTTAGACATTTGACTTCACAAACACAGGAATCTATGTTGATGCATTATGTAAAATCAGCACTGGAAATAGGACGAACATAATTATTTTTTTATGTGGTAACATACTGGTGCCCTTATTACTGTTGAAGTAAAACAGATATCTGAATTCAGTTTCATCATTTATCACTATTATTATTTATTACACAATTTCACTCTGCAACGGTTTAGGTTAGGTAGTGGAAACCAATGAAGGGAGAGGGAACCAACAACCCAAGAAATCCACAAAACCTGTGGAGCATCTCTCACAATACTTCTCTCGCCTCCTCTTGTTTTGCTAAGGATGTCTGCTCGTAAATGTCTTCCAGGATTGATATCGTATTATTACTTGCACTTATTGAGTGGGTAGTTTCAAAGGGACAGTTATTAAAGCAAATATCTTTAATTTACGATCTGGGGCCATCAATCTGTTCTAGTAATAACAGCAAGGAATTCCTTATTAGAGCTGAGAGAGAAATATTGAGTTTCCTGACATATCCTCAGCTGGGTAAAAATATAACCGTGCTCAAATCATGAAATGCGACTCTACTGGAGGTGTGCAAACAAACCGTGAGAAAAAAAATACCTTGCGTTATCATAGAACTGCAGTTAACACAGTGAAATCTAAAAAGCAATGTGCGCATTCAAAATCAATTGATAATTTTTTTTTGTTTAGCCTTACTATGCAATATTACTTTCAATATAGTAATAATAATTGACAGGCTACATAGTGGATGATAAATTAAAATGAAAGGTATCTTACATGCACTCTTCAATAAAGCAGGGAAAGGTTACACCCAATGAAAAAGTTCAAATGCATCTAAAAAATCCAAAGATAAGGTATTTAATTCTGTCCTTTAATGGCAAAAAAAAAAAAAAACTGTCACACTTATCTCAACAATTGATGGCTACAATTGTAGGATCCTAGAACACATAAATGTGAGGTTTAGATGTGAGGTAATTTTAAAGCCTTTAAGGCGATGTTAAAACTGTTCTCAGCGAGGCCCGCTAGACCGCTGTCAGCACTTCTCTGCTAATTGCCGCCCTCAGTTAAAACCATTATGATCCCCTTTTATTCTGCCCAAAATAGAAAAAAATCATGTTGCTCAGTCAAAGACTGACCGCCAGGAAGTCTCAATGGCTACTAATGATATGCTAGTCATGGGTAAAGGCTTGTCGCATGAGCTCTGGGGCCGTTGCATAAACAAAGCCATTATGTTAAGACAGTGTCTAAAGTTCTAGTAGTCAGTCAGGGACAATCAGTCTAACTTTTCGGTATCAAATTAGGCTAATCTACGTTTTTATGTAATTGATTTTAAAAAGCTATGAACAGTCTTAAAGAAAAAAAAAAGTTGTCTAACTTCTAAGACTCATCATTATGAGTTATAATGATGGCGATAATGACAACTTGTTTAAACAGTGAAAATGTGAACAGTGAAATATGTTGAATGTAAACTGATTACTACTGTTGCTATATGTTTGCTCAAAATTATATAGTTACAGTTCCAGTGTAGTTTGGGCACACCAAGCTTACCATCGTCCACTCAACACTTAAAGGGATAGTTCACCAAAAAATTCTGTCATTATTTACTCACCCTCATGTTGTTCCAAACCTGTAAGACTTCCGTTCATCTTCGGAACACAAACGAAGATCTTTTATTCACATTTAAACATTGATCAGCGAACATAAAACAGAAGCTCAATCGTACTACGTCACACATACGTCAAGCGAACATGCTTGAGCTTCCGTTTACAACAACTAATGTGTGAGTTGATGAATGTTTATATGTGAATAAATTCAACCCGTTCATCATATAAAAGTTATCAAGTCTCTAGAGAAAATTTGGTCTAAATCGCTTAATTCATATGAATTAGTTTTAAGATCTCTTTATGAACTTTTTGAAGCGTCAAAATGTGTAGTTACGTTGCTGTCAAAGGAGTGACAGAAAGCTCTCAGATTTAAACAAAAAGATCTTCATTTGTGTTCCAAAGATGAACGAAAGTCTTACTGGTTTGGAACGACATGAGGGTGAGGAATTTAATGACAGCATTTAAATTTTGTGGGGTTAACTATCCCTTTAAGAAACGTCAATTAAATTATATTTACATACCACTTTTTACAATGGACAGTGTTTCAAAAGCAGCTTTACAGAAAGATATTGCGGTAATAAATAACAATATGGAAGTTAGTTATGTAGATGCCAAAAAATATCTATTTATCAGCTTCTTAAATAGTATCTACAGAAGATGAGCCCTGCACACTCCTGGGATGCTTTTTAAACGGTATTAAAGGACTTCACATATATGCCAGACTCTTGGTGGCTGGTTTCCCTTCAGTGATGCGCGGGTTGATCCAAAATGAGCGGGTGCCTGCGGTCACCCGCGGTTACGAGTCATCCAAAAATATTTTTAATGATATTCGGGTCACAGTCTTTCGGGTCGTTTGAAATAAAGATGCCAATTAAACCTTTGTAATTGATATAGTACTAGACACAATTTTCTATGGAATACATAGGTCTACACTTTATTGGCTGAATAACTGGCGCGAAGATGGCGCACAAGCTCGTAGAGATGCAAGTGGGAAATCCTTATTTACCTTTTGAATGTTGACCGCGTTATTAACTTTTGAATAAATGCTGACGCGGGACAAAATGCCCGATTTCTCAACACGTTGAACTGAGCAATGTCATTGTACCATTTTAATTGGCTACTTTTAAACGCATATAGCTCAGTAATGTCCGTTTTATGTATTTTCTGAGAGGGGGCGGGATTTTCATTGGGAAAGTCGGGGGAGAGACGCACACTTCGATTAGACTGGATAAATACATGCAGCATCTTAATTGTTAAGAAAATGAAACGAAATAAATGAATAAATCAAGCCTTTATTACCCCTAGTTCCAAAGTCTATGGCCCAATGACGCTACGATGATGCGGGTCAGGAAGCGGGTCGGGTACAATATTTTCTTCTTCTTTTTTTGCGGTCCGAGTTGCGGGCGGGTTAGTTGAAAACGTCGGTGCGGGTTGCTTAAACATTGACCCACGCATCACTGTGTTTCCCTTCACTTCTTTCACATTTTCAGTGTAGTGTCAAACAAATGGTCAAACTTCGACCCAAAGGAAATGCCATCTATGACAACTGAAACAATCACTACCTGCATTAAATGTCACATGCAGTACTTTAAGTCAAACTATATAAAAATGTTAGGACATGTATGCCATGTCTACTCTATCTATCTAATCAATTGCATTCGTCTATTTGTCTATCTGTCTGTCTATCGTTCCATCCACCATGTGTTTACTCCAGTATACGGTGAGATGTGTTCCAGTGTCCCGGAGGAAACACTGACCTGCCCTGCAGACACCAAAATGTCACAGTCCAAAAAACAGATGTCTTCCTCCTGTCTTTCCCTGGTAAAAGCTATAGCTACACTATTCTACACAAAGTGCACTGAGGCATGCACAATTTCCCTTGTAGACATGCAAGCCCTCTCTAAATTCTGCAGTCTGTGACAAGCCAGCCAACATGTAAACGAATATGGAAATTACTTTAAAGATTTTAAAAAAAAAGTGTTTAAAAATTAAATGTACCTGCAATAACGGCAAGGAACCCTCATGAAACATATTATAACAACCACCAAGATAATAATACCTGGAGTGAGATATGAATGGTGTAATTATGAAAGCAGGGGCTAAGACTATGCTAATGAATAATGTCAACCATTATTTTTCTGGACAAAGAAGATATTATTCAAAAGTGCAAGTGTTAAAGTGTTGTAAGTGTGTATGTGCAAGTTAACCTTTTTGTTTTGGTGATCTCATTGACTTAAAAATTCAGTTTGGGGCCATATTTCATCTCAACATCAACAGACCATTATTCCAGAAACCAGTAACATCTATAACTTTATGACCTGCATGGTGTATCACTTCAAGCACCATATCTGAGGAAAAGAAACCAGCTGTCAGATTAAATCTGATAATCAGTTCTTGCAATGTGGTTTTCACGCCTCCATTATTCCAGCGTGCGTTGCAGAATCTCCCCCTGCAGCTACTGACTAACAAATCAGAAAATGCTTGATTGCTGCGTATTAATATGGAGACGCATCTATTTAAGGAGAAGAGGAGGGAAACATTCCATCTAATCAACAGCAAGAGATGATCTTATTGCTTTATGAATTTCTATGGAGAGATTTTACATTGATGCATCAGCGTCTTCAAAATCAACACAGGAAATGCAGGACATAAATAAAATCTCAATTGTTTCTCCTAGAGAGCAATAAGATTAAGAGGTGAGCAAATGGGAAATTTCTCAAATATCCCTTTGAGTTTCACAAACTGTGTTCAGATATGCCCACTTGCCAAGACACCAACGTCTCTAATAAAAAGTCAGAAATTTCAATATAAACTATTTCCCAACAAATTCTTCCAAGACCAAATGATAAAAGCTATAAATATCAATGCCAATTTGTATAGCTCTTACTGTAGTAGAAGTATAGCTTTTTAATGCCAGGTCTTATCAGCATCTGATGCTATCTTCACGGCAAAAACGGAGTTCCAAAAAAATACACGAGTTTAATAAATACAATAAAAATAAAAACCAAACCAAACAAACAATACAGCAGTTAATATTATACAAGATGTTTAACATTTACACATGATAAAAAATTCTAAAACATTTTTTGGTAAAGTCCTTAAAAGAAGCTTACTACATAAAAATGTTGTCTACTTGCATGAAACATGGGACATTCCAATAAAATAAGGTTTAAAGTCTATGCAGAACATACATTTGCAGCCTTTAATCAATCTAGTATGACCAATGCAACATCTGGTGAATACCACTTGATCAAATCTTGTTGTCAACAGTTGTCTCATTAATGAAAAGCAAATACGGTTGACAAGGAGCACAATAAGCAAATGTTTTAATAGTATTGACAGTAGCTCAATGTTTTTTCAAAATAGCTTTTCCAGTATCAAGTTACTTTTTACAATAACTAGCATTTTTTCTAACAAATTTTCAGTCAAGTCTATTGAACATTGTCTAGGCATTAAAAACAAAATGGGTTGCCAATGGGTTAAGAAAAGTGTAATCCAAGTCATATTGCCTGAAAAATATTCTTTATTTAATTATTTGTTTATTTTTGCTTCTCAATGGATTTTATTTTAATTGAATGATGTTAAGATAGTTTTACTGGGGACAAAAGCAAACAAAAAGGAAAAGGATTGTGCAGTACATTTTCAAAGTAGCCTTCTCAAAATATATTTGAGACAAAGATGAGTCTCAAATATTTCCTAAAATATAAAAGACCTACCTTTGAGCAGCATTTTCTCTAGATATGCACACATTTAAATTGTGCATGCTTATTGTGGAGACCCCAAAAACAACTACTTAACAACTACCAAAAACAACTACTTTATTGCATTTCTGCGAGTTTTTAATGTTTTTATTTATTTATTTATTAAGTTACCAGATTTTCCCTCATTTCCCCTGCCTCTGTTTTTTCATCTCATGCCATATCTTCCTCCCAATGTTACCCCGTCTCTCTCTCTCTCTCTCTCTCATGACTAACTAATGAGTCCTGGCATTGCTGTTGTCCCTGAGGTGTTATTGGGCTGATCTGTGCTCTCTTAAGGGTGTTCTGAGAGGTTGACTCTAAAAAGCAGCATGAGGCCCGCACTTCTCTTAAATAGCGGGGCTAAAGAGGTTTGTTTACTGGGTAACACCTTGGCCTGACCTCCCCGAGCCACTGGGAGTTACTCTGTGATTAGTTCTGTGCTAGCCTGGAGCTGAGGAGCCGGCACCGGGTGGAAAGCCACTCTCTTCCCACCACAGGGTGAATGATTGGGCAACTTGCTCTGTAATCAATCATCCTTTCTACCTCCGACATACCGCACGTACATATCCGACGGGAAAAAGATGGGGCCTCCTAAACTTGTTGCTATCTTTGTCGCTGTGCCTGAAAAGCAGCATGATTTTATTTAGAGTCGGCCTTTGACTTGATAACAGGAGATTAATTGTCGCTGTTGCTTGGCTTTTCCCCAATGGGTCTTTGTGGCTTTCGGCAAACACAGAGAAAGGAAGACACAGCCTCACCAGGATATACACAGCTTATGTCTGTGTGTGTATGTACTCAAACATGACTTTCTCTTTTCGCTCCTGGTCCACTCCGGTTTGCCACTCGGCCCCTGTGGACGGGGTCTCATTATTGCGATGTGTATTCACATCTTCCACCTTTTGCCCAGGGTTCTCCTTCACGTTGTCGCTTTCTCCTTACAATGACATTTCAGTGACAAGCTGTTGGCCTGCAACTGGGCTCCAGTGACCTAACGCTGCACTCCCATCAAGAGACTTCAGAAAGAGGAATCACAAAAGTTATCACTTTTACATCTAAATGGTTTCTCCAAGAAAGGAGCAATGAGAGTAAATGGAGATCTAGGGTTTCACAATTGGAATAAAACGGTAATGCTTAGAGGCTTATTTCGTAGTTGTAAATAAAAAATTATTGGAGTGCATTTGACAAGAAACTACTATTTCAGAATTTCATAAATTGACATTTCTTTCATATTATTTGTGAAATTAACTAGCAATTTCTGAGTGAAAATTGCTTCAAAGTAGAACCAACACCTATTTTTTCTTAATCAAAATTAACTTTAAAATTGCAACTTAATTACATGAATATATGCGCTGCATGTTTCAGAGTTAAGAGCCACACTGTGTTCTTTTACACACAAGCATTTGGGTCACTTATAACTTGTATTTGTAATGAGAGCTTCTTATAAATCAGCTGCTGTCAACAAAAGAGAAGCTTTAACAACAGTAATAACTGTCCTCATATTTCTCCTATAGCAAACTGAGACAAAGTTGATACTGTAATGAACCATAATCACGAACTCAGGTCCATCTCAGAAGCTTAGAAAAACCAACTAAGCTAATGCCAAAAGAAAATTCTCATTCAAGCTAATGCCATATTATTTCTGAACAAGGTCAAGCAGATGGTTTCGAAAACAAGTGGCGCAAGGCTGTTCAACCCCAAGTACAACAAGGCAACAGTTATCTATGAGTTTCCAGGAAAAATGGACTTCAGATCCTTGGGATCAAGCTCATTCTACGCTAAATGCAGCAGTTGAGTGGGCAACATCTGAGTTGATAGTCTGTTTTCTCTAATGCTTCCCAATAAAGTTAATGTGTATGTTTAGATGTTTGCATGCAACTCACCAATATGGCTGCGATGTGTTGAGGCCAGGCTCAGCTGACCCCAAAGAGACAGCAGACAGATGCCCAACAGCAGCAATCTCCTGCCCACACGCTGCAGTTCCCTCTCCCGCATCCTACAAACACACACACAATACATCGAGGCAATTATTAACATATGATTCAATGACATATGGGAAATAACAGTCAGTAAACAGCTAATTTATCTTAAACACATGGAAATAAAAGTACTATGGTTTAGTAATGCTATCAAATTGTAATACTACCGCACTTTTATTTTAGAAAAAGAGGCTAGTTGTCACATAGGCAATATATCATTAACCACACTAGCATAATATATTAAAAGTTTTGTTGTATTATCAATCATTGTTTATCAATTTTAAATTTAACTGAAAAACCTGCTAACCTGTTGTTGTCGTTTTGACAACACAATATTGTTTGAACTATTGGGGCATGTTGTCACAAAAGGTCAAGATGCGTTCGGTAATAATGGTGGAAATGTTCAACAGCTTTTTCTAGCCTAAAATCAGGTATGTGCAAGCACTGCAAGGTACTTCAATCATGGTATTTTCTACAAGCGATGAATGTTTACATGAAACGGCAATTTTGATTTCTTGTTCATTATAATGTAATAACATGCTACTTTTCTGTAGGGAAACATTCTCATTTTACCCCATTTGGCAAACAAACAATTGTACAATTCCCTGTAATTGCCTCAAACACCCTGAAAATAGCCCATTTACCATTTAAATGTCAGATCAAATATCATATTTTACTCTGAAATACAGTCAGTCAAACTACAAACAACATGACCAATAAATCCTCAAAACGCGAAATCGTTTAGAACGCAGCAGACACGAATCCAAACAGCCATTAATTTCCTCAAATATCAGCCATCCTTCAAATGTGTTAGCGAGTGACACAATCTAGCTTTTTGGTGGTGGTCCGCTCTTGTCTGGAAAGCACCGTAATCTTGATATACTATCAGAGGCTGCAGGCCAGTAATTCCCTCTCTGTCTTTGAGGGGTCCGGAGAGACCAGAACACACAAAAGCAATCATCGTGCCGACATGCCAAGCTTGTCTTATACTTGTGGAGCGGGGACAACAGCAGTATCACAGGCATCTTTTCATGTCTTTTGCCAGCATCTCTCCTCAAATTACAGCAAAGGCGGGCACCATGTGAGGAGCTGCGAGCCTGCATGTTTGGCAGAGGCTGTGAGGCTTTTCTGCATATGTTCAGCAGTAAGTCAGACTCTGGAGGTTTCCCTGTCCCTCATTACACTACACTAAAAGAACATTGCTTTGGCTTTTATGGCCGCAGCAGAAGCATGCGAATAACCCAATTTGAGGTTTTGATTAAGGCAGACGTTTTCTGAATCAGTACTATTTGATTAGAGAAAAAGCCTTCAGTAGCATTTTGCAAGCCAAAAAAAGTCTTAAACATGTTAATGAACACTACATCGATATATATATAGGCCTATAGAAAGAACTAGATTTCTACAGTAGTGCTTACCCATGTAAAACTGACTGACACAATGTAGGGTGTTCTGGGTGGTTGCCAGGGCATTCCTATGCAGCTATAGCTAGACTTCTGATTGGATGCCAGGGTGTGGCTATGCAGTTGCTGGAGATTTCTAGACGATTGCCGGGGCTTTGCTATGCAGCTAGTGCAATAGAGTGTTTTCACCATGTTACTATGAAGTTGCTACCAAGCTAACAGGGAACGTTCTCAGAACTCTGGCAAACGTTGTGGCAAAAACAACATTGAGCAAAAAGCTGAGAAAATCACATTTTGGTCAAAGACTACGTCTGGATCGGATTCAGAACGATGATCAAAACATACAGTTGATCGACACCCAACACCCCTAATGCTTGCACAGTCCTGTAGCTCATTCTGGGTCGACATTTCATTCAGTAACATTAGGCAGTTTTGAGTTATATGCCGTTTAATGTTGAAGATCGTGTTATTTTACATATGTATATGATATCACTTGTTTCTGCATCGTCTTCGCATGTGTTTTGATCAGGAGATTTAGCACTCTTTCAGAAGCTGTGTCATAGCGCCCCCTAATTTATAACAGTGAACACGGAAAGCCAGAAATTTCCATCAATGACCAAATAATGAAAGAGTTAATAATGTTCTCAAAATATTAGCAAAAAAACATTTTTCATGGAATGTTTTTACCCGAAAATTTTTGTTGGATGTTCGCGTAACGTTTTTTTAAATGTTACTATACCGGTACTTGTTTCCGAACATTCAGAGAACATTCAAAAGAAACGCTTCCATCATGTTTTCAAAATTATAAAATGGAACATTCACAGAAGAAGAAAAACGTTTAAAACATTTAAAAAACTGGGCGTTTTGAACGTTCAGTTTTCATAACTTAAAAGGAACATTGGCAAAGCGTTCTTAGAACATACTTTTGTTAGCTGGGTAGTATGTTGCCATGGAAACCATGCAGTTTGCAGTAGGAAAGGTTGCTTCTGGTACAACTTTATGTGGTTGCTTGGGTGATTCTATTCAGAAAGGTGGTTCCTTTCATTTGTCCTGTCCAGTTGGATTGTTTTTTCATATGAGTGGTGGGTGTTCTGGGTGGTTGTCAGGGTGTTTCTATGCGGTTGCTGGGGTGTTTTGGATGATTGCCAGGGCTTTGTTATCCGGTTGCCAAGGTGTACTGGTGGTTGTCAGGGCATTTCTGTGTTGCTGAAAGTGCTCAGAGTGACTTTTACAATGTCACTATGTGGATTCTAGCGAGCTCTGAGTGGATGCCAGTAGAGCTGCATGATTCTGAATAGGGAATCACGATTTTTTGAGAGTTCCTGACAAAATGTTAATCGCTGCAGTGTCTTTAAATGGTTTAATTCATCTGAATGATTTAAAAACCCTCGGTTTGAATGGATGATCCAATGACTCACTCATAAATACTTCACGCGTTTCGTTACTGGATGAACTGTTTGTGAAGCCGTTTCATAACTACACGATAACCGTTTTCTCTGGGTCAGCGCACAGTGTTACAGTGTGATTTTGCCAAATATTTAATAGACAGGTAAATCCTTGTCACTTAGGAACAAGATCACACGTGGGTGTTTGAATAGAGATTGCAGTCTTTTAATGATTTATCGTGTAGCTCTAGTTGGCAGGATGCTGCTATGTAGTTGTTATGGTGTTATTGAATGGTTGTCAGTGTGTTCCTATGCAGTTGGTAAGGTGTTTCGAGCTAAGATGATGCTTGATTATGGGTGCTCTGACTGGGATACTTCAAAGATATTGTTATGCAGATAAAAAAGTATTTGAGTGTTTGATGCATGCTATTAGTGTTGTTGGTAGGATGTTGTTATGCAGTTGGTAAAGTATATTTATTTTAGAATGCTGTTGCTAGGGAGTTTTTGCTTCACTGTACAGTTTTCCATTTTGATCGTTCGCATGGGGAAAAACGCCACGTCTGATTACCTAGAAAAGTAATAACACCTCTCCTCAAGAAGCCACACAATCTGAGGTTTTATTCATGTCCATAACACAAACTACAACAGACTTCAAAATCCTACAAGAAATAATAACAGGGATGATTGCCTTAGCAAACAACACTAAAAAATGAAATATGTGCTTTTTAAAACTTGATTGGAAAATTCTAGTTTTTGCACACATAAGTATCATTTATCACCCCATCGTCTTTTCTTTCTCTCTTTCCCTCGTGCTTTCTTTCTCCCACCCATAAGCACAATTAGACTCTCTGTCCGCAATAACCGCACAAAGCCGAAGGGGTTCACAAGCTTATGAGGTCGTTGACAAGTCACTGGAGTTGAAGTATTGAAAACACACACACTGTAAATAGCTGACGTCGCCCTGCATGTACCCAAAGGGCTTGCACATATTGATTGAAGAGAGACGTTGGTAAATAGGAGCCAAAGAGGTCAGAATGTTTTTTTCCTAACAAACCCGGGCATGCAACAACACTTTCCTAAGCGGACATGTTTTGGTTTAAGGGCAGAACAATTCAATTGCATTTTTAACGTGTTTAGATTCAAACATGTAGCCTTTGACAAGCCCTCATGTGATCCAATCAAATTCTCAAAACACAATCTAATTCAGGGTATGATAGAGGCATCCAATAAGTTCATTATTAATGTGGCCAGTATAAACAGTGCCTACTAAGTTTTTTAAATAATATGTGAAGCAGTATGCATTTCGCAACAGTGAACGTTTCAAACAGTAGTCCAAACATTTGCATTCTGTGCACAGTATACATACTACATAATGCAGAAACTACTGTTGAAAAATTTGGGGTCAGTATGATTTCATATTAAAATGATTACTTTTATCTGGCAAAGATCAAAAGTGAATGTAACGACTTGCATATAATATTACAAAAGATTTCTATCTCAAATAAATGTCACATACAGTATGTTGCAATAAAACTCATCAAAACGTCATTTTGCATTCTTAGCTGAAAAATGCACGTTTTGCACACTATCTTTATAAGTGGTAGCACATAAAATGTGAATACAATGCAAACAACACAACACACTGAAGAAATAATAGTGGTAAACTATTCCAAATCCTGCTTTTTCCTTTGTGGACCCACAATTCTTCACTCCCTCTGAGGCAGTATGACTCACTTTTAAAGCGTATAAACACATAAACCAGAGGGAGGAAAGAACCAACAAGTTATTAAGCGTCTTCTCCCCAGACTCATCATCTCGCTGCAATATGTGTAAAACACTATACACCTAAGGGACACCAACAACAGCAGCTGATTGGCAGCGTTAAAGACACCAATGAAGGCATTTTATAAAACATTCAAAGAAGAACAGGCATTAAGAGTAAAAGTGCAATTGCCAAACCACTCAAACGCAATAAAGTGAGTGAAGGGGAAAAAAAACAACTCCTCCACCTGTTCTCCCCTAGAAGAGCGAATCACTTTCAAACGAGCAATCCAGCCCACCACGGCTGGCTAATTAGTCCCTTTGGAATGCCCCTCGTGCAGATGGCAAGATGTCTGACATATTTATTTTGGTCCTTCTCGTCAAATCGCTCCTTTCTCTGGTTCTCAAACTCACCCTCTTCGTACGAACGGAGGCGGTAAATGCATTTAGTCCTGCAGATGTAGAATCATTCAAGTTCTCCAGACTCGCTTGACCTTGCTGCGTGGATGTAAGTGCGCTCATATGAAAGAAGCGAAGAGAAAACAAAATTACAGAGCCGCCCAGGTAGGCGCGTTTCCCCACAGGGCTTGAAGGAACCGGGCACGCGAGGCTCGCGTCTGCCAGCTCGCCAACCACAGGAGAGCAAGTTAAGATCTAGACATCTGCTGGGTGAAGTGGGGAATCAAAGATGGAGAATGTCTGAAACGAAAGAGAGAGGAATGTATTCAAAGGAAGAAATGAGGGCCTCAGGTGTGGTTACGGGTCCACAGCACCATTGATGGGCCTTGACAAGAAGAGCCAGGAGGGGAAAACAGACGTTTGGGCACTAGGCACTTTCCACAAATAGGATTCAAAATGGGTCTGAAGTACTGTATTAGTTACTT
Organism: Phoxinus phoxinus; assembly: GCF_949152265.1. Taxonomy (NCBI): domain Eukaryota; kingdom Metazoa; phylum Chordata; class Actinopteri; order Cypriniformes; family Leuciscidae; genus Phoxinus; species Phoxinus phoxinus. The sequence continues at coordinate 6,128,229 of NC_136886.1, forward strand.
TTTCTACAAATGCTCAGTCAAAGAAGGTGCTTAGCCTTCAAAACATGGTGATCATCAAACTAAATGATATATTAGTCAGTTGCAAAATTAAAACTTAAAAAACAAACAAATACAATTTAAAACTTTGATTGACATATAAAAGCATCAACATTGGACTTTCACTTTAAAGGGGCTAGTCTATTTGCAACGAAATGTGATTTTTCCTACAAAGGATTTCCACAACAAATAATATTTAAACACTAGATTTTTTATTTCATGATCTCTAAAAAAAAAAAGAACAAATGAATGAATGTAGACACAATCTATAGAAGACTGTCAGACAGCATTGTTATCACTGACAGAACAATATGGTTTGTTTTTTGATCAGAAACAATATCAAAATGTATTTGTGTTGAAATTAATAAGACAACATATGGTAGGCAGAACACTTTGTGTGACAAGCCTTTTGGTTCAATCGCTTTGAAAACTTCTCATGCCAGCCAATATGGAAACTTCAAAGCTCAGCGTTTTGATGGCAGTCAGTTGGTGAAATCAATAGCAATATATGCAGATTTTAAAATGGATTCTATTGCATTTGAGTTTAGATTGATGTGCAAAACAATAACTTTCAGTCGTCAATGTTTTAAAGGAATTTCTATAAGCAATCTGTTAAGGTTAGTCTCAAAAGTCCCTTACATGGTTAGCCGACTATTTCAAACTGTCAAAAAAATTAACTACTGTAGTATTCTGTACTACCATGCAAAAGTTTGGAGTCTATAAGAATTTTTAAATGTTTTAAAAAGTCTCACCAAGGTTGCATTTGTTTGATGAAATATACTGAACGCTGTAGAATTATTGTGAAATATCATCAATTAAAAATAGCTCTATTTTATTTTAATATATTTAAAAATGTAATTCAGCATCTTTACTCCAGTCTTCACTCTTCAGTGTCACATGATCCTTCAGAAATCATTCTAATATGCTGATTTGCTGCTGAAGCATTTCATATTATCAGTGTAATATGACCAAGACCAAAGCCAGACCAACACTCCTTAAATTCATCTAAAAGATCCACATTTACTGCCTGGGAAATGTCTTATGTGATATCCCTGCAGTTGTGTCTTGCCCGGACTTGAAATTAAATACAGAGTCCACTTAGTCTGAGACCGAGACAAGACCAAGACCTTCAAAAATGGTCTCGAGACCATATAAACTCACCTATGATTATGACAGTCTTGGGGTTTTGAGTGGTAAAGAAAACAAAGCATCCTAATGCTATAGTTACCTTTCAACTAATGTAAATTAGCATTTTTAGTGCGACATGAAAATATGCAGACAAACTTGTGATTTAGCAGTAGGAAGTATGAAGTCTTGGTTCACAGACTTAACAAAAATGTCCTCGTTGAAAATAGTCCTAATTTACACCCAGGTTCTGACTCAAAGGACGATATCTGATGCAATATGGTTTACCGACAGACACACATAACTTTGAACGACTGGAACAATTTGTTGTAAGATTGGGGGGAAAAAATGAGAAAAAGGAAAGAGAATGCAATATAGGTAAAAGAAAGAGAATTCTGCAAGATTACACACCTGTATGAATGTGAGAACCTCATTTTCCTTGCAGCTTCAAGAAGACAGCCTGTTCAAGAAGCGGCTGTGAAATACGGGGGAAGCTAGTCGAAGTCTTGCATATCTCTTCTGTAAAACTCAAACCTCACACTGATTGCATGCATTTCACCGGGCTGAGAATACAAAGGGTTTTCTTTGTTTTTCTGGGTGATCTTTCCACTTTGTGGCACACTGGAAACTCCTTACATATTCACCTGTGCTCTTCATTTCCAGATGAAAGACTCCGCAACAACACGAACTGAGCCGCTGGAAACCTGTCTTTAGTCTACAAACATCTGTTGGAACAAGGAATGGAATGATGTGCAAAGGAGAGTCGTGAAACTAAAGACGCGTTAGAATCCAGTTGAGTGTCATCTTATCTTAATAAGCCTATGTTACATAACCTAGGCTGCCAAAGAACATTTCATGCGATTATAGGAGAAGAAAAGCTCGACTTGATTTGCACATTCAGATTTAAGGCTTAATTATTAAAGGGACAGTTGAAAAAAAAAAAACATTAAGTCAAAGGGGTCTAATGTCGTTTGGAACACTCTTCAAAATCTCTTCTTTTGTGTTTCACAGAAGAAAGCAAGTCATCTGGAAAGAGATGACAGTGAGTGCGAAGTCTGCGAACTATCCCAATAATACTCAATAAGCATACACACATTTGACCGGAGGACCCATTGTTTAAAACTCCTGGATTACAGACACACGCGTATGGTACATGAATGTACACAAACACACACTCATCCGGTCTTGGCTCTGCTTGTCTCAGACTGCCCTGAGGATGTGCCCGACTCATTCTGCAAGTGTCTCTCAATTTCCAGGTCTCTCCGTATTGGTCCCGCTGAGGAACAGAGGTCAAAGATTTCGGAATGACTTGGACTAGCATAAAACTCCAAAGAGGATACGCCAAGAATGTCACACATAATGTCAGATCAGAGGACAATTTTTGGGCATTGGGTGAAAAAACAAACAAACACAAGAACAAAAAAATGTCACTTTCATCTTTTTCACAATCTCTTACAGTTGCTTAACACTGTGTCCTACCATACATCACATGACAAAGTCACAACAACAAAAGCAGAGCCATTCGAATTCCTCATACCATTGATGCTCAGGCCCCAATTACACACCACCACCTCATAATTATATTATTAACATACATGACTGGTACTAAAATTTGGACTAAACAGTTAAATTCATGTGCATTAGTTTTACAATCTCTTTAGATCTCTTTTTCAAAGTGCTAGTTGCGTTTGTACAGAACAACATAAGGGTGAGGAATTAATGACAGACTTTAAATTTTTGGGTCAACTATCCCTTTAATGCCTTATCACGTCATGTTTGATTAGGACACTATAATATTGTTCTATTTATTCTACTATACGTATAAACTCAAATGTTAGCCAAGTTTTTGCATTATTATTTAATAGAAATTTTTTTTTTTTAAGTTAATGTATCATTATCAAAGGACATCAAACCAGTAAACGCACGCATGTCACAGACAGTGAAACCAACAAGGCATAGCGTTCTATTTGAACATTAGATTCACAATTTTTTTTTTTTTTTAAAAGAGCATATTCACATGCATTCAAAGCCATAAACGGTGTAAAACCAACATTCAAAAGGTAACATTAAGTTGATCGAGTTAATACACAAATCATAAAAAGGATGCAAATCCAAAAATAACTGAATATCCCATTTATTTTATAGGTGTTGTTATTGCTACACCATTTGTGGAATTCAAAAATAAAGAAACGAAAATAAAGAGGAAAATCAACCTACCAATGGTCTACTGAAAAGGTCATGGTTTATGCACATTCATGAACATGGATAGGAAATGATACACCTTTAAACATGTAAATTCAGCTAGAAGCTGTCATTTTCCATTGCATTTTCCAGGCAAAAGTCTCTAGGAGCCCAGCGAAGTGCATTCTGAATAACCAGAGCAATCAGTATGCAACCCTGACTGCTTTTAACTGTTTCTTTCATCTGAATATTGGGCTCTGGATTATTTTAAAAACCTTCCCGCTTTCCCTGTTTCCAAACTACTAGTATTTTCTCCCCCAAAGCCCAAACTGCTCTCCCCACTCCACCGACCGAGATTTCACTCAAGCAGATGATTGCTAAATGCTAATGCTAAAGCACGAGGGGGAAATCTGACACAAATTGAAAGCATATTGAAGGCCAGAAGAGCCGTAATGCGATCAAAGGCATGCTGAGTGGATCTCCAGGCTTCCCCCAGTGCTTTTCAGCTGACACTGTGTCTGCCTGAGCAGAAAATTATGCTTCTGTTTTTGTCAGTCATAAGAAAATCCTCCTCCTCCTAACTGTGAGCCCTGGAGTCTGAACGCTCTAATACTGATGACAGAACCCACAAATTGGCATGAGCTAGATTTAAGAGTTGAAATAAATACTGTACCTGCTTGGAGGCATTAGAAAAGTCTTGAAGTGAAATTCTTTGCACAAAATGAAGCTTTGCAGTATAGTGTTGTGTATGAAGTCAAAAAGATGATTAATTGCGTTCCAGTTCGCATGCTGTTGTTTAAAGAAATACGCAAGGCCAAAATAAGTTAAAGAGCTTGGCACTTTAGAGATGCCAAGTGATTCATCCACGTGGGCTCTTTTTATTTTGCCGTTTTCTCTCTGATATTCTAAACAGCCATAAAATGGACATTCTTGGATTAAAATCAAGAGATTTTTGTGGGTTGTTTGTGGTGGTTTGGCTGGCAGCTACACCACACCGTGACCGGACTGCCCTGAGCTCTATGACACGGCTGTGTCTTGGATGGAAACGTTTAGTGATGTAGTCACTACGGCTGTCATCTGCATTTGATGATGGCCATGCATTGATTAGAGGAACAGGAGTTGAGTGGGGTGCATAAAACCCCCTTAGCCGTTCTAAATTCACTGCACAGCTTCTTGGGGCTTATTGCATTAATGTATCATTATTAATCAATAGATTATCAGAGGACATCAACCTAGTAAACACACGTCTAAAGCCTTATTCGGACGGGATTAGTTGAACATGGAGAGGTGGGGTAAAGTCATTATTACCAGAGATTTTCAGTCCCGTCCGAATGTACCATCTTAGTAATCATTACGGACTGTCAGTAAAGATTACGGCGAGTTTTACCCTCTGTAAAAAGGTCCAGAAAAATTACCTCAGGTTATACTAATCTAGTGCGAATAGACACGCTGTAAATACGTACGTAAATATTCCGTAATTTCCGGTTTAAAAGTAGTTTTCCGCGTTTTTTCAAGTATGGAGGCACTTAAAAAAAGCATTCAGTTACATTCTAGGCAGTGGGACAAGTCTGTGGCAAAAGTGTTTTCCACATACCATTCAGATGTAGTCAATTTAGAGACTACAATATATTAACTAGAGGTCGACCGATTCATCGGTTTTGCCGATTAATCGGCACCGATTGTTGACTGGTGGAACTATCGTTATCGGCAAAAATATATACCGATAGTTTTTCCTGGTTGCGTCCATTGCAGGAGCGGCTGAGAAGCGCACGCTGTCATTCATTACACAGAGCTGAGAAGGGTCTGCTGGCATGATGCAGTACAAGAGCGGCCTCTAGAGGTGTAATAAAAACTCGTGCCTCGTGTTGTTTATTTCGACACGTGATGCTGCGTGCTGCACTGAGAGCACATGCTGCGTGGAGAGCGCTGACATCAGACGCGCGTTTAAAGCACCGACAGCTCAAATGTATGTATACAGTACATTTAGTCATATCATTATAAAGTGATTAATTTGTTGACTAAATGCTGCATTAGTAGAGAAAGAACAGCACAACAGTATGTTTGTTTGCCTTCGAGGCTGAGAGGACGCTAACATTAGTAGTGCCTCAAGCGGTTAAAACACTGACAAACATAAACGTAAGTCTGACCCGAATGTTTAATGTCACAATTGTTACCTCTATTTGCATTAGTTCATATCCAGCTGGTCACTTTTATGCATTAAATATGCAGAGAAGTTGCATATTTAAAGCTAGACGTAAGCAAACTGATAGCCTATGTTAATACAGCCGACAGAAACATAAACGAATCAGAAAAGCATTCGATTTCGGTTATTTATTTTTTTCATCTTCACTTTAATACAAATTTTGTTACTTTTTTATTAATTAAGTTGGCTTGAAAAGAACAGTTAAATAGTTACATTTTGAATGTAACTGGTTTTATTTGTTATTTAGAGTATTACTTTTTGTTTCAGTTTGAATGAATGTCTTTTATTGACTTAAATATTTATTCACATTTATATATTTATTTCATTTAGCATGTTTTCATGGTTCAATACAGTTTTTTTTTTTTTATAATAAAGTTCAGCACTGTTTTACTTGGAGTGTTATGTTTGTTTTTATCCAGTATCAATTTAAAAAACTATCGGTTCATTAATCGGTTATCGGCAAGTATGGCCCAACCTAGCTATCGTTATCGGTAAAATCCACTATCGGTCGACCTCTAATATTAACTAAAAACGAATAGTTGGCAAATGATTTGTAAGTACTTTATTACTGTATACTTATTATAAAGTGCTACCAGAAAAGGTTCTTACAGTTGTACACATCCAATAATTTAAATGAAAAGTTGTGTGTGTATGATGAGCAGATGATTTTGCAGAGAGGTTTGGTAACTGAGAATCATATGACACCATGCTGCTCTGTTCTTGCAAGTGTCAATCGTCTCATGGCTCTCACTTGGTCTCGAACACAAAACACTTTTTACTGTCAATTAACATCAGACAGCTGTATTCTTCCTTCACAACCAGACCACCATGAAACATTGGACACTGCAGAGTTTGTATCAGAGAAGTGCTCGAACAGAATGATCTGTTGTGATTTTCACTCTATGACTGCGAGTTTGATCGATAATTGTGTTTTCTTCAATGTTGCACTTGTCATCTGTACAGACAATAACAGCAAGACTTTTTTCTGTAAGCTACAGATGAAAGAATGATGCAATAAATGACAAATATTGTCTGAAACATTCTGTTTTCTACAAACAGGATTCAGCTGCCTGCTGCTGGCCTACACGTACTGTATGTATTCAAATCATGTTAAAACCGTACGGGAGGCTCTATTAACAAGTAGCAGTCGCCCAATAGCCCAGACGCACAGATCAAATGGCCAATATCGTCACAATAATGCACATTTTCCAGTTTAAAAATATTTTTTGAATAGTATTGTGCAAAATAATAGCTCATCCATTTTAACAATTTTAGTCATGTCTCACTCAACTTCTTTATCGCCATTGACGAAATGTTCCGTCTTTCCGTTTTTCAGTTAAACGGTAGACACTATTATACGCAACTTCTGAAAGAGTTGTGAATCTTTGGATCTAAGAACAAGCGATAATAGCATATGAATGTTATAGTCTTTGAAAAAAATATATGATTTTCTCATGTTTTGTAAAAAAAGAATGCATGAAGTACTGTTCTTTTGTATATATATTGCACATATATATTATATTGTATTATATTATATTATATTATATTGTATTACAGGGTACTAGACTTTCTAGACTAGACTAGAATAGACTAGACTAGAATAGCCTAGACTAGACTAGAATAGCCTAGAATAGAATAGAATAGAATAGAATAGAATAGAATAGAATAGAATAGAATAGAATAGAATAGAATAGAATAGAATAGAATAGAATAGAATAGAATAGAATAATTTAGGAAATGGCAACTGTTAAAATCTAACAACAGACTAACAGGGAAAAAATGCCAAAGAAATATTTGTAATATTTTAAAATGACACTTAAATTAAATTACCATATTTAATAATAAGTTTTTCATTTATAGTTCAGTCCAGTGCACCAAAATAACTAATGTAAACTAAAGTCAAACTACAATAGTGCAATTATTTCAAATGTACCGGCTGCCTTGCTCTCCAGAAACTGGTCAGCCGTTACTATAAGCTTGTGTTTTATTAAGCACTAAGCTTTTAGTAAGTAAACAAATGATTCACATTAATGGGTTGAGAGCAGCAGAATTGAAGCTAAGCAAAAGAGGGAAAGGCAAACCACAAACTCTCAGACCTGCTTTGGCTGTGGTAATAGGCCTCTTTAAAACACCTGCTGTGAAGGTCTGCAGAGTGAGAATGCTGATCTAGGATCAGGAATCTCTCTCTCTGCATTAGTCTTAGTCAGCAAGCGGAGAGAAGACGGTGTGTGCCTCTGGAACAGCACTGCCTGGTGAACAGCCTCCTTGCATTATTCACAGAACCAGCAGACAGGTTTGGCTGCTCCATTTGCTGCCCTGCTGTCAAGAAGCAGCGAGCATGCAGTCTTACATTATTGACCAATGCAGCTCGCAAAGGGGTAGCGAGCAAAGGGAGGGAGAGAGAGCAAGATAGTCCACAAAAGGGTTAGCAGGATAATCTGAGTTTAAAGAGGCGCTTTTTGCACCATTCTACCATGGGGAAAAAACACCACTTGATGAGTATAAGCACAAGGAATAATAGGATGACAAAATAACGCAAAAGAATTACCACGGGCTACACTTTTGCCACCATGTTACGATTATTCGATTGCTGGCATCAGCAAGTCATTACACACCAACAATTTAACTGGGAAAGGATTTTCTTTTTGTGTTTGTCCCATTCAAGTTCTTTTGATACTTTAAGCTGGTTTATGGATGCAAAAGGGTTCAATTGACACGGTTTTTTAGAGCAGTACATGATCCACCTCGCTCGGCAACACACTCTCTGTTCTGGCGAAGTCACGAAATAAAATGCAAACAAATGTGCACCCAGTCATGACCCCAAAAAAAAAACATTTAGTAGGAATTTTGTTTGGTTTATTAAAAGCTGTATATGCAACCCATGACCACTAAAGTCAAAAACAAGAATGCTATCTATCTATCTATCTATCTATATATACATGTACTACTGTACTGTATGTGTTACTGTGCATGAGCATGCGTGCGTGCGTGTGTGTGTTGAATAGGCTCCTAAATATTAGCAATATCCCTAGAATACATTTATAAATCTAATATAGACTGCATGAGTTTTCGAAAAAAAAAAAAATTCTAATCAAATTTACATCCATGACATTGACACAGCTGTGTACAGTACAGTTTTTTAGCATGTTGTTATGTGATTGCTAGGGTGTTCTGGGTGGTTGCTTACCGATTAAAGTCCCTAGATATGGTTCGGGTCCCTGCTTCAATGTAAGCCTGTGGAAGTTTTTTTTACCCATTTTATCATCTGCCTGCCAGGTGAAAATTGTAAGTCTGACCACTTAGAAAAATAATAGTACACCTCTACTCAACATGCCACATGATTTTATATTATTCACATCTGGAGAACAAATGGTACAGGATGAGTTCCACTTTTCTTTAAAGATGAAGAATTAGTAATCATGATATGTTCCTCGGCAAGCAGCACTACATTTCAAAGCCTTGCAGATGACATTCATTTGTAGCTGTACTGAATCTGCACAACATATGTGCTTGTTTGCAAAATGTGAAATTCCTTTCAAGGGCAGCTAATAAAAACCGCTACAGCTCTTAGCCTTGTGAGACGCGGCTGACATTAATTAGATATGTAATTGAGTTCTCTGGCATGTTTAGACAAGCTAATTCTCAGAGCAATTTCGAGCCTTTATTCCTTTATTTCAGTTGTTAACGTTCCACAATCTTGAATTCTTTAAAATCATTACGCAGGCCACTCCGCATGCATACAGATCAGTTTCTCAGCAAGATAACCACAGGAATAAAGCTATGAACTGTAAGAAAATAGAGTCCCTATGTACCATAGGTGGAGTGTTTAAGGCACGTTTGTGTGCATGCATGTGACATTCTTCATTTCCAGAGCTGATAGACAAAGCAAAAGGCATGTTTGACTTCCTAACTGCTTCATTTCTTCTTTCTAAAGGTCTCTTGTAAAGATTTTGGTTTCCTCTTTTTATCTCACACAAGCAATTTTTGCGCTCAAGGTTTTGCCAAAGCACATTTCCACCTTCTTCCATTTATTCTTATGCACATAGTCTTGACTTGATGCTATGCATAGAGTTTAATATTTATTTTGCCTATAGCAGTCTTGCAGCAAATTTGCACCCACCCCGCAGCATTATGGAAAAATATTACTGGATATCATCATAAACGAACGTGTTACATAAAGCTGTGTGTTTAGCAGTGCTTCACTTAATCGCTAGCTGCTTTTATGACACAAAATGTTTTGCTGTTATCACCATGATTTCGAAACGCATTACAAGAGAAATAAACCCTCTTTACATATATTATTCATAATTTAATTAAGACCGTAAGGCTATATTTCAGCTGCAAGGAAACTGCGGTGAATAAAGATAAAAACATATAGCAGATTAACAAAAAATATGATTGAACACACAGCAGCTACAAACTGGATTTAGTCACTTTGTAGAGACAACAGTACAACCACAAATGATAGCCTAATTCGGTCATTATTTACTCAACTTTATGTTGCTGCAAGTGTCAAACACAAAAGAAGATGTTAGGCACAATGTTTATGGTGCTAAATATAAAAAAGTGACAAAAAAATACCACAAAACCATATGACTTGTGCACAACATTACATCTCTTACAGTAGCTTTGTGTTGAGAGACAAAATCCAAACAGACTGAAATTAAAAAACTAAATCACTGCCATATTCCTGCAAATATCTGCATATTCAAATTTGGCATGTTGTGATTGCTTATGAGACCCATGAGAACCACATGACATTTGACACATTTTGACTTACCATATTTGAATATATGCAAATGAGATAGGAAAGCAGCGCTGGAAAAGATTATCAGCGAATAATGACTTGAATTGATCTATTTTTCCCCATCACACAAAGCTACTGCATGGTTTTAGGAAACTTGGAATACCACGCATGAGTCATGAGTTAAAATAAGAAATAAAGTCAAATAGGTACACACACTGGTAGTAAGAAAGTAAACGAACGGGTGAACTATTTGCCAACAAAGGAGGCCGCTGTAGTTCATCTTCTCCAAATAACAATTTAGTATTGGATAGAACTGGGGAAAAAAATCTGCCATTTACTCAGCCATTTTAAAAGAAGGCATCACTATGCAGTTCATTTTTACTAACAAAGAGCCCTTTGATGGACTTCAAAATGCTAATACTCCTTTAACAAATGTATTCCTTTTGAATATCAGAGAACAACTGAGGGATTCCGGGAAAGATTGTGCTGTCGGCAAGCCATCTGCATGAGCCTGTGCTTGCTTATGTGTAAAATGAACAGAGGAAAGAGCTGGGAGGGGAACAGCGTTTTCTTCGCTTGTGAATAGATGCTCTTGACATTGCATTAAACAGACATAATTGCCAGTTAACCCCTTGCAGGTAGCCTGGGGCAGGGCACTGCCTCCACAATTGCAGTTCCAAAGCGCAGAGTTCAGGGGCGTAGCCCAGGGGCCACCCAGGTGACGGAGAGACGTCTATTTATTTCAGTTTATGTCAACTCCTTTTTTTCATAATTATTTTTCCTCTTGTCTGTCCCCTCGCTTTCACTCAATATCAAACCTTCTCTCCAACTCTCTCTCTCTCTCTATCTTACTTAACTTTTTTAGAACAAGAACATGCACTAAAAAAAGAATGAACTGGTTTGCGGCAAAAAGAATGTTCTGGATGGCATTCCAAACCCATGTGACTTAGTTTCTTAGAAAAGGAACAGTTTATGAATAATGTACTGGTTCATGTTTAGCATTCAATTACATTAAATGGACACATAGTCAAATGGACCAGTAGCTATGTTTCCATCCAAAGTTGCAAATTTAACGTATAACGTATAAAACATTTAAAACAGTTTCCATCCTGTTGAGTTCCATCCTGAGTTGAATAGAAAAAAAACTGTCACTTCCTGATAAACTAGAGCAAAATATCACTAAGAAAAATGGTTCTACATTGCTGCAGTAGAAGCCACTGCGGGTCTTCTTTTTCATAGTAAATTACTTGCGCCTCAAAGCGCGCAGACGAAACACAATAAATGGCGTCATGCTATCTTGCTTAAGTTGCTGTCAGGGGAGGATACCTGCTGTTTGGGAATCCAGTAGTGTAAGACAGGTTTTGGAGATGATTATACCAAACCACTTTGACGACAGACTTTGGGCTAAGGCATTTCAGAATGACCAAAACAAAATTTCTTATGTTGTGTAACGCGATTGGTCCGGTTATTATGTCCCGTCGTGCAATTGAGCGGATACTTTTATGTGCATTTTTAGAATTCATGTGCATCTTGCCGTTTACATTCATTTCTATGCAATATCCCAAAGTGCACATAAAAATATTGATGGAAACATAGCTACTGTTTTTGAGACTTTGACCTGTACAATTCTTCAGACCATGTTGTGTTTCACAGAAGAAACAAAGTTGCACAGGTTTGGAATGACATGAGAGAGAATAAACAAAGCAAACTTTACCCACAAGTTAATTTAACACTGAAAAAAATTGTAAAATCTAAATTACACCGTCAGGATTTTTATTTTTTTTAAGTTGCCAGTCACCGCCAGTGTTTTTGATAATTTTTTCCAAAAATGTCATGGGCCTCCAGAATATTTCGTTGTATGAGCTGAACATGCAATACATCAAAATAAAGAACAGACTGCTTTTAAACAAATATTTTATATTAGCTTCATGCGTTCTTTTTTTATCAACACTTGAATAGGTAAGTTTGATTAAAAAGCAAGATTTTGAGCAAAAACCAAAGAAAATCACATTTTTGCCAAAGATTACGTCTGGATCGGATTCAGAACATCAACACCCCTAATACTTGCACAGTCCTGTAGCTCATCCTGGGTCGACATTTTATCCAGTAACATTAGGCAGTTTTAAATACAAGCGGTTTAATGTTGGTGATGACATTATTTTACATGCATATGATATTGCTTGTTTCTGCAACTTCTTTGCATGTGCTTTGATCATGTGATCCAGTACTCTGTCAGAAGCTGTGTCATAGCGCCCCCTAGCGTATAGCAATGAAATCACGGAAACCCGTAAAATTCTGTGTTTGGTGGGGTTAACTGGTTTTATTCAAGCCAAAAATAGTATTTAACATGACTGAACCAACCTATATACATTACTTTATACCAACAAAACTAATTTTTATGAGTTAAATGAGGTAAATCACACTTTAAGGTAACATTAGCAGGTTACCACTTTTTACAGTGAAGACCGTATTCTTTTGCCTAGAACAGTAACACAGCTAAAGAATAATTTAGACAACACTACAGAGTAAATACCACTTTTTTGAGCATAAATACGATTATCATTTTTGTACAGAAGAATTCATAAACATGCTGTAACACAAACCCAATGGAATGCCCTGCACATTGACCTCAATTGCAATTGCATTAGTGTTAACATGTCTTTTACATTCCTGTAATAATAATATGCAAATGCAAACACTGCTTTAACCATTTCAGAACACCTCGACCCTCCATTGTGCAAGTGTATTTAACAAACTGAAGGTCAATATGATCTGTGGTAATTCACAGCAAGCCAGAGATGCTACTGATAGAACTAATTTTGAACCCAGAACATTCCTTTAAACCTATTATAGAACCATTATTAATGTCTATGATAAACACTGATTTGCATGATTGTCTCTACATAAATTATCTCTTCAAGGCAATATTGTTGCTGGAATCCTTTCAGCACTCCAGATGCAAAAATGGGGCACTAGATCGTGCCAAAAACAGAAAGAGAGACAGATTTAAACATCAAAATTGCCCCTCTTTATTTTCTTCATAATGTATTTCAAAGAATGTTGTAATTTTTCATTATAGTCCCTACCATCTGACCACCAGCCAAGATCACCCCACTTACATTTTTCTTCATTAAATGTCCTTTTTACTTGGGAACACGTCATATTATCAAAGTAGAATGGGTGGCAAAAACATTTCAAAGTGACTTTAAGAAGTCACGGTGACCGGGACAATCTGAACGTGAGCAAGCACCGCTGACCTCTGAATGTTAAAATATAGTCCACTTAATCTGGGTCGAAGTGGTAATGGTATGTCACACAGCCACAATTAATGAGATGAGCTGGTCAAATCTATCCCACGCTCTATTAGCTCGAACTACAAGGTCCCGTCAACAGAGCCTCATTACCGCACTAAACATAAGTGCCAGCGGCAGACTGAAGAACACTAAAAAATTATAAACCATTTGCACCCAATTCTATAATTCTGGAGAACTAGCAGAGTCTAGACGTTAAGCACTTGCTAATGTGTAGTGCCTATTTAGGTTGCTGTCCATGGTTCTGAAACATGTTCCTCACTTCATTTGTTCCCCTCCCCTCCCCTGCAAGGCAGCTTTGACATCATTTTGAATATCACACAGACTTTATCATAGTGGCACTGAAAATGTGCCTGTGCACAGACAGTTTAGCGCTCTTAGGAGTTCTCAAATATGTCATGCTGCTGAGGTTAAGGGCTTTCCCCTATATGCAATATGCCTTGTATTTTAAGCAGATTTAGTAAGAAAGTGTCTAAGAACATGCTCTGTGCAAGTATGCAAACAAAGACACAAATGCTTGGCTACTACTTAATAGTGGTAAACCTCATTACTTCAAGGGCAATAAAGTTAATGTCAGTGCCATTAAAGTGTTAGTTCACCCTAAAATTTAAATGGTCATCATTTACCAACTCTCCACTATGATTTTCTCTCTTCTGGGGAACACAAAAAGAGATGTTTTGAAGAACGTTCACAATGCACTTTACAATGAAAGTGGATGGGGACCAGGCCAGTCAAGCTCCAAAAATGCAACATAAAAAAAAAAAAAACAGTCCATATGACCCATGTGCTACAGTGCTATATTTCAAGACTTCTGAAACTTTGCATCATATTGCACAGGTAAGTCATTGTTCACTGAAAATCTTGCATGGCCACCATTCACTTTCATTGTGTGGAAAAGAACAGCTTGGACTTGTGCTATAAATAATAACTCCTTTTGTGTCCCATTGAGTTGTTAAATCGAGCTTGTGTATCTACAAGTGCTTGACTTAAAAAGTAACTTTCAGGCCTAAATGCAATAAATAAATGAATGGATGCAAATGGCAAGTCATTTCTATTTCCATCAGATCTCTTACTATGAAACAGTAGACAAATATTTACAAGAATAAACACTGAAATAAATTCCTCTCTGTACAGAAGGAAGCTATAAAATTGTATTTTGAAAATCCATAAATATAATGTGCTCTCTACAGATTTATTTCCAGAGGGCTTATCTGATTTTACATTTAATGTAAAGACGATAAGCCCTTCCATCCAAAAGATAAAGCAAATGAATTTCATTGAATGCCCAAATCATTTGTCAAGCAAACGCTCAAAATAGCACAAGATCATTCTTATTGACAAAGTAAAAACCTAGTTAAGATCCATAATCTCTGATAGGCAGTGCCTGAAAACAAAACAAAACTGATGAGTAAAACCTCCCTTTATTTTGCAACTATTATTATTTTATTACACTAACCCTAAACTAATGTAGTCTCCAATTGCATGATTTTAAATAACCTCCTATACTCCATGTCCTCAACTCAATGAGAAGAGACATATACAGCTATGTCTAAAGCAATAACAGCGGGCAAATATTCTTAGATAAAGTTCATTTTATTATTTTGTGCAACAGCTTTATTCAGTTGTTACGATTACAACATATAAGACCGGAAAAATTCCATTAGGGCTGGGCGTCTATTGTTAGAGATTTTGCTATATTGTGTACAGTATATCGCGGTATGTAAATATATACACTTTAGAGTGATGAAACGCATAAATGAGACAATAAAGAGCAGGACATGCGTGTTAAGCCCAGTGAAAAAGAACTCAATGCGGTGCTGGCGCTGACTGACACACACACACACACTTCTGAAGCACACGCACAGAAAACTCGTCTCTCAACTTACGCTCGCGGATTCAGTTCTCTTTCAGCTTTTATTGCGCTTGAATGGTCGAATACACACGCAATTGTGTCAAAATGCCCATCATGTGAAGTATCGATGTAAACACAGTTATGTCTCAAGTGAAAGTAAACACTGTAAACCGGATGTGTGTATCAGTATAATGGATCCGTGTGTTTTGTCTTAAAGTGACAGCAGCAGCCTAATACAAGCTGTCATTAATGTTAATCAAACAAATTAATCAAACATGACTGAATAACTTTTCTTTAATAAGAATAAATGTATATTTATTTAATACAGTATTTTATTTGTATATGTAATTATTACATTTCTGTACTATGTCTAACTACATGTAAAAAATAAACGTACTGTACCTGAAAAAAATATTGAATTAATATTAGTTTGTTTTTAGCTTTTTTTGTTCTTATTTTTAATAACAAAAATATAATAAAATAACAAAAAAATACATCCTGATATTATATAGCGTTATTGTAAAATACATTTTCATATTGTAAAATAAGATTTTGGTCATATCACACACACCTACTTTCCATAGTCAAAGCTAAAAAAAATTTTTTTTTACATAAAAAAAAACTTGGATAGTGGTCAACTTCTAATTTATCAGCTGAACAGTTTCTGAATCTAGTGTTTTTATAACTCTAAACCATCTAAAAAAAAACATCCACACCTAAAACTAAATATATAAATGATTTCACAATCATTTAAATGATGATATAAATGACGGAGCCCCTAAGGGACATGGTGTTGGAGAAAAAAGAATAAAAACCTTTTGAGCTCTTTGCGAGAGAACACAAAGTTTACTTTATTATTTTGCAGTAGCCTATATATGCTCCAAAAACATACTTTCTATCAATGTAAGTTCAAGCGATTTAACATTTTAATGTCAGCCATGAGAAAAGTAAGTCAGATCGCTTAAAGTACAGTTAAAGCACAACTAATAACAAAGAACTATACAATTTAAAGTATCATTCATGTCAGTAACTTAACTCATAAGAGTCATAAACTCACCGTTTGTGCTAAAATGGCCAAAAATAATAGTAAGCCTTATATTAGCCAGATTCGCTAATAATAAAAATTTTAGGAGCATCGTGTTTTTTTTTTAAACAAGAAGAGAATTAATCATGGTGATGATTACGGAGAAGATTGCTGTGAAATACACAAAAAGTCTGCACAATATCTGCTGTGTGTGTGTCAGTACAATGACAAAGACTTATAGTTTTATGGCAGCGTTCCTTGATTTATGATGGCATTATTTAATTCAGTTGCATGACAGCATGAACCTGTTGGACATCTTCATCCATTAGCCTTTCACATTGTATTCACATCTACCTTATCACCGTAAGAAAGTCAAGCTCTGAAAGGAACAGCCTGCGGTTTTCATTACTGTATTGTGGCCGGGCTCAGAGATAAGGTGAGGGAAACAGTTCAATGTGTGACCAACCGTTTTTCATTTCCTGACAGCAACAAACCCGAAGCATATTAGCATACAAGCATTAGAATGTATCAGGCATAACATCTAACTCTTTGGAATTGGAGGCAGAACATAATGTAGCAGCACACAGCAACAAAATTCCCAACCTATTTGAGTTTTTTTTTTCCTCCAGAACTGCATCTGCAAACAACAGGGGAAACTCATGGATCAAATAAACAAAAGACTGCAGCAAATTTAGCATTCTCCCGCCGCGAACAGTTTGTGTGCCGTGGGTTCATTTTCAGCATAATTAATATTTCTGTTGTTCTGAGAAAAAGCTGCACATTTGTCATTTTGAGCAACTAATTCATCAGCAATTATCCCATTTTAGAAAAGGAAGGTTGATTTGATTTTGAACTTACAGGACATTATATAAAGATGGGCAAACATTGAGAAGGGAATTCGTCAAGAACACATTGCGTTGGCTGACAGCACGTCGATGCTGTTTTAGCACCCAAATTATGGAATTATGCAAATCATGTAGTAGAAATTGTGATTGCAATTTGAAGAAAAAAAATTAAAAAAAAAAAATTTACTGTAAAAAAGTTCCCGTATATGCTGCAATGTGCTGTAAATGATGTGCTGTAATTTACCCAACCAGATAAAATAATATACAAAAGATAATAATTATCTTTCTTCTGAAGAAAGAAAGTCATATGGATGAACAATTTCAATTCAATTTAGTTCAAGAAATGAATTGAAAAAAAAGATCAAACGAAACGAAAAGATAAAATGAAATGAGACCAAAAAAATTTAACAAAATGTAACAAAGTAAAATGGCCATTTGTCCAGGGTGTTCCCCACCTTGGGCCCGGAATGGTGGGGATAAACACCCCTACATAGGATAAGCTGTTTGGAGAATAAACAGATGAATTTAAATAAAATAAAATAAAAAGTAGTGCAACTAAATTGTAGGGTTAAACTGATGCCCGGCCTAGGAAAACTGACATCTTCATACTTTATTTAATATTATCAAAAAATGTGTTACAGATTACAGTACATATTGTGCTTGGAGTCAATTGTTTTACATGTGATAAGTTAACGCAAAGAAACATGCCAAATTGTGCGGAAAATTTTTTTGGTCAGGCTGTCATAGATCGAAATTATGAACCGATGCAAAAAAAAAAAGAGAACTAACAAAATAATAATAACAGATTATGTTGTAGACAATGTATGAATTTTCCTGTGAGCTTTTTGTTTTACTGCGCTTTTTTTCGTAGCAAAAAACAAAACAATTACTGTAGTTTGCCTTTTTGACAATTTTAGTGTTTTGTTTTTCCTTCATATTTAAAATGTTTAAAAAATATACAAAATATTTTCAACATATTTTGATTGTTTAATCGAACTTGTAGGGGCATAAACTAATATTCCCTTCCGGCATCACTTTTAAGTACACTACTGTACTTAAAGTAAATGAGCCACAGGTTTTGCACTGAGATACCATGAAGCAACATGATTAGTGATGCACGATATATCGGCCATCATATCGGCCGATATATATGTTCATTTTGAAAGATATCGTTCCGATAAGAAATTGTGTCTGAAATCTTAAAGACAATAAATAATGGATTATTTTTATTTTATCCATTGCATATGCATTTTGATTCTTCATACGCGGGTATTTTGTTAAATTATTTTTTTGCATTATTTAGGCATTGTTTTATACATTTGGCCATAGTAGTGTAAAATTAATTTGAAAACGTACACTGGTTCAAACTATGCTACTGCTACTGTATATCATTTATGTTGAAGTGTTTGGGTCATAGCTTTTAATGGTGAGAATTTTTTTTTTTTTATTAGGCTCTAAAAAAACGATATAAAAATTTGATTTAGATTTATCGGCCAATATATTGTTTAACTCTAGGGGAGTTGGAAAATGAGCCTATTTCCCAAAAAAGTGGAGAGTTCCTTTAATGGTGAGACTTTTGTTCTTGTAATTAGGCTCTAAAAAAAAGTGTATATAAATTTGGATTTAGATTTATCGGCCAATATATTGGCTATCGTCTTTCAAATATAAAGAATTATCGGTATCGGCCAAAATGTTCATATTGGGGCATCCCTAAACATGATAAAACATGATTCAGCAGTAGCCAGATTCTATATCCACTTCAGAAGAAAGGCCTCTTAAACCTAACTTATGACAGCCTTGAAGTTCAGGTGGAACCACGAACGGTTCATCGACCCTTAGACCGCAGGCACTGCTAGCCCTCTGGATGAGTATGCGAAGGATTTTTCAGAACAGGAATGCCCTGAGCCCCTCTCATTAGCTTGAAAGAAAATACTCCATCCTTTCAGGGAAACAAATCTTTAATTCTCAGTTAGGCTGTGACCTGTCAGGCTGGAACTGACGGTGAGCTGAATGTTAACCAGTGATGTGTTGAAGGTGAGCAAGTCGAGATGATATTGAGGGTTTGAAGAGGTTTGGAGGTGAGCTCTGAGCGCACCTCTTGTCTTTCTCAAGTTAGAATAGAATCACTTTAACGATCAGATTCTTCTTTCAAGGCGTTGTGCAGCTGTACTCGGATGAGACCTGAAATGAGATCAATGAACTTTGACATTCTTCTCAAAAGTTTGGGCGAAGATTAGACGGCGCAAAGCTGGAAAGGCCAACTCACGAATAAAGAGGGCGAAACTAGCCTTCAGCCACAGTTCTGCATGTTCCCGTCAAGCTTTCTGTGATGTCATACTTCCTTTTTGTTTCACATCAGAGGGTGCGAAAACAACGAATCTGCCAAACGAAGCTGTTAATCGGTTGGCAATGTTCCTCACGGGCTTCCGCCAAACACGGGAAAAATACAGCACGACACAAGCAGCCCTAGCATCTGTTCTCTAATCCAGAAGACCCAGTGCATTTTCTGTTTCTCCGGCTTTTATTTATTAGCTGTCATTTTGGCTTATCTGTCTGCGAGAAGAACGTGACATTTGTAATTACGAAAAGTCAATTCATTAGCGCAAAAACATGGCAGACGCCTGGGCAGGAGGTCAGAGAATGGAGAGTGCCACCGCACCGCAATCTGTATTCAGACGCCACAAAGACGAGAGGCTTTTATCTTTTGACGCGGCAGGTATGTGAAGAACATCGCGCCATTGTCGAGTCTTCAGCTGGAGCTGTGAGAGAGACCAGGCCCGGCAGGAGAGACACAGGCGAGATGGCTTGATCTCCGGATGTCTCAGCTATGGGGAAACGAAGCCGTTTCAATTTGACGGTGGAGAACACAAGCAAGACAGGCTCTCAAATGGATCAAACCTACAGGGAGGTGAGCGTCACTTCAACAAAAGCAAACTCTGTCATCCTACAGCTCCACTTTTACATCACAGGAAATGCTTTAGCCAGTCTACCGTAGGAATTCTAGGATGTCTTGAGACTTGAAAGGCCCTTAAAAGCTTGAGTCAAAAGCTACAGTTATCAAAGTATAGCCACACAGTTGTGCGTAGTACTCACTTATGAATCATAATTCTAAATGTCACTACCCATGGTGTCCCTGTAATAGAGCCTAACTGCAGTCTGCAAGCTTGAATTTACTGCTGTTTTGTAGCACCAGAGTACCAGCATTTTTACCACGTTTTCATATAATCGTTTCACACGTTTCTATTCAGCAAATTTACTCACCCTCATGTTTATCCAAAACATTTGCATTTCTTTCTGTTGCGGAACACAAAACAATATATTTTGAAGAATGTTGGACAAAATTGGTTGAATATTTCACAGAAGGACAGGAAAGACTTACTGGTTTGTAACAACATGAGTTAGAGTAAATTATGACAGAAGTATCATTTTTGGGTAATCTATTGCTTTAATGCATTTACTGAATTATAACGCTTCATTATAACTATATATATAAACCAATATAATTTATATATAAACCAATTCCAAAAACAGAAATCATTTGCACTTTATTAGGGATATAAATTACCGTTGAAAAACTGTGTTTTGTACAAACATCTGGTCTGTCTGGTGAAATTATCTAATACGCACTTACAGTATATTTAGCTGTCTTCTAAATGAATTGTTTACACAGTATTTTGTTGTCTTTTCTTAAAAAGTTTAATTTCCGCAGTCGCCCAAAGACTGTTTATTCGTTGGGCGAGGTACTGACACCGAAGTACCCGAGGTCAAAAGTAAGTATCAATCCAATCCCAACAATACATATAGTACAGACAGTCCCGCCCAGTGAAAAAAACACATAAATACTACCGTTCAAAAATGTTAGTTTAAGTAAATGTATACTTTTTTTCTAGTAGAGAGATGTTTTAAAGTGAACAAAAATGTCACAAAAGATTTCCATTTCAAATAAATGCTGTTTCTTTGAACTTTCTATTTTCAGTTTCCTGAAAACAAATGATCATGCTTTCCACAAAAATACTAAGCAGCACAACCGTTTTCAACATTTATTTCTTGAGCAGCAGTTCAGCATATTAGAATGATTTCTAAAGTATTGTGTTACACCGAAGACTGGAGTAATGATGCTGAAAATTCAGCTTTGCCATTACAGGAAAAAATACTTTTTAAAATGTATTCAAATAGAAAACAGTTATTTTAAATTGTAATACTATTTAACAATATTACTGTTCTACTGATTTTTTTTTTTTTTTTAATGCAGCCTTGGTGAGCATAAGAGACTTTGTTTTTTCAAAAACATTTTTAAAAATCTTATCGACCTCAGACTTTTGAGCGGTAGTGTACACACTGAAACACTAAACAGCATAGCTAAATCGACCATTTGAACCAATTTCTATCGTCACATGGTATAAACCACCATAATGCAAAGCCCTACTATACTGCATCTTCATCTCTACAAGGCCATTGCTTTGCAACTAAATTGATTTGTTGGGTGCAAA